>NC_135489.1:63764508-64114117 GCF_052094955.1 Ictidomys tridecemlineatus
TCTTCCCTTGCAGCACCCAGTGAACAATGGCACATTTTTCCAGGGCTGAGAAGATTGTTACCAAAAGGTTGAGATGACATGGTTCTGAATTCTAGAAACTCCAAGCTGTAACTTTGAGCCTGAAGTTGACAATGAATCAAGGGTGTCCTGGAATTTCTCCCTCTTTGTCACCATGGAAATTCTGCAACATTCTTCCTCCAGATACAACTTACATCAGACCCCTGACTCTGATGTCTCCCACTTGTGGCTCTCCCTCCTCTGCCTCCAGACAGGTGTTCTGGGAGATGACCCAGGATTAAAGTGGAGACAGAAAGGAGCTTCTCATTTCTGCTAGCAAAATCTTCCCCCAGACCCCATGTGCCCAGACAAAATGGTAATGATAGTTATGATGGTGACAGTGAAGGTGATGCTGCTGCTGTTGTTTTTAGATTTTAATGACAATGTTGTTGGTGGTCGTGGTGATGAAAGTAGTGTTTGTGGGGGTGGCAGCTCCCTTGTGCTGACAACCATGTGACCAGCCCAGGGCCTAGTGCTTTGTCTGTAACATCTCATTTAACCCTCATGGATGTTTCTTAATTCTGCATCATAACCCTTCCTCTTTATACTGGACAAGCTTTAGTTTCTGTACAGGTTACCCAAGAAATGATGGACTGAAGTCAGAACCTAGTCCTGCCTCTTGCTTTTAAGTGATTTTTGCTGCCTCTCAGGGAGCTTGGGAGATCTGGCAAGGCCAGCATGCCAGTTCCTTCAAGACCTCATAGGTTTGGGGGGACCTACTCAGAGTCAGACCAGTTTGACTGGGACTGTCCACAGCAGTTATAGAGTCAGGGATGTGGGCAGTGTTTCCAACCTTGGTCTGACCTCTCCTGAAGCCATGTTTAGAGACCAGCATGGGACAAACCTGGGCTTCGAAGGTAGAATCCAGGTATCTGTGTGCATCAGAACAAGTCTCAGGGTAGCTATGTCCATGACCTATGATTTTTGCCATGTGTCTTTATTATGCTGAAACCCTTTCCTAATTGAGCTTTTCTGATCTTCTGACATTTCCCAGGTCTCCTCCTCTTTCTGTACAACTGATCTTTTTAAAAATTTATTATTATTTTTTTTTGTGTGTGTGTGGTTGTAGATGGACAACATATCTTTACTTTGTTTATTTTTATGTGGTGCTGAGGATCGAACCCACTGCCTCACACTTGCTCGGCAAGCACTCTACCACTGAGCCACAACCTCCAGCCCCCCCGTGGCCATTTTTTTTTTATTGTTAATATCCCCGTGGGAAATGACCCTACTGGATTCACCTGGAAGAGTTCAGATTTCGTTCAGCTTCCTCTCTGGGTGTTCTGGAAACTTCTTCCATGCCCTACACTTCCCTGTGTCTCTCATGAGCATTTAGTGTCTACCTTGGTGCAGGGTTAGGTGTTCAGTAAAGATTAATTTCCTGCTTGAATGAATTCATGTTATGTTTGTATCTCAGAAACACATGAAGAAGTCTAGAATAGGATTAGGGTTCTGACCTTTACCTTTGACCCACACCTTCAAGGGGATCCAACTCTTTACTTATGTATAATTAACCACTTGTAATAAAAATAAATTCCCAACTTGAAAAATGCTTTTTAGGTTTTTGTTGTTGTTTGTTTGTTTGTTTGTACCAGGAATAGAACCCTGGGGCACTTAACCACTGAGCCACGTTCCCAGCCCTGTTTAGAGCCAGGGTCTCACTAAGTTGCTGAGGCTGACCTTGAACTCATGATCCTCCTGCCTCAGCCTCCTGAGCCATTGAAAATTTCATTTTTAACAGAAGGCATAAGGAAAAGTAAAAACATTTTCCTATTCTAATTTGATCATATGAAAGTTATCCTAACAAATACAAGGAAACCAATTTTTTTTTCATTCGATTTCTGTATTTATTTTGTAGAATCAGCTCTATAGACTCACTTTTAGTGTTTTGTTCTCCAACATACAATATTGCTGGTTCTCATATCCTATTTACTGTCTTCAGCTGCATCCATCAAGACTTTTTTTTTTTTTTTTTTTTTTTTGGTGTTGCTGGGGATCGAAGCCAGGGCCTTGCACATGTGAGGCAAGCACTCTTCCAACTGAGCTATATCCCTAGCATCACATCAAGACATTTTAAATCAACATTAATTGTCACTAAATGATTTTTCTATCATTTATTTCAAAACGATTTTAATGTGGTCGTGTTTATTTTATTAAGAATTTTTCTCTCTGCTTTGGGACAGTGCAATAAGAATATTTTCCCCTTATGCAAACACTAGAGAACCCTGTGCATGAGAGAATAAAAGAGGCCCACAAATAATGAAAGTTGTTGTGTTTTAAAAGGATGAGTAAACTATTATTGTGTATCTTTTAATTCATAAGGCTTTTTTTCCTTCCTTTCTGTTAGAGATTGGGTAATTCAGAGGATTACTTCATATGCATCCTGGCATCTCAGTTTCCATATAGAAAAACAAACTTTTATCGTGGGTTGTGTTTCTTCTTAAAACTTCTTATTTTAATGACTGGGACCAGGATAAGCTCTCTTGGGTTCCAGTGGGTTCCAGAAATATTGAGAACCCAACCCTGGTCGTAATCTGGTTAGTTAAGAAAGAAATATGTAAATAAAGAAACCAAGTTGAGAGTGAAAGCAAGTTTGAAATCTCCATCAAAGGCCATTAGAAAGCATAGCTGCTTATTAAAATCGTATTGGCCCAGTGGTGACGGTTAGTTTTTTTTTTTGGGGGGGGGCTGGGAATTGAACCCAGGAGCACTCAAACACTGAGGCACATTCCCAGTCCATTTTTATGTTTTATTTAAAGACAGGGCCTCGCTAAATTGTTGGGGCTGGCTTTGAACTTGCAATCCTCCTGCTTTGATGATTAGTATTAGTATTTTGAAACCTCTAGTTGAAACGTGGAATATGAAGGTGGCAATTTTCAGTTTTCTATGCATTTGGAAGATAATTTTTGCTTTGATGACAAAGCACTCAATATCCTCTACCATATTTTTCATTGTTTTTTGTTGCCTTCTTTCAGTGTTCCCCATATACAGAGTGCAATCATGAGATTGCTTTTGTAGAATTAAATGAACTGCTGGGCACTGTGGCACATGTCTCTAATCCCAACGACTTGGGAGGCTGAGGCAGGAGGATTGCAAGTTCATAACCAGCCTCAACAATTTGAGGAGGCCTTAAGCAAGTTAGCAAAATAAAACATAAAAAGAGTTGGAGATGTGGCTCAGTGGTTAAGTGCTCCTGGGTTCAATCCCTGCTACCCCAAATAAATAAATAAAGAAAGAATGATTAAATGAACTATTACAACTATTACGTTCAAAGTAGTTAGCTGTGGCTATTAATAAAAAATAAAGAGAATCAATAACATATGTTTTGCCGCAACATTTTCCTTCTTATTAATATCCTCCTAATCTCAGACATGTCATTGCTCAGCCCAAATGCCAGCACTTCCATTAAAGCTTTCCCCCTGTCACCCATCAGAATTAATTGCCCTTCTATATTCTTATTTACTTTTCCCTATATGTTTATTATAGCCCTTAATACTTAATGGATTTTATTATGTATGTCCTGGAAACTTGGGACCATTTCTTACCCATCCTTTCAATCAAATCCTAGCATGGTAATTATTTTAAATTAAACAGCATTGTGGTGGAGGAGAGGATTTAAAAAAAAAAAGTGTGACCCTGATAATGTGTTTTAGTTTTCTTTCATTATCGTAAAGTGTTGGGTGAGGCCAGGGATCGAAGGTGGTGGTCCCAGAATCCTAGAATTCTTGGCTAGGCCCTGGGCTATGTGTTTAGAAGTAAAGCTAAGATTTTGGGTGCTGCTTTTCACAGGATGCAAACTCTGTCTGAGGTCGAATATTCATTATCCAACTCACAAAGAAGTCTCCCCAGATGGGAAGCCTTGAATTATTTATGCAGTGTTTATCTCTGAGTTTACTTCCCATCACAACCAATTAAGGCTATTTGGTTTCATTAAAAATAGCATTTTCTCATTTGGGAAAACATTTATCTGAAGGAAATTTAAATTTACCCACTCAGAGGCTCCAAAGCTATTGTGGAGTTAGCTCTTCCACCCTTAGCCAAGAAACAGAAAAGGGAAACCCATGCCGTTTTTCTCTGCAATGGAGATATATATATATATTTTCCCCTTCTTAAATCTTTAACAGATATGAATTAGTAGAATGAAGCTTCATTTTTGTCCAGATTCTAGATTTAAATCTCTGCACATCAGAAATACATGTGGCACCTAAAGTAGAATGCATTGCTTCCTCCATCCTTCCTTCCCCCTCTCGTTTCTTTCTGTTTTGGTACTTGGGATTGAACCCACGGGCAGTCCTCTCTCTCTACATTCCTGAGGCTGGCCTCAATCTTGCAATCCTCCTGCCTCAGCCTCCACTGGGATAATAGGCATGGCCAATGCCCCAGGCTGCATTTCTGATTTTTATACCATGGCAAGTGCCTTTAGTAATTAGTTCAAGTAGCTTTGTATACAAGGAATGGTGCCTGTCACCCAAGGCCATCATGACTGCATAAAATATATTCTGTCTTCTTTTCACCAGCCTATAAACCATGTTTTGGAGCCCCTACCTCCCCCAGCTGTGATGGGATTCCATTTTACTATGCTCTAGTTTTGCCAGATATCACACAAGGTTTGCATGAAGTCATTGATGCCATTTTTGAAACAAGACTTACATTGGGTGGGCAAAGGGGACGACATTAAGGGCCAGGCAAGACTGAGTGACCCCTCAGCCAGGATGTCTCAAAAGCATTATTCTGGCAGGCTACCATGGGTGAGACTGTGACCGTAGCAGGTGGTTGGCCTTTGCAAGGTGTATTTGCTGCTCCCTTCTTCCTAGAAGCTAGTTTCAGAAGGCAGCATTCACAGTCTTTCTTAGCCAAGAGTGAGGTCCTATCAAACTTTGGTAGTTATGCTTACCCTCTCCTCCCCGAGCACTCTCTATCTACTCTGAGTTTTATAAAGTGCCAATTATAACCCATTAGGCAAGAATGAAATTGGAACAAGCCTTATAAAACTGGCTGACACTGATGGATGATGACTCTAGTCTGTCCCCTGCCTCCCAGTGTTAGGGAACAGACAGATGAGGATGGTGGGAACATGAGTTAAGAGAGTTAATTCTATAAAATGGGCCTGCAGTGCTGATCCCCACATGCTTTCTTTTCAAGAAGCAATTCCCCTGCAGCCCTGTGGACAGGACATGTCACATTCCTCAGCAAACTACTTGTTCACTGCAGAAAAAATGCAGGCCCAATATAATGTCAATGGGAGGAACCCAGGAGACCAGATCCTGAAGCCCTGGGAGATAAGAATAGTTCCTCCTAACCATAAAATCTTAAGAATATATGATTAAGAATCCAATTACAACTAGTCAACCTGGGCCAGGGTGACCTAGAGTTGCCATAACAGTGGGGACTTGAAAGTCTGGTGTCACCTCCATCAGTCAAAAGCCAAAGAGTGGACCTGGGTGGGACTCTCTGGAAACTTCTCTGGGATCCTAATAAAACTGAAGTGGCGGAGACTTATGGTCCATCTCATCTCTGAGAGGACCCACTCTCTGCCTTGAGAGTGTCCCCTTTCCCTTTTCCTATCTCTTCAATAAACTCATTCCTGTTACTCTGAGCGACCTGTCTGAAAGTTTTCGGACTTGGTCATGAGAACAAGGGTTTGAAGAGGGGTCTTCATGCTGCCTCGGTTTCTCAGAAGGCCCTAGCTCTGTAATATCAGGATATCCTTGCCTATTCTCCTCCTCTCTGGCCTACCATCATATCTGCTGTAAGGGTTAGGTGAGTTCATGTCGTTGTCATAAACTGCAATGAACTGCTCTTGTAGAATTCTAAAAGTCAAGAGATATCAAGCAGAAGGGCATATTCAGCTGTTTAAAATTTGACCTAATATCTGAGAATTTAAGACAAAGATGATGTGGCAATCTGGAGGTCCTCAGTGTCCAAGCAAGTCTCCTGAGGGGCAGGGGAAGAATAGAAGCCATTTGCTGCAGAGTGACTGAGAGAGGAGTCATCTCTGCAAAAATGGGGAATGCTTTCAAGTTATTTGACTGGCAATCAGGGAGGGAAAAGGGATCTTGGTAAAGTTGCCTGGGAATGACCCATCCCTGCAAATCAACAGACATGACCAATTATCCAGAAGTCTTAACTTGGAAGATTTAGGTCTCAAACACACCAAGAACACAGACCCAAAGCTATAACAGACACTGACCAAGATGACATGTCTAGAATAGGGCTTCATTTCCAATTAGGACAGAAAAAAGAGCCATGGATAAACCAGATTAAGAAATGCACGCTGGGAGTATCAAACACATGCTCATCCAGGGGCCAGGGCCATCCTGGGGATTCACTGATCACCCCTAACACATGCCTCAGGGGACCAGGACCCTGGGACTCACTCAATGTAGTACATCTCACAAGCGTCACTCCACCCAGGCTTTCTGAGCTCTTCTCCTCTCCTGGTGAACACAGTGTGGAGCTTGGGGTCAGAGGTGACATGCTTGGAGATGATGGCATGGGAGTTCATGGTGAAACCATCCTTTGGATTCAGCCAGCTGGAAGAGGGAAGGGACCACTATGGCAGCTGACTAGTCCTGGCCTGGCCCACCTCCTCCATTCTCTACTGGTCATTTTCACATCTGGCTAGTGACCACCATGAGTGGCCAAGAAGAAGAGAGGAGTGTGTGGGACCCTGGTCTGGCCAGCCTGCCTCCCCAAGAAACCTCATCTGCTGCACACGTCACAGGGGCTCTCAACAGGCACAGTTGGCATCCCTGTGCCTTGGGCCTGCGCAGGTCCGCCTGGTACCTCACGGGGAAAGCCTGCATGCTGGCCTTCTGGTTCTTTTGCTCCTTTTTTTTTGTCACAGCAGCTGCATAATTTTTGTTACTCCCTTTTGACTTCATCAGGTCTTTGGGCTCTGAGCTGTTTTAACCTGATTTTTTTCCCAGAAGCAGCCAATCTGTCCTTGGTCTAGAATAAGTAACCAAGCCCCAACCCAAAAGATTGCCCTTCAGCCATGCATCTCACAGCAGCCTGGGTGGACTGTCCAGTCCTTCCAGGCCAATCCCATGGCCTCTGAGGACGCTTCCCAACCTTGCATGGCCTCTCCTCCCTCACTCCCTTCTAGGGACACTAGTTCCATGTGGGTGCCTAAATTGAGCGTCACCTACAGCCTCAGAATTTATCTGTGATGTGAGCAATAAATTCCACTTAACCAGTTTGAATTACAATTTTGGTAATTTTTGTAACCAAAAGATTTCTAATAATTCAAATAATTAAACCTCAGATTAGGTTGTTTTCTTCTCACAGAAGTGAAAACTAAGTCCAGGTGACCAATGTCCCAAATGTCAGGATGAAATGGATGCCAGGGTCTTGTAGATACCTGCAGGTCATTGCATGGCACAGAGGACCCTCCAGGTCCATCAGAGCACACACCCTGCCTCAACCTTAGAACAGATACCAGGTGCCCTCTAGGAGGGGGCAGTTCCCAGGCAAGGCTCTGGCTTTAAGAGGGCAGGCACCATGGTGTGGGACTTGCAGGTGCCCTGAGGAGGGCCTGGTTGTACCCTCTATGATGCAGTGGCATGAAGGCCACAGAAAATGCAAGGGTGGCCCAGAAAAGCCCCTTGGAGGGACTCCAGCCAGTTTCTGGAAGACAACTGCCAGAGATCACTCTGACAAGCATGCCTGTCCTGAGGTGCAGGAGCAAGTTCTCAAGACAGATTGGCCCGGGGTGGGAATCTCACTAGGTAAGCAGCCCAGTAGCGCAGGTAGATGGGAGTGTTCAGACCAGGCTGCCCACAGCATCAGGTCCTGTCAGAGCAGAGTACCCCAGCTGCTGAGCATACCAGTTTCCTTAGAAATGTGAGGAAGAGCTGGGAGTGGTGGCATATGCCTGTAATCCTAGCAACATAGGAGGCCGAAGCATGAGGATCACAGGTTCAAAGCCAGACTCACCAACTTAGTGAGGCCCTGTCTCAAAATAAAATTTTAAAAGGGCTGGGGATATGGTTCTGTGGTTAAATGCCCGTGGGAAATTCCCAGGACAAGAAAAGAAACATGTGGAAGCTCATTGATGCTAGACAAGTGCTCTACCCCACATGTCCCTGGTGTTAGATCGGTGGCGGCGACTTAGTGGCAACTTAGAACAAAGCAGTCCGCTCCAGAAAAGAACATCAATCAGATGCCAGAGGAAATGCCTGTCAATCAGCCAGATCTCCTGACTAACATCTGTCAATCAGCAGGACCCCCTGGCCAATCCTGGAGTTCAGCCAACTCCCCTGACCAACTCCAAGAGGGCAAAGGGACCCTAGAAACACCTTTTCCTGTCCCAAGCCCTTCCCTTCCTGCTGTAAGCCCCATAAAAGTCCAGTCTGGTCGAGCTTCCATGCGGTTTCTCCTCAGACCCTTCTCCTCTCCCCTCTGTGGGTCTGATTGAATTCCGCCCGGGAGTGATATCTCAATAAAGCCTCCCCCACCTGATCTGACACCTGGAATACTCCACTTCAAGAGCTCAAATGCCAAATGTAGATTATGATAATTCTGTTACAATTCAAAAGCAAACACACCAGGGCACAGCACAACAGGCTTCACCAGCCATTTGTGTGGCAGGCACTGGGGACAGGGGGGAGCAAAACTCAGACACCAGATGCCACTGCCCAGGCCTCTTCCCCACCTAGTGGATATTCGCTCTTGTCCTGGGTTGGGCCTCCACTGGAGCCTCCTAGGAGGCCTCGTGGGGGGACCTCATTTTCTGGTCTTCACCCATTGTTAGACTGGGCCCCACCCACCCACTCCCGGGACTGGACTGAACCCCACCCACCCTGGGCCCCAGAGGCAAGGCTGCTCCTCCCCCAGTAGGCCCTCCACCATCCTGGTTCCAAGCAGCATAATGCTCACCTCCTGAGAACCCTGATGCTTTAGAAAAGATAATACTAAGTAAAGTTAGCCAATCCCCATAAAACAAATGCTGAATATTTTCTCTGATATAAGGAGGCTGATTCATAGTGGGGTAAGGAGGGGGAGCATGGGAGTAATAGATGAATTCTAGATAGGGAAGAAGGGTGAAAGGGAAGGGAAGGGGGCAGGGGGTTAGCAAGGATGGTGGAATGTGATAGACATCATTATCCAAAGTACATGTATGAAGACACAAATTGGTGTCAACATACTTTATATACAACCAGAGATATGAAAAATTGCACTGTATATTTGTAATAAGAATTGTAATGCATTCCACTGTAAATTATTAGTATTTTTAAAATTGATTTTATTATTTTTTTTAAAATACATGACAACAGTGGGATACACTACAATTCTTATTACCCATTCAGAGCACAGTTTTTCATATCTCTAAATATCAAGTATGTTCAAGCCAATTTATGCCTTTATACACGTACTTTGTTTTTTTTGGCATTATGATTCTTTTTTTAATATTTATTTTTTTAGTTGCAGTTGGGCACAATACCTTTACTCCATTCATTTATTTTTATGTGGTGCTGAGGATCGAACCCAGGGCCCCGCGGCAAGTGCTCTACTGCTGAGCCACAATCCCAACCCTGCATTCCAATTATTTTTTAAATTATTATTTATTTTTTAGTTTTAGGTTGGCACATGTCTTTATTTTATTTTTTTGTGTTGCTGAGGATCAAACCCAGTGCCCCGATCATGACAGGTGAATGCGCTACCACTTGAGCCACATCTCCAGCCCCTACAATTCTTAATGCACATATATATACCACAATTTTTCATAACTCTGTTTGTAATAAAGTATGTTGAGATTCAATTCAAGTCTTCATATATGTACTTTGTATAATGATGTCCTTCACATTCCACCATCCTTGCTAATCCCCTGCCCCCTTCTTTTCCCTCCCACCCCTCTTCCCTATCTAGAATTAATCTAATCCTCCCATGCTCTCCATTCCTATCCCACTATGAGTCACCCTCCTTATATCAGAGAAAACATTCGGCATTTGTTTTCTGGGGATTGGCTAACTAACTTCACTTAGCATTATCTTCTCCACTGTTACCCATTTACCTGCAAATGCCATAATTTTTTTCTTTTTTAATGCTGAGTAATATTCCATTGTGTATACATGCCACATTTTTTTTTTATCCATTCATGCACTGAAGGACATCTAGGTTGGCTCCACAGCTTAGCTATTGTGAATTGTGCTGCTACAAACATTGATGTGGCTGTGTCCCTGTAGCATGCTGTTTTTAAGTCCTTTGGGTATAGTCCAAGAAGTGGAATAGCTGGGTCAAATGGTGGTTCCATCCCCAGATTTTCAAGGAATCTCCATACTGCTTTCCAAATTGGCTGCACCAATTTGCAGTCCCACCAGCAATGTATGAGTGTACCTTTTCTTCCACATCCTCACCTACAATTATTGTTATTTGTCTTCATAATAGCTGCCATTCTGCTGGAGTGAGATGATATCTTAGAGTAGTATTGATTTGCATTTCTCTGATTGCTACAGATGATGAGCATTTTTTCATGTATTTGTTGATTGATTGTGTATCCTCTTCTGAGAAGTGTCTGTTCAGGTCCTTGGCCCATTTGTTGATGGGTTATTTGTTTTTTCGGTGTTTAGCTTTTAGAGTTCTTTATATACCCTAGAGATTAGTGCTCTATCTGATGTGTGAGGGGTAAAAATTTGCTCCTAGGATGTAGGCTCTCTGTTCACCTCACAATTGTTTCTTTTGCTGAGAAGAAACTTTTAAATTTGATTCCATCCCATTTATTGATTCTTGGTTTCAATTCTTGTGCTATAGGAGTCTTATTAAGGAAGTTGGAGCCTAATCCAACATGATGAAGATTAGGGCCTACTTTTGCTTCTATTAGACGCAGAGTCTCTAGTCTAATTCCTAGATCCTTGATCTATTTTGAGTTAAGTTTTGTGTAAAGTGAGAGATAGGGGTTTAATTTCATTTTGTTGCATATGGATTTCCAGTTTTCCCACCACCATTTGTTGAAGAGGCTATCTTTTCTCCAATACATGTTTTTTGCACCTTTGTCTAATATAAGATAATTGTAATTCTGTGGGTTAGTCTCTGTGTCCTCTATTCTGTACCATTGGTCTACCAGTCTGTTTTTGGTACCAATACCACGCTGTTTTTGTTACTGTTGCTCTATAGTATAGTTTAAGGTCTGGTATAGCGATGCCACCTGCCTCACTCTTCCTGCTAAGGATTCCTTTAGCTATTCTGGGTCTCCTATTTTTCCAGATGAATTTCTTAATTGCCTTTTCTATTTCTATGAGGAATGCCATTGGGATTTTGATCAGAATTGCATTAAATCTGTATAGTGCTTTTGGTAGTATGGTCATTTTAATAATATTAATTCTGCCTATCCAAGAGCAAGATAGATATTTCCATATTCTAAGTTCTTCTTTGACTTCCTTCTTTAGGGTTCTGTAGTTTTCATGGTATAGATCTTTCACCTCTTTCATTAAGTTGATTCCCAAGTAACTTTTTTTTTTTTGAGGATATTGTGAATGGTGTAGTTTTCCTCATTTACTTCTCAGAGGCTTTGTCACTGATATACAGAAATGCCTTTGATTTATGGGTGTTGATTTTTATATCCTGCTACTTTGCTGAATTCATTTACTAGTTCTAGAAATTTTCTGATGGAGTTTTTTGGGTCTTCTAGGTATAGAATCATATCATCAGCAAATAGTGCTAATTTAAGTTCTTCTTTTCCTATACTTTGATTTCTTTTGTTTGTCTAATTGCTCTGGCCAGATTTTCAAGAACTATGTTGAATAGAAGTGGTGAAAGAGGGCATCCCTGTCTTGTTCCAGTTTTCAGAGGGGATGCCTTCAATTTTTCTCCATTTAGAATGATATTGGCCTGAGGCTTAGCGTAGATATCCTTTATGATATTGAGATATGTTCCTGGTATCCCTAGATTTTCTAGTGTTTTGAAAATAAAGTGGTGCTGTATTTTGTCAAATGCTTTTTCTGCATCTATGGAGATGATCATATGATTCTTATCTTTAAGTCTATTGATGTGATGAATTACATTTATTGATTTCCGTATGTTGAACTAACCTTGCATCCCTGGGATGAATCTCACTTGATCATGGTGCACAATCTTTTTGATGTGTTTTTGTATTCAAGTTACCAAAATTTTATTGAGAATTTTTGCATCTATATTCATTATAATATATTGGTCTGAAGTTTTCTTTCTTTGATGTGTCTTTGCCTGGTTTTGGGATCAGGGTGATATTGGCCTCATAGAATGAGCTTGTAATTATTGCTTCTTTTTCTATTTCCTGAAATAAATTGAACAGTATTCTGACTGGTGATCATTAAAAAAAAGAAAGTAGTCTGGGTAAAGGAATAGAGTGCCAAAAATGTCTTCTATATCCAGCAGTTTTAGTCTTCAAGAAATAGACCTTGGATAAGAATAAATTAAGGGAATTAATGACAACTAGACTAGTATCATTAAGATACTTGTTATGGTTTTGATCCAGAATGTCCCCCAAAAGGCTCATACTCTGGCAGGTTGGTCTCCAGTGCAATAGTATAGAGGCATGGGGCTTTTAGAAAATGATGGAATCTTGAGGGATTTAACTCCTAAATGGATTAATCCATTGCTGACTTCATAATATGAATGGATTACTAGGAGGTAGTGGAAAACTGTAGGAAGTCAGATCTAGTTGAAGGGCATGGGTCCTTGGGGGCAGGACCTTGGGAACTATGTCTTGTCACCAGCCTCTTCCTGTCCCTCTCTCTGATTCACAGCTTCCGTAAGATGAACAACTTTCATCTGCCAAGTCCATTTGACATGATGTTTGGCCTCACCTTAGGTAAATGGAGCTGGCCAACCACAGAATGAAACCTCTGAAGCCATGAGGTAAAAATAAATCTTTCTTTAAGAGTTTTTCTCAGATATTATGTCAGCAGTGATGAAATGCTAAAATAATACAAAAGGGAATGCTTGAATACTTCCAGAATAAGAAGAAGATCAAATCATCACCAAATGTGAAAAAATAAATCCTACTAAAGAAGTAGTCATGGAGCTACTCAGAAGCAAATGAGTAATAGTAAAGAATCACACAATATCAATATAGTAAAACATCAAGATGAATAAGACAGGAAGAAAAAAAAAACATGGAATATTCAAAACCACCAGAAGAAAAAAAGAGCAAAATGACAGGAACAAGCATATACCTTTTGATAATCACCCTGAATGTAAATGATTTTAATTTTCCATATAAAAGATGCAGATTGGTTAAATAAATTAAAAATCAAGACCTAACAATATGCTGCCTACAAGAAACTTACTACTTCATATGCAAAAACATACACACACCTATAGTGAAAGGATGGAAAATGATGCTCTGAAAAAAGGGAATCCAACAGCAAAAATGAGTAGCTACATTTATAATTGGTAAAATAGACTTTAAAACAAAAACAGAAAATACAAGAAAGTCACTATATATTGATCAATGGAACAATTCATTACCCTTGTAAATGTATAAGCAATAAGTCTTGGAGCACCCGATTTTTAAAAACAAACATGAGTAGAGATAAAGGGAAAGATAGAATGAATACATTTTTTTTGTATTTTTTAAATTTATAGTTTACATATGAATATAATCATATGTACTAATCATGTGCATTATGTACTAATCCCTTGAACAATTTGGAAAGATAGGTCACAATAAATTCAAACCAAAAACAATCTACAAAGAAACATCAGATTTACATTACACTATAGATCTGTGAGGACAAGTGCATGAAGTACTGCATACATGGCATACATTAAGGATGCCTGAGCCACAAACCACTCCCCTCATGCTAGGCGCGTGAGCTGCAAACTGCTTACTCTTGTAGGCACAGTCCTGGGCATGAGGCCATGTGTTGTGGTCCCAGTGCTTATACCACGACCAGCTCCTCAATTGGTTGCTGCAAGGACAGCTGGCCAGAAATTGAATTGGTGGCTGCCTGTAATCAGCTTAGCTACTGCCTGAATATATATACATATTTACTATGCAATAAAATCAGACCTGCTTCCTGCATGGTCTCTGGAGGTCTTAATTAGCGACTCTGAAGACACACTCTTCTCTACCCTGTTCTGTGGACCTCCTCACTAGATGAGAGACAGCCCATGCATGGATCAAATGGACTTAACAAACATCTACAAAATATTCCACCCAACAGTTAAAAAATACACATTTTCTTCAGCACAGTAAATGTTTCCCAAAATAGACCAAATATTAGGCCATGGAGCAACTCCTACCAGATTTTTTTTAATATATGTGTATATATATATATTTATTTAGTTGTTGATGGACCTTTATTTTATTTAATGATATGTGGTTATGTGGTACTGAGAACTGAACCCAGGGCCTTACACATACTAGATGAGTGCTCTACCACTGAGCCATAACTCCAGATTTTTGTAAATGAAATAATTTCTTGTATTTTATCTGATCACAATGAAAAGAAACTAGAAATAACTGTAGAAAATACACAAACACATGCAGATTGAGAAACCTATTAAGTGAACAGTAGGTTATAGAAGATATCTTAAAACTCCTTGAATTAAATTAAATGGAACCACAACATATCAGAACAGGGAAAAGAGTGCTAATAGACAAGTTTATATCAATGACGCCTACATAAAAATAATAATAAAAATAGAACTCAAATCGATAGTATCATGAGGGCTGGGGCTGAGGCTCTGTGGTAGAGCACTTGCCTCGCATGTGTGAGGCATTAGTTCAATCCTCAGCACCACATAGAAACAAATAAAATAAAGTCCACCAACAACTAAAAAAATTTTTTTTAAAAAAAGTCAGTTGTTTTTGTATAAACCAATAAGAAATTCTCTGAGAAAGTAATCATGAAAGTTATTTTATTTTAGCAATGAACAAAGAGGAAGGAAAGAAGATAGGGAAAAGGAAAGAATAGGAGAAGAAGGTTAAAGAAAAGAAGAGGAAGAAATATCTAGGAATAAACCTGAGAATGAGAAAGACTTCTACAATGCAAATTATAAAGTATTGAAGAAAGATAATGAAGAACACATTAGAAGTTTAAAATGCCTACTATGTTCATGAATCAGGAGAACTAGTATTATTAAAATAGCCATACTATCCAAAGCAATCTACAATGCAGTACCCAACAAAATATCAATGAGACTCTTCACAGAAATAGAAAAAAATTCTAAAATCCATATGTCAGCAAAAAAAAAAAAAAAGATCCAGAATAGCTAAAACACTTTTGAGAAAAAACAGCAATGCTAGAAACACCATTATACCTGAGAGACAAAGTAACAAAAACAGTATAGTAAGTGGCATAAAAAGAAGCAAATATACCAGTGGAACAGAACAGAAAACTCAGAAGTAAATACACACTCGAACTGATTATCAACAAAGGTGCCAAAATTTTGGAGAAAGAAAGCCTTCTTTAACAAACGGTGCTGGGAAAACTGGAATACTCCCATGTAGAAGATCAAAACTAGATCATTATCTCTTACCCTGTACAAAAATCAACTCGGGATTAAAGATCTTAATGTAAGACAGGATCCTTTGAAACTGCTAGAGAAAACATAGGGGAAATGCTTCAAGACTGTAGCAAAAGTAATGATTTCCAAGATAGGACTCCAACAGCACAGGAAATCAGAATGAGAATGAACTAGCAGGATTGCATCAAATTAAAAAACTTCTGCACAGCTAAGAATATAATCAGCAGAGTGAAGAGAAAACAAAGAGAACAGGAGTCAATCTTTGCCAGTTATAAATCTGACAGAGGATGAATACAGGGAAAACTTAACAACCAAAAAGCAAGTAATATGATATAAATGGACAAATGACCTAATAGACACTTCTCAAAAGAAGACTATCCTCAAACTATTCTATTCAAGATTGTTCTCAAATGCAAATTGCCAATAATTATATATGAAATGCTCAACCTCTTTAGGCATTACAAAAATTTAAATTAAATCTACAAGGAGATTACATCTTAACAAGTTGGGTAAGATGGTTATTCCAGTTAGAATAGGTATTTAAAAAAAAAAACACTTATGAGGATGTAAACAGAATCATATACAATGTTGTTAAGAATGTAAATTAGTACAACATGTATAGAAAACAGTATGGATGGTCCTCAGAAAATTAAAATAGAACTACCATATGACCCCGCTATACCACTGCTTGGTATTTATTCAAAAGAAATAAAATAAGCAAATAAAAAAGACACCTGAATGACCATGTTTCTTGTGACACTATTCACAATAAGTAAGATATGAACTCAGCCAAGGCGCCTGTCAACAGATGCATGAATAAAGCAAATATACTATGTATAAATGATGGAGTATGATTCAGTCAAAGAAAAAAATGAATCCTGTCATTTGCAGGAAAACAAAACTGGATCTTGTTAAAGGAAATAATTCAGACTCATTAAGGCAAGTATTTCTTGTGTTTTCTCATATGTGGAAACTAAAAACAAAAACAAAAACAAAAGATATCCAGAAAAAAAGGATTATTAGGGACCAGGAAGCAGGTACAGGGATAGAGGAAGTTGAAAAAGGGTAGAGAGAAGGACAATGCATTATACATGTATATATGGAAATTACACAATGAAACTGTTAATTTATACAATAATATGTAATAAATAAATAATAAATGCATACATACATATGAAAAAGGAGAGATTAGGACAAAGTCACACAAGAAGGAGGACCATGTGAGAACACAGGGAGAAGATGGCATATACAATAATCCAGGGAGATAATTCTCAGAAGAAAATATCCTAATGACATCTGGATTTCAGCCTTACAGCCTCTAGAACTGTGAGTCAATAATTTTTATTGTTCAAGTGACTCTGTCATGGCACTTTGTTATGGCAGCCCAAGCTGACTCTATATACCCCTTTCTACAGAGAGAAAGAGAAGGTGGACTCTGCCTTCCCCAATGGCAATCTTGGCCCCATGTCCCTTCACATGGGTCTGTCACTCTGTCCAGCAGCACCTGACACCATTCTCATCATTTCATTGCTTTTTTTTTTTTTTAAATCACATAACAGCCCTAACAGTTTGAAAACTGTATGCCAGAATGAGTACAGATGGGCCAGTTCCAGAGCGAATTAAGATGAAGATGGGGTGGAAAACTTAAGGGATGCCAAAAAGTAGTAGTCAAGATAATAAATGTACAACTTTCAAAAATCCAAATTAACATAAAAACGCTATGATGAACTCCAAAATGTCAAAAAGCTAAATAAGAGCAGGATTCACTAGATGATATTAAAAACTTAATCACTAAAATAGCACAAATTGCAGCCAGTAAGAATGAACTTTCTGTCCATAGGGTTGGAGTTGACCCAGAGGACTTCAACTGCCAGGAGAACAGGGAGGTATAGATACTGTCAGAGGAGACACAGGGACAGGCTGGCAGCAGGGGGCCATTCAGGATTCTTCACCAATCACTATGTAAGTATTTCAATATTGTAATAATCCACACAGCCACCTGGTTTGAGCCATGGAACACCAGCCTATGAGTAAAGGTGGAATTAGTCACTCCAAGAGCATTCTGATGTGGGTGATGTTTATGTCTGAATAAACATCTGGCCCCAGTAGAGATAAGGTATCCTTGAGGTTAAGCCCACATAATATTTGCCTTTACTTTTTTTTACAGTAGGGCTTAGTGTCTCACCTTCTAGGGTGCTGGTGCTCTAACTGAACTAAAGAAAGCATCTTATCTCCGCGTATTTAGAACATTCTACAAAAGTGTAGAATACCCTTGAAGAACTATTTTCTGAATGGAAATGGTCTTTCATGGGCCATTTTCATAACTTGCTGAAAGGCAAGTGCTTTCTCGGGGATTGTTTGTTGTTCTTCCAAGGTTCATAGGAAAAGAAAGAGAACTGTATTCAAATTTTAAGTCAGAATCCCCTGACCTTGGAAGACATGGCAAAGATGGACTGATGAAGAATCTTTGAGGAAAGGACTGCTCTCAGAGGTGTGGGCAAGTATGAGGAGACCCTTGATGGACAAACACCACCTAAAAGTAGGCTGCACATCTAGGTGTGACAGGGAGAGGCATGCTCCTGGACCTTGGCTTGAGGCTATCATGGAAGAACAAATACCACCTCAGCAATGGTCTCAGAACTCAGCCTCTACCAGGGCTGCCTTCAAATAAGAACCACAGAGGTCAGATAATGAGCACCCTGGCCTCTTTCCCTTCCAGCACACCTCTCCCCACAAGTATCTTCCATTGGGTGAAGGCAAACCACTGCCAGAGTCCAGGGAGCTAGGCTGATGCAGGATGGGGGATGGTCATAGGACACTACTGAGGGGTGTCATGCAGAAAAGAGCCAAATAGTGCAGAGTTGTGAATGTCATATGTATGTACCTGCTTCCCATTTAACCAATATCACAACAGGAGATATTAATAAACAACGTGCTGAATGACTCTCAGTGATGATTTGTCTTTCTTTTTAGTGTAAAATGTTACTTTTTTTTTCCTTCTCTTTAAAGTGCATTTCTATCTTTAGAGTGTTGCCAAGCTCAAATAATGGTTAAAAGGATTTGTGAGATGTAAAAGATTAAAAGCAATAAAACAAACTCCCAGGACTGAGTAGTAGTATCTAACATGGAAACATTGAAAGCTTATGAAAATGCAAAGTTAAAAAAAGATGAAATGTATACATTATAGAGACAAAGAATTTAAGAACAGAAATGGGAAATTATTTCTTAGTCAAGTCATTGACAGAAAATTAAAAAGAAAAAAAAGGAAGAAATACAGGAAAGAAAAAGATTCTTGCTGACAAAGTTAGCAAGATCAATTAGAACAAGTAGTTACGTAGTCATTAGAACAACTAGCAAGAAGGGGTTTTATAATATTTGACAACATTTAAAGATAGAGCAATATGTGACTTGTTTCGGGTTGAACTGTCTGTGTCTTCCCAAAAGATTTTGACATCTTAACTCAGTACCAACATATATGAACTCATAAAGAAACAGGATTTTGGAGACATTCAAGTTAATATGAGGACATTGGGTAGAATCCAATCCAATATGACTGTGTCCCTATAAAAAGGGGAAATTTGAGAAAATTTCTGTGACATACGCCCCCCCCCCCCCCCGCCCCGTTTGAGGCACTTTGCTATGGCCACCCAAGAAAACTAGTATACTCATTGAAAAAGAGCCATAGCTAATAGGCAAAGTAACACTCATTTGCCACTTAAGCTTCTAAGTTCTGAAACACCTTTTCTGTCATTATATTCTGATGGAAGGAGTAAGGCTTCTCTCCAGGACAAAGGTGTTTAATTAATAATCAAGTTACTGATGAAAGCTTTGTCTTCAACTGTCACTTACATGAGGAAGGACTCTGTGGTAAGTACAAGCCCAGGCAGGACTAAATTTTGATAAAATCAATCTTTTAAATAGAGATTATTATTTGGAGGAAGAGAGTGCACTCTGATTCACTGCATATTGTCTGCACCACCAGTCATCATTGGCAGATGTCATTTCACATTCTGGGTGATCTCTGGCACAGTCTAGTGGCCAGAGAATTCTGTCCAGGTGAAGTTGGATGCCAGGAAAAGACTCCAGAAAGTTGGCAAAATCACTTAACTTGCTCTCTAAGATTCAGCCATCACAAATGAAGAAATACATGGGGGCTTAGCACATTCTCACTGACTTACTAGTATCAAGAGCTAGTGGTAGGGGCTGGGAATTAGAAACTTGCATAAAGTGTAACTTGATAGTTTCAAAAGATTGTTTTTTCAAGAACATGCCATGGGCCATCTGGATTACTGAGTTTATATTCTTTTTATTATTATAACTATTTTAACATTTATAAGCATACAGATACTTTAGTTCTGGTAAAATACTTGCTAATTAAGACTTTATATTAAAATTCTGAAAGGCTTCATATACAGTGGTTTGATAGTAGGAAAACAGGTAATCTGATATCATGTAGTCTGCTGACTAATAGTAATATAAAAATGCAAGTTATGTCATTAAAAAGCATAGCAGAGAAAGTAGAACATTAATATAAGGCCATCATACTATAATGCCACCATTTTGATAGTGTGCAGAATGAATAAAGCTGAGACTGTTTTGAAAAAGCCATTTAGTGAGATGGTCTTTGTTAGAAAGCCCTTGTACATGGAAACGTTCCATTGTAAAAAATGCCTTAAGATGATCAGTCATATAACTTTGGTCATGATAATTAAAACTACACTCCCTTTCAGCTGGATGCAGTGGCGCACACCTATAATCTCAGTGGCTTGGGAGGCTGAGACAGGAGGATCTCGAGTTCAAAGCCAGCCTCAGCAAAGGCGAGGTGCTAAGCAACTCAATGAGACCCCATCTCTAAATAAAATACAAAATAAGGCTGGGGTTGTGGCTCAGTGGTTGAGTGTCCCTGAGTTCAATCCCGAGTACCAAACAAAACAAAATTACATTTACTTTAATACTCTTTACCTCTTAGACTATGCACGGTATCCAGAATATGAACAAAAGTAAAAGTCATCATGGGGCCAGAAAAATAAACAGCAATAATGAAATAATGAACATAATAAGATATTTAAGAGAATGATAATCAGAAAATAATCAGCCTCCTCTATCTTCAAAGGACTAAGGAAATTTAATAGAATGTAGAGATTTCACTAGGACATGAGAAACTTAAAATTGGTTAAAACCTATTTTACTACATCAATCCTTTGGAGATTCTGATTTTGATATCTAAGAGAAATGAACTGAAATCTGAATTTTCCTTGCAGCCATCTATTTGTTTGGATTTTTGGGGGCTGGAACAAATAATTGCCTAATCTTCTTTCTTAGTTGAGCTTATGTTCTATCCCCAAAAACTTCCTTCAAAGTGCAGTTCTATTGACAAACATGACCCAGACTAATTCACTTGGTTCTAGTGACCTCAGTTATATCTCCATTCACTTGTCACAAGTATTTCTAAATGTACGGTCAATTATGAGATTGTGTGTCTTTTTTAGTCACATTTTATTTGATTGTAATGATATTTGTCCTTTTTTGGAGAGTATGAAACATAGCTTGTGTTTTCACAGGTGTGATGCATAAAGTGATAATAAATACATGTTATTGTCATATTCTATCCTTTTTAGAAGAGGGAGCTATAAAGGGACCTACTCCCCTAATCTTATTTGATTTTTGAAAAATTATTAATATGAGCAAACATATGCTTTTCTAGACCTCTACGAGGCTCTTTCTAGCTCATTCGAAACAATAGACATACTCATCAACCTCTATGTGCCATACCTACACTGAGTGCTGCATTGTCCCCTATAGTAAGGACACAACATCAGAAACTGAAATAACATTTAAACTCATCTAAGAAAGCTCATTTAGATTATTGCTTTCATGGGGGACAAAAACTACAATTACCTAAACAATTCTGAGCTAAGGACATCTCCTCAACTGATTAGAGTAAGACCAAATCATTGATTATACTTTCGATATTTGTGTCTTATTTCTTCCCAGATATATCAGGTTTATTTGAGTATCTAACCAGTTTTACTGGTGTTAATTTTAAGATGAAAAATCCATGTATGTATAAGAAATAGGCAAACAAAGCTGATTTTAGGGGTAAACAGAAAGTATCATGGAAGGCCATAGAAGGCCTGGTTTACCACTTGTCTGTACCCTGCAGACTTCTTAAGCCCCTTTATGTAACTTTATTAACTATAGATTCTTTGCTTTATTAGAGAAGTTTATCACAAAATGCTGAATGTCAAATGTGTTTGGATATACTTGTGTCACTTTATTTTGTATTCTGTTTCTTTTTTTTTATTGGTTGTTCAAAACCTTACAAAGCTCTTGACATATCATATTTCAAACATTAGTTTCAAGTGAGTTATGAACTCCCATTTTTACAGATTGCAGAATCACATTGGTTACACATTCACATTTTTACATAGTGCCAAACAAGTGACTGTTGTATTCTGCTACCTTTCCTATCCTCTACTATCCCCCTCCCCCCATCTTCTCTTTCTATCCCATCTACTGTAATTAATTTCTCTCCTTGTTTTTTCTTCCAATTCCCCTCACAACCTCTTTTATGTAGTTTTTTATAACAATGAGGGTCTCTTTCCATTTCCATGCAATTCCCCTTTTCTCTCTCTTTCCCTCCCATCTTGTGCCTCTGTTTAATGTTAATTTTTTCTTCCTGCTCTTCCTGCTCTTCCTCCCTGCTCTATTCTTAATGCTTCCTTCCTGCATTCTTTGTTTTCTGTTTGCCATCTGGCTGGATTTCATAGTGTAAGCATTAATATAAAAAGGTAGTATGATTCTTTAAAAGGACATTTCTTGCAATACATTCCAGGCATTAAATTAAAAATTCCAGTTGTTGCAGTAATGTATTTGTAGATAACTTTCTTTGATTTTACTTGAATTTCCTGATTATTAAGTAATCCAAAGTAATCATCACTTTGGGATGATTAAACATCTTTGTTATATGCTGACTGAGCACTTACATGAAAGTTCACATGCTCAATAAGTGTGGGAAGAGCCAGCAGTCAACCTTGACATAAATTTTTAGAAAGTAATGGCTGTCATAAACCAGCCCAAGATGGAAAGATAAAGTAAATGATCTTGGGGATGAAACCTAGAGAAGTTTTCTTCTGGAATAAAAGTTGGCTTCATGCAGTGTTACTTTTTAATGAAAGGAAACAAAGGAAGTTCTCTACAAATTGACTCTCGTTCAGAGGAGCTACGTGGAATATATAATTAATTGTATATAATTATATAACTAATTAGAATATGCCAGAAAGCCAACTTGGTTATTCAAATGCAAATTCATGTTTAGGCTAAATGTTAAAACATAATTTCATGTTTAGCCTAAATGTTAATATTCATCTGTAATATTGCCTTACAATTATAAATTTACTTATACTTCAAGATCATCCCCAAAATCATCACCTGGAAGGGGATATAGATTTCATTTTAAAATCTAATAATCCATTTTCTCATGCCAGTGGCTTCTGTTAATACCTATGAAGAGAATGATAGTTACAGACCCAGTCCCAGCTTTGAATTTGTCAGCCTCATTATGAATCCTCAAGTACACCAAAAACATACCAGGTGTAAAATCAAACAAATGATCCCACACCTGATCCTTTGTGTGTAGGGTATTATTATCTCACCAGTTGTCTAAGGCAGACCCAGTAGAATTCCTGACATCTTTGTCTCCCAATAGCCAGTTATTCCAGTCCTCTTCTAAGGCTGCTTCCAATCCAGCCATGTAAGTATTTTTCCTCTATTATCATCCAAATCCAACTGACCTGTTCTTGACCTCAACTGGAGATACGAGCATCTACTTTTGATGCCACCCACTCTCCACATGCAGCCAGGGTAGCTTTCTCAAAAATGTGTATCAAATTTGTTGATGTATTGCTTAGTGCTGCTGCAGGAACCAGGGAGATCATAGCAAATATTGCCAGACTGTCCTTGCCAACTCCTATCATGTGGTCAGGGTACACCTGGCAGAAATCCATTGAAATCAAAGGGGATTGAGGTCAGAGATTTGGAGTGGAGAGAAACTTGCTTTCCCTTTCAGTCTGATGGCTTGCACAATCAGCTGAGGAGGATTTGGAAGCTGAACAGGTGGACATACTTGCATTTGAGGACTGAGCCTTGAAAGGCCATAGTTGATGGTGGAGTGCCCAAGACCTGTCACAACCTCTCCACCCAGGAGATTCTATAAGTAGAATTCTCAGAAGTCACCTGAGATACAGACCCTAGAGCATCTGCCAGGCCCTAGGGGTGTGTTCTCCTAATTTCAGTGTAGTAGAATCCACCCAAAAAAGTTCAACACAGAGTTTGACCTCAGCCACCAGAGTTTCCCATTTAGAATTCAATATCAGCCCCAATCTGGGGATGCATCAGTCTAGTCTGTCCTAACCAAACTTCAACAGACAGTACTTACCATTCAATCCTACCTTGTGAGGCTGAGTAGTCAAGAGCTATTTAAATAAGCTTTGAATCTAGGCCATTCCAGCAGCAGTCTGTCAAGCAATACAAGAGTAAGGGTTGCATCATCTGCCCAGCCTTTGCTCTCTCTAAGGGTACATTTCCTTTGCTTTCCTTTCCCATTTTCTTCCTTCTTAATGAAATGTATTTTTGCCATCTTTTAAAACTAGTTAGTTTATATAATTCTTGCTTATCACACAGCCACAGCAGAGAGAAATAACAGAAAGACCTCAACGTAAGACACTCCTATACACTCTTAGAATATACAGAGTTGTCAAATGTAGAGGGGCAATCACGGAGGGTATGGCTATACCCTGATATATGCAACATAATTGTCGGATCTACTAGAAAGATCCTGTGAAATCTACAGAGAAAGGGGAATTCTCAAGCTCTGACATACTACACAACTTTGAATGTTTGCTTTGATCACTAATAATCACAAAAAATTAGCAGAGTAATTATATGGCAAAAACCACTGAGAAATATATTCAACAATCCACAACAACCTGATATCCTAGAACATCTTGCTAAGAGAAAGCTGGGCTTAAGAATATCCTCAAATAAAAGAGGAAGAAAATCCCAGACTATCAGATATACAAATCTCAAAATAAGAATACAAGTGATAGCAAAAAACAATGTAGGGGCTGTGATTGTGGCTCAGTGGTAAAATGCTTGCCTAGCATGGGTGAGACCCTGGGTTTGAGCCTCAGTGCCCCATAAAAATAAATGAATTAATTAAAGATATTATATCCAACTACAACTTAAAAATAAATATTAAAAAAACAAACAAATAACAATGTAATAAGACACCTCTTAAGGTCTGTAATACACCAACAGACTCCAAAAGTATCAAAGAGGATGAAATACTGGATTAAAAAATGTATTATTTAAAAATTAATGGATCTGGGGGGTGGGAGTGTGGCTCAGCAGTAGAGCCCTTGCCTTGCATGTACTGGTTTCCATTCTCAATGAATGAATAAAATAAAGGCCCATCAACATCTAATATATTTTTTAAAAAATTAATGAATTCTAAGATGATGCAAAAAAATTGAATGAATTAAGGACATCAGTACAGGAGGATATAAAAAATTCAATGATGAGATAGAGATATTGAAAAAGAACTAAAGAAATCTTGGATATGACAGACAAAATTAATCAAATAAAAAACTGAACTGAATGTGTTTCTAATAGATTAAGTAGAAGACAGAATTTCATAGCTTGAAGATCATGCAGACATCACACAGTATTTAAAAATAATAAGAACATTCAGATAGTATTTAAAAATAATAAGAAACTACAATCATAATTTACAAGAACTCTGAAACAATATTAAGAGATCAAACTTAATGCTCAGACATTAGAGAAGGATCAGAGATACAAGACCATGACAGTGATATAACAGCAGAAAAATGCCTGAAGCCTTGGGAATGAGATGAACCTCCTGACACCAGAAGCATTTAGAACCTCAAATACACCAGACCAGAAAAAAACTTCTTTTTCTTCACACCATATTATAATTACAATGTCAAAATTTTAGTTCAAAGAAAGGATTTTAACAGCTACAAGAATTTCAAAAGCCAAGTCACATTTACAGAAAAACCAACAGTCAATTTCTTAACAGAAACCTTAACGTCCAGGAGGACTTGGAATAATGTATTTCAACTTCTGAAAGAAAATAACAGCCAACTAAGATCACTATCTCCAATAAACCACCGGAATGGTAGTATCAGAAATGAAGAAGAAATAAACACCTACTAAGATGAGTATAAATAAAAAAAAAATCATTACTACTATGGGTGCATTGTAGAAGATACTTAGAAGAATTCTACATATAGAAGATTAAAAACAACTGAGAGATCTTGGATAAGAATAAATTACATTAGAAGTGTGGATGAACATGTAACAATTAGGATACAAGCAAACATTAAATGTAAATCAAAATGACAAGAAATAACACATTCCTCCTATAATAACACTGAATATAAACGGTCTCATTTCTACAAAAAATAGACATAGAGAATATAAATGGTCTCATTTTTACAAATAATAGACATAGATCGTGAGACTGAACTAAAAAAACATGTCCCAATTACCATTGCCTGCAAGAAACACAGTTATGGTCAAGGGTATTCACAGGCTAAAAGAAAAAGAATGAAAAATGACATTTCATGTAAATGACATCTGAAAGCAAGAAGGAATATCTATTCATATCCAACAGTGCACATTTCAAGCAAAATATAGAGGAGAAAAAGAAGGTCACCACATACTCGTAAAGGAAAAAATCATGCCATGGTCCTGGGCTTCTCAGAGAGATGAGAGGGTATCAGTGCCTTGCGGGACCTGGAAACCACCATTGAAGCCACCATGCTGGCCTGCTCAAGATGTGCACACCTAATAACATAAAACACTATGCAACATAAAGGTTCATATAGGCCCCAGTATAATAATACCAGATGATTCCAATGTATCTCTCTCACTAATAGATAGGTCTTCCAGACATAAAGTTAACAAAGATACTACAGAATATTTCATCTAACAACTGCTGAATACACTTTCTTTTCAGTTTTCACCAAAATAGATCATATTTTAGGCAATAAAGAAAGTGTTAGCAGATAATGAAAATATTGAAATATTTCCATGTATCCTATTCTAATGATAATGGAATGACATTAAAAATTAACAGCAAGTAGAAAACCACAGAAACTATACAAAGACATGGAGATTGAACAATATACATTTTAATGATGATTTGATCAACAAAGGATTCTGAGAAGAAACTAAAAAATTCTGACTCAAACAAGAATAGAAATATAACATACTGCGGGCTAAAGAAGCTGCTGCAGCAACCTCCAGGAGACATTGAAATCTGGTGTCCCTAGAGGCCAGGGGATCCTCCAACAGTGGCATTCAGGGCCTTGTGGCTGCCAGGTGTTCTGTGCTCACCCCCTCTCCTCAGATGTGCTGTGTTCACCATGGAAGGGCATCGCTGCCACAGGGTCTCCAGGTGCCATGGTCCTGGGCTCTCCAGAGAGATGAGGGGGTAGCAGTGCCCTGCAGCACCTGGCAACCAATGCCGAAGTCACTGTGCCAGCCAACTTGAGGCGACCATCCTCCGCTCAATATGTGCACAATGTTGGGCTGACACTGCTGGTGTTCCTGGCCACACTGGTGATAGTCCTTACCATATCAAGGCCATTATGACAAGCAAAATGTCAACATTGCACTGAATAGGAAAAACCTGAAAGGATTTCTTCTAAAATCAGGAACAAGACAAGGATGTCCACTCTCACCACTCCTATTCAATATAGTTCATGAAACTTTAGCCCCAGCAATTAGGCAAGAAAGGGAAATAAAAGTGGTTCAGATAGAAAGGGAGAAAGTCAAATTACCCCTGTCTGCAATGATATTAACCTAAACTTAGAAGATCTGAAAAGCTCCACCAGGAAACTTCTAAAGCTGATAAACTCAGAAAACTAACAGGATACAAAATCAACATATAGAAATCAATCACTTTTCTATTCAGTAGTGATGGATCTGCTGAAAAAGAAATCAGGAAAAATTTTTCATTAATGATAGCTTCCAAGAACATAAAATAGTTAGCAACAAATTTAACCAAAAAAGGTTAAAAACTTCTGTAAGAAAAATTTACAAAAAAAATGAAAAAAAATCCAGCTGAAGAAGACACCAAAAGATAGAAAGACCTCCCATGTTCATGGTTAGGAAGATTTAATATTGTTAAAATGGCCATATTACCAAAATCAATCTGCAGATCCAATGCAAGTGCAATAGAAATACCAATGATATTCTTTTCAAGACCAGAAAAAAATCCTTATATTTATCCAGAAGAACAAAAGACCTGGATAGTCATAGAAAATCTGAGCAAAAAGATTAAAGCTGGAGGTATTACAATGCCTGACTTTAAATTATACTACATAGTCATAGTAATCACTTTGGTACTGGCATAGAGACACACAGACCAATGGAACAGAATAGAAGACACAGAAACAAACCCACACAGCTACAGAAATCTGGTTGACAAATGTGCCAAAAAGTTACATTGGAGACAAGACAGCCTCCTTAACAAGTGATGCTGGGAAAACTGGATATTCATAAGATTGAAAATACATACCTCTCTCTCTCTGTACAAAAGTCAACGCAATTGGACCAAAGACCTAGGAGTAAGACCAGAAACTGCAACTGACAGAAGAGGAAAAAGGAAAAGCTACAACATACAAGTATAGGCAATGATTCCCTTAACAGGATTTCTACAACTCAGTGAATAAGAGCAATAATTTAGATGGCATCAAACTAAAACATCAAAGGAGACAGCAAAGGAGACAATTCATTGCACAAGGACAGAATCTACAGAAAGGGAGAAAATCTTTGCCAGTTATTCTTCTGGCAAAAGATTAATATCTCTAATATACAAAGAACTAAAAAAACTTAATATCAAAACACCCATTTTAATAAGTGGGCAAAAAAAGATAAACGGACATTTCTCAAAAAAGTAAAAAATTGTCAAAAATTATATTTAAAAATGTGTTTGTGTATTTATAAAAAATTAAAAATATATATTTATAAAACACATTTAAAAATATAGTTGCCTTGAGACAACTATAGTCATCGGGGAAATAGAAATTAAAACTACACTGAGATTTCACTTCATTTGGAAAGACAGCCATCAAAAATAAAAACAACAATAAAGGCTAGCAGGATGGGGGGGGAGGAAAGAACTCTCATACACAGTTTGTAGGAATGTAAATTAGTATAGCCACTATGGGAATCATTATGGAGATTCCCCCCAAGATTAGGAAGGGAATCATCATATCATCCAGCTATACCATTTACTCCTCAATATTTATCCAAAAGAATTAAGGTCAGCATATTATAGTGAACCAGGCCTGTTCATGTTTGTAGCAGCATTACTCATTATTGTGAACTGTGAATTACTGTATAAATTACCAAGTTAGGAACCAGCCTAGGTATCAGTCACTAGATGAATAGATAAAGAAAATGTGATATATAGACATAATGAAGTTTTATTCAGCCATAAAGAATTACAAAATTATGTCATTTGCAGGAAAATGGATGAAATGGGAGAGCATTGTGTTACACAAAAGAAAGTAGTCTCAGAAAGTCAAGAATCATGTTTTCTCTCAAATGTGGAATATAGTAAGAAAAAAAAAGAGAACTCATGAAAATAGAAGGGAGAACAATAAGGAAGAGGAAGGAAATGAGGGGAGGAGAAGGAAGGAGGGAAAGGGGGTACTGAGGATTTAAATTTATGAAATTATAATGTGCATATACAAACATACCACAATGAAACCACTATTGTGTGTAATTTTTATGTACTAATAAATAAAATCAACACTTAACAAATTGGCAGTCATCTAATGCAAAATAGAGGAAAACTCCTAGACACACAGGATCCTGGACATACCTGTATAGTTGCTTTCTATAATCTTGAAACAATCACATCAAAGCCTGTTGCTGGCATTCATCTGCCTGTGTGTAGGGCATGATGTGAGATCTTGGAGATCCCCAAAATGATGTTAGTGCTCTTTTTCGGTGGAGACTTGAGTTTCAGCTTTGAAGATTCAGTGAGCTGCTGGATGGCAACTTTAGTGATCTGATTGATGCTGTTCAACTCCAGCAGGTCTGTATCTGAAGAAGAGAACATCTTGCTGACAGGTACACCATGACACAAGATGGCCTCAATGGAGTGTCCTTCTTGATGACCTTCACCTGATGGACATTTTCAGCAGAGACTCAGAGCTCAGCTGGGACAGCCTCCCCATATTACCGTGAGGCTTGGTCTTCATGGCAGTGACATTAGTGACCACAGTCCCACATGGAATCACAGTGTGGTCCTTTTCTATCTTGGCAGCAGCAACAGGGGGAGGGGTTTGACAGGATTTGAAGTCACTGGGTTCTATGTAAGGAAACTCTTCAGCGACTGATCCCAGCCCCAAGCTGATGAGGGTGGGCCAGTGAAAAGTTCTGTAGCCTGGAAAACTGCTTCTTGAATAGGTCCAGAGAGACAGTGTTCATGGCCAGCAGACCTCTGAGGACCACCAGTCCTCTGCAATCCGCAGGTGTAACTCCCTGTACTTGGTGTTCAGCTCAAAAGGAAACTCATTCTTCCAAATGAGGTGAATAGTGTTCTTGGCTAGGGTGCTGGTGAATCTCTGAACAGGATCATTTAGCTGGGCAATGCACATAGGGTTAATAGTACCTGAAGCACCAAGATCATTTGGCAGTGAGGCCCTGATATTCTTCACTGCTGCAGTCTGGCTGGGCACAAAATCACGAGCCACTCAAGCAGGAACAAACTTTATTTCCAAAACTCCCGTGAATGCCAGGCACACAGCCTTCCCCCAGGACACACTACCAACAGGAAATCCCTCCTCCGGAATTCCCTCCTACCAATGGGAACTCTCTGGGAGTCCCAGAGCTCCAAAGTAGCAGGCCTAGGCAGACAGCAGGGGTCTAAACTCCAATTGAATGCAAATCTTAACATCATCATCATCATCTCAATGGCTTGCTGGGGTCACCTTTCAACCAAAAATGCCATGCGTCATTCCTACTTGGCTATGGCTCTCTCAGCACTTCACCTGTGGTTTTAGTTCATGAGTCCTTGGAGGTTTAGGAGGACAGGATTCCTGAATACTACATGAAATGTGCTGTGGATTCTGAGCCTCTTTTACATCTATAGGCGTGGTGCTCAGAACCACTGATAGAGAGGCAGAACTCACCAGGTTCTTCAAAATATCCTTGAGGGTTTCAAGTATTGCATTTGTCTCACCCACCTGGCCCTCCCTTGGTGCTCTAGGCTGGATCTGGATGGTCACTTCTGGTACATGGATGCAGGACCACCTAATCTGATGTCTTCTCTCTTTTTTTTCACGCATAGCTCCAGGAAGGGCTGCATGTCATACATCTGATGTCTGAGCCCACTGCTGAAGATGCTGCGCTGACCAGGAACTGATGGTTCTTGCCTACCATGTGACAGGTTACCACCTTCTCCTGGGATGACTGGACCATGCTGGAGACTTCTCCAACTACCAGTTCCTGGAGTTGTGGCCACTGATCCTGCTGAAAGGAGAGCTGCAGGGGGTCCCTTCTCCTTTTGACCTCATGTTTCAGGGTGACCATCCAGGCTGCCTACCACTTTTTTCTTCAGCTGTTCAGAGTCAGGATCTAAGAAAGCAGCAAATCTGACTCCAGGCACTGCTTCTCTTTGGGCTCTGCCCACTGTTGTGGCAGCAGGTCACCCCCTGGCCAGCACCCACTGCATCAGGTAGAGGCCCCCCATGACCAGGGCCAAAATGAAGAGTAATATCTACATGAACCACTGTATCTCACCAATCCAGGAGCCTAGCAGGGCCATGATGTTGGCTCATACCCTGCCTGCCTTGCCCTAACTTTCTGGAGTAGTCCCTGTGCTAGGACTCATACCTGGCCAGCAGCAAACTTAGGACATCTTCTGGTGGCCAGCCAGTGGCTGAAGAGGGCACAATGGCCCCAAACTTGGAGAGGTGCAGAGCCCTGAGGCCCAGTGAGGGAAGCAGGGAGGGAATACACTGCTGGAGCCAGGAGGCTATGGTAGGGAATGGTCAGTACGCCTGACTAGTGCATCTCTCTTCATCCTTTTATAAATTGAACTTTCTATCATTCTTATGAATAATTCATGAGTGAGATTTCATGAAAGCACCATCAAACAACAACATTCTTTATAGAACTACAAAAAAAATCTGCAAAGAACAAAAGACCCTGAATAGCAAAAACAATCCTGAGCAAACAGCATTGCTGCAGACTTCACAATACTCAACTTAAAAATATCCCACAGAGCCATAGTAACAAAAACACCATGGTCCTAGCATAAAAGCAGACATGTAAACAAATAGATGGAATAGGTGGCACAGAAACCAACCCACAAAACCCAGCCATCTGGTTCTTAACAAAGGTAATAAAAACAAGTGCTGGAGAAAAGACAGTCCTTTTAACAAACAATGCTTGGAAAACTAAACATCCACCTGTAGAAGACTGCAACTAGATCCCTATTTCTCACCTATGTCAACTCAAAATGAATCAAAAACCTTAACAAAATACCTGAAACTTTCAAACGACTAGAAGAAAACACAGGGAAACACTCCAAGACATTGGAACAGGCAATGACATCCTGAATAGAATTCTCATCTTCTCTCAGGAAATAATAGCAAGAATCAACAAATGAGACTGCATCAGTTTAAAGAGCTTCTGCACAGCCCAGGAAGCAATTTCCACAGACAGAATATAGAAAGGGGAAAAATCTTTGCCAGCCACTCTTGAACAGAGAATGAATACCCCAAATATATACATATAAAACTCAAGAAACTTTACAGAAAAATCACACAACTAATCAATAAATGGGCAAATAAACTGAACAGAAACTTCTCAAAAGAAGCACTAATGAACAATAATTGTACAAAAAAATGTTCAACATATTTAGCCATCAGGGAAATGCAAATCACAACTACACGAAGATTCCATCTCACCCGGTCAGAATAGCAATCATCATTATCCAAAGTACATGTATGAAGACACGAATTGGTGTGAATATACTATGTATTCAACCAGAGATATGAAAAATTGTGTTCTATATGTGTACTAAGAATTGTAATGCATTCCACTGTCACTTATTTAAAAAAAGAAAAACAGCAAAAAAGAATAGCAATCATCAAGAAAACAACAACAACAACAAAAATGATTGCTGGTGAGGATATGAGGGAAGTGGAATACCCACACACTGTTGGTGAGAATATAAATTAGTACAGCCATATGGAAATCAGGACAGAGGTTCCTTAGGATACTAAATATAATACTACTTATGATTCAGCTATATAATTCCTTGAAAGAATTAAAATCAGCTGTTTTTAAGTCCTTTGGATATAGACCAAGGAGAGGGATAGCTGGGTCAAAAGTTGGTTCCATTCCCAGTTTTCCAAGGAATCTCCATACTGCTTTCCATATTGGCTGCACCAATTTGCATTCCCACCAGCAATGTTTATAGCAGCACAATTCACAATAACTAAAATTTGGAACCAACATAGAGGCCCCTCAATAAATGAATGGATTAAAAAAATGTGGCATATATACACATTGGAATATTACTCGGCAATAAAAGAGAATAAAATCATGGAAATTGCTGGTTAATGGATGGTGTTGGAGAAAATAATGCTAAGTGAAATTAGTCAATACCCAAAACACAAATGGCGAATGTTTTCTCTGATATAAGGAGGCTCTCCCACAGTGGGGTAGGGAGGAGGAGCATGGGAGGAATTGACAACTCTAGATAGGGCAGAGGGGTAGGAGGGGAAGGGAGTGGGCAGGGGGTTAGCAATGATGGAGGAATGTGATAGACATCATTATCCAAAGTACATGCATGAAGACATGAACTGGTGTGAACATACTTTATATACAAACAGAGATGCAAAATTGTGCTCTATATGTGTAGTAAGAATTGTAATGCATTCCACTGTCATGTATTTAAAAAATAAAATCAATTAAATATTTTTTAAAAGAATTAAAGTAAGCATATTATCCCATAGTTTATTGTTTCCTGTGAATTGCATCACAATTCAAAATAGATAAGTTATGGAATCAAACCAGATATATCCGTCTATGGATGAATGGATAAAGAAAATCACACACACACACACACATACACACACACACACACACACACACATGCACACACAGAGTGGAGTATTATACAGCCATAAAGAACAATAAAATCATGTAATTTATAGAAAAATAAATGGAATGGAGATCATAACATTAAGCAAAATAAGCCATTCACAGAAAAAAAAGTATTCAATTTTTCTCATGTGAAATCTAGAGGTGAAAAAAGGCATGAAAGTACCAGGGAGACTTATTAGAGAAAAGAAAGGAGAATGGTGAGGTAGAGGGTCATGGGCATGGATATCCAATTGACAGAATTCAAAGTGCAGTCCCAATTCTCACACTTTGAGAGTCCCCTGATGAATTCTGTATTCTGGTGTTGCATCAAGACTACAAAGCTTTTAGTGCATTAGCACATTGATGGATCTCCTAAGAATACTGGTGCCCTAGGGTGTTAGTCAATTTTCCATAACTATAATAAATACCTGACATAATCAACTAATAAAGAGAAAAGGTGTATTCTATCTTACAGTTTTGAAGTCCATGATTGATCAGACCTATTTTTAGCTTTCTGGTGGTGGGCAACTTATAGTGTAAGGTTGGCATGGCCAAGCAAAACTACTAGTTTCAAAGCCAGAAAGAAAAAGAGAGAGAGGCAGAGAATGGTGTCTTACAATCCCCTCTAAGAGGACACCCTTAATAACCTAAAAATTTCACCTAGACCCCATTCCCTTCAGGTTATGTGAACTCCAAAGAGCACTACCCTGGGAACTTCATGGACTTTTGTAGGAAAGTCTAGATCCAAACTCTAATATATCCAAATTATACTTCCATAGTGTACAATTATAGCACATTACTTTGAGATAATGCTGTTGCTGTGTTTACAAAAACCCTCTGCTTAGTGATGTTTGGGAGCCTGAAAAGATGTAAAATAAATAGATTTATTCTGGATATGTGAACTTTGCTCCAAAATAGTTTGCTTGTTTGTTTTTGGACTCTTTTATGCTGTCCCTTTCCCATGTAAGCTTCCATTCCTATAACTTTACCTGGCAACATCTACTGTAGTATTTAATGAGCACTTCCATTTGTTTTTATCAGAATCATGTGAATATTGTAGAAAAAAATCTGCCATTAAAAATTCAGGGAAAGGACGTCTTTTAAAAGTATTTCAAGAATTAAAATTATTGTAGGTATGGTACATAAATATTACACAGTGGTTGCTTAAATCAATTTTACGCTACATGCAGAAATTCACATTTCTGCACTCACAGGTCAGCCAATAATCTGAAATGTCAAACATTTCTCTTTTCTGAATCATGCAGCTTTGTGTGGATGTATAAAATACCTGAGAAAAACTCAGAGGAGGAAATATTTTGGCTAATAATTTCAGAGATTTTCATCCATAGTCACAGGGCTCCATTGTTTCTGGGCCTCTAGTGAGCCAGAAGGTATGGCAGAATAAAGCTCTTCATCTCATAGCCAGAAAATGGAGGTAGGGGGAGAATCAGGGACAAAATAATACTTCAAAGCACACCCCAGTGACCCATCTCCAAAGGGGCCCAACCTCCTAAAGTCTCTACCACCTTCCAAATAGTGCCACCAACAGGGACCAAGTATCTAACACATAAGTCTTTGGGGGACATTCCAGATGCAAATACAACATTTTCCTAAAAGGAAATGCTAAAAGTAAGAGGTAGCTCTCACTTGAGTTCTTTAAAATTGCATGCCAAGTTCACATCTTAAAATCTGGCCTGATTAGGCAACTGCATGTCCTCAGGTTCCAAATTGAATCCTACACTTTGTAAAATATCAAGCAATGCATCAAAATTAAGTTGGCATAATTGTACAAATAGGTTTAAAATATTTAACTCTGGGTACTTTTTCTTCTGACTATACTTGGATTTTTTTTAAGTTAATTGTCATCAGGTGTAGTGCCACTCATGCTTAATCCCAGTAGATTGGGAGGCTGAGACAGGAGAATTGCAAGTTCAAAGCCAGCCTCAGCAATTTAGTGAGGTCTAAAGCAACTTAACTGGAACCTGTCTCAAAATTAAAAAACAAAACAAATATAAATAAATAAATGAAAGGGGCTTGGGATGTGGGTCAGTGGTTAAGCTCCCCTGGGGTTCAATTTTTGGTGCCCAAAACAAAAAGTTATTTGTTAATGGGTACCAAAATAGATAAAGTAATAAATTTTAGTACTTTACAGCACAGTGAAGAGACTATAGTTCAAAATAGTTTATCATATTTTTTATAAAATAGACCAGACCCCCACACTCTGGGGAGACCTTACACACCAGTAAGTAGAGGCTGTGTTCTCTCTTTGATCAACCCTCACATCCAGAAACTGCTGGAGATGCTAATTACCAGAAGAGTAGAATCAAAAATGTGAAAGGAAAATGCTAAGAATGGGTCCTCTTTCAAACCAATGACCCCAAACATGGATTCTCTGGGAAAAATGTTTAAGTCACCGAGGGGCAAGAGAGACACCACTGCACAACCCTTCTAGAACACAAAAAGGAAACTAGAGCATCTTCCTATTTCTTTCAGCATTTCTCTTACCACAAGGCCTTGGGGGACCTTCAGAGCACAGATGCAGTCAGTTGTTCTGGGGTCTGCCCTCTCTGCACAGTGAGTCCCCCGTGGCTATTGCTTGGATCTCTATGAGGTCTTCCTCTGCACAATGTAAAGCTGTCACATTTAAGTCTCTAATTCTTTCCCAGTTCAATCCCAGGCTCAAAAATCTCCACAACTTTCTAAGGACCAGATCTTGCCCAACTATGTCGCCCAATCCCAATTTTTAACACAAACACTGCCCCCATCTGTGGCTCAGGTACAGAACCACACAGACCACACATCCTCTTTCCCAAACCTACCACCTTTTTCTCCACCCTAGAAGAGGACCCACAGATAAATTTGCCCTATATCCCAGGAGGAGGTATGGCTTCTCATCCCAGCTAAAAATCAGCATGTGGAACCCCTTACAGAAGCAACAGAAACACAGGAAGGTTTTACCCTCTTTGCTCAAAAAAGCTCAGGAAGCCAATAACCAATCCACTCTAATAATCACCAGGGCAGTCACACCTCTCTGAGCCTCAAGTTGGCCTCCATCCTTCCTGGTGATTCTAACAGCACCAAACTCCAGGAGCAACCAGAGCAACACAGTCTAGGGAGGTTCATTACAGAAGAAGAGCAGTCTGGCCCTCCCTGCAAATTTCATGCATCCCAGGTCTTGACAGAGCTCAGGGAAAATTCTCAAGGAAGTGTTGTGAGTACCAGGCAAAAGATAAGCATGGCCCCTTCCTGGCCACCCAGTCCTCTGAACTTGCTTGTGAAAGTAGCAAAGCTGTGCAGAAAGTGAGGTCCTGCTGCTCTAGGGACCAGAGCAAGACCTAGAGAGCGATGTGGAAGATCTACCCTGAAATTCAAGAAGCACCTCAGTAAAGGCTCTGGGAATGAAAAGGAGGATTCAGAAAGTGACTTGAAGAGGACATGGAAGTGTGACTCAGAAAGTGACATATCTATAGGCTCAACCAAGAAACTACTGAAAAAAAATCCTGCAAGACCATCTGATCATAAAGTTGGTTGAGATTAATAAGGGCATAATATCCACTTATGTATGTGCATCCTGGCTTACTGTCAACTATGCTTTTCCAAAGTCTAACACCCACAAAAACAAACAAACAACCCCTCTATCCCAGCAGCAATCTAGCATTCTCCAAGGTTCAGCAATCCCCTTCCAAGAATCTTTCCTTCCTTAGTCTGGGAACTCACCTGATGCTAGAAACAAATATTATAAGGTCTCAAGTGAGACACAGGTTGAGTCCACACCTCCAGGTCCTTGATCCCATGAATCACAACTCTGATAAGAGACCACCCTTGCCTCTTCCACAGTTGAACTTTCCCTTAGTCTCTTGTGACTCCAGGGTCAACTCCATTGTGAAGGTTTCCAGTTTCCCAGAAAGAGTTCCTTGGAAATGTCTAGGAGAAAAGGTGATTAAAAAATGTCAGTTCCCTCTCTGCAGAGTTTCCTCCCTGATCCCTCACCTGCAGAGATGCAGAAGGCCTGGAAAGGAACCCCACTGGGTGGCAGCTATGACCCCTCAGTGGTCCCTCCAACTACACTGGAGGACCGCCTGCTTTCTCAGATTTACACTTATAGTCTTTTGGGAAGAACCCAGAATGGGAGGATTATAACGGGAATTGCAAGAGGCAGCCTCAAGTCCAGCCCAAGCTTGGCAAAGGCCAGGTATGAGTCAAGGGAAGAGAGTGGAGGTGTGGTCTCAGGAGACCCCTGCTCTAGTAAGGCAATGCTGGAAATCAAAGTATACTCCCAGTCTTCAAGATATGAAGAGACCAGGAAGACAGGTAAAGGAAGAACCTCCCAAAGTGAAAGTGACAGTCCCTTCCCTCCTTGCCAGAGAAACGTCAGATCCTCCAGAAAGCTCTGAGGCTGAATTTTGTCCAAATTGGAGAGTCTTTATTAGCCAGGTGGTGATTGCCCCTCAGCAAGACACTGTTCAGGGTACAATAGCCACCTCTGTGTACAGAAGCTTTTTAAGGATGAAAAACACTTTCACCCTGTGCAGGGGGCTGCAGCAGTGCACAGCAAGCTCAGTATCCTGTGGATACTTAAAGATGTTCTTGGGTTGATCTTAAGTATCCTCTTGCTCTGTGACAAGGATAGATTTGCAGTTTGCTTGATGATGGTGCTGGTAAATTGCTCAGCTCTGTCTGGGATTTTTTTAAAAATTAGTTTAATAATAGTAAGCAAACTACAGACATAATTGATAATAAAATTTTGGAAACTGGAAAAAAAAAAGAACAAAGCAAGCATGCCCACTCTTACCATTTGTAGTTAATATCTTAATAAAAGTCAGCAATTAAGCAAGATAAAGAAATAAAAACATCAAAATTGAAAAGGAAGAAGTAAAATTATCTCTTTTTGCAGATTATATCTTAGATATAAAAAAATACTAAATATTTTAAAAATTGGAATTAATGAAAACAATTAGTGAAGTTGCAGGATAAAAAAAATTAACACACAAAAAGTCTGTTTCTAAGGAAACTGTGTTAGTCAACTCATAAGGAGGCAAGATTTATTTTGGCTCACAGTTACAGAGATTTCAGTCTGTAGTTGCTTGGCTCAGTTGCTTTGGGCCTACAGTGAGAAAGCAAATCATGGTGGAAGCACATGACTAAGGAGGCTTGTTTGCCTCATGGAAGCTTCGAAGCAAAGAGAGAGAAGATGGAGTCCCATAGCTCCCTCAAAGTGCCCCCAATGACCTAGTTTACTTTCAAAAAGCCATACCTCCTGAAGTTTCCACTGCCCCCCAATAGTGCCACAGGCTGGGGATCAAGCCTTCAACACATTGGCCCTTGGGGGACATTCAAGATCCAACCTATCACATTCCACCCCTAGCACTCAAAAACTCATGTGTTAGAAGCCTGGTTCTCAGCCTATGGTATTACTGACTGGGAAGGTAGGGCTTAGTGGAAGAAAGTTGAGTTACTGGGGGTATATTCTAGAAAGGAGTATTGGGACTATGGCCCCCTCTTTTCTTCCTCTTTGCTAACTAGCTACCATGAGGCAAAGTGGCTTCCTCTGCCCCATCATCCTGCAGGATATATTTTGCTGTCACAGATCCAAAGCAACAGGGTCCAGTGACCAGAGACTGAAACCTGTGAAATTATGAGCAAAAATAAACCTTTCCTCCTTATAAATTGATTATCACAGGTATATTAACACAGTAACAGAAAACTGACAAAGAAATTAAGAAAGCACTCTCATTTACAGCAGCATCAAAAAGAATAAAATACTGAAGACGAACTTAACTAAGGCGGTTAAAACAACAAAAACAACCTTGGATTATATAGAAAACTCCAAAACACAGATAAAAGAAATAAGACAGAAATACATTTCATGTTCATGGATGATATAACAATACTATCAAAATGGCAATATAATCCAAAGTCATATACAAAATTAATCCATTCTTTACCAAAATCCTCATGGCATTTTTTATTGAAATAGAAAACAATCTTAAATTTCATATAGAACAATAGAGAATCCTGAATAGCCAAAGCAATCTTGAGAAAGAAGAAGGGAGCAGCAAGAATCATATGTCTTTTTTTCAAAATATATTATAAAGCTATAGAATTTGAAAAAGAATGGTATTGAAGATAGAAATATTGACCTAATAAATATTTATTTATTAAACAGAATAAAGACTGGAAATAAATTCACAAATATGCAGGCAACAGATGTTTCACAGGAGTGCCCAGAATATACAACAGAGAAAGAATGGTCCCTTCAACAAATGGTGTTGGGAAAACATCATGTTCACAAGTTAAAGAACATAATTGGATTCTGTTGGAAAATAAGGATCTCAAAATACTTTATTCCCATGTTTATTGTACATTATTTACAATAGTCAAAATGAAATGGAATATTATCAATCTTTAAAAAGGAAATCCTGTGATATGCAGGAACAGATGAACCAGGGGAACCATATACTAAGTGATGTAAGCCATTTGCAGAAGGACAAATATTGCATGATTCCACTTAGACTGGATATCTAAAACAGTCAAAACTCATGGAAGCAGAGAAAAAAATGGTAGTTACTAGGACCTGAGAGCAAATAAAAATGGAGAGTTACCATGTAACTCATTTAAAATTTCAATTACTAAAGATAAATAAGTTCCAGAGATCTGCTTTACAACATTCGACCTAATTAATATGTTATTGCCCACTTACAATTTGTTAAGAAAGCCTACTCATGTTCAGAGTTCTCATCATCTCAAAAAAGTGGATTAAAAGCTGCTATATGATTATACTTCATGATTTTGTAACATGCATCCATTTCAAACACGCATAAAATTATATCAAACATAAACAAAATTGTGTATTATTTGTTCCTTTAGAAAAAACATATTTAAAACTGAATCAATGAAACAAATTACATCTATCTTTTCTATTAAGTACACATTAGGACTTTCTTACCATGATGAGTATCTCTGGTTTGTGTTTCTTGGACAAATCAATGATATCCACTCCATTATAACAGAGATTTTCAAAACACCCAGAGAAGCTTTTATGTGGCAACACCATGTATTTACGTGTATTTTTCCATGTCCATCTCTCCAAAGCTGATGTTAGAAAGAAAAACATTATATAAATAATATTGTTTAATTATTTTCTGATTATATGTCCCAAATATTAATGATTTACACATACAATGATAATTGTCTTCAAATTTGCTTTGCATATTATGTTGTCATATTAATTCCAAATGAAGTTATAAGATGCAGATTTATCATTGTTTTCATTATAGAGAGACTCAATCCCCTTATTACCATTTCTAGTCATATGAGTATTGTTATTATTTTTAGATGAGAATATTGTATCATTATTTCCATGGTGATCTGTATAATAGCTTATCCAAGTATAATTTCTTATCCTAAAGGAAAGGGGAACAGTAAAACTCCATATCCCTAAATGCCCCCTTTCTTGTCCCAAAAATCTCGCCAAATTAAGGGAACACTGAGAACAAGCCTGGACTGGAAAGTCCTTATATGTATTATCTTAAAGGACCTGGGCTTTCTCTTACGCACAATGGAAACCAGGGCTAGTTGGTGCTATCTGTAGAAAGCTACTTTCTTACATGTACACCAGGACAGTTGCTCCTTAGGATGCTGGTCAGAGAAGCTAACTAATCAGTTAATGCTGATGATGTCACTTCTTCTGCAGTCTAAGATATAAAACCTCTCTGAGTAGGGACCTGCACAGACTGAGGGCATCGTGGAAAGGATATGTGTCAACAGTCCAGCTGGCCACTACTGGACAAAGTGGTGAATATAACAAAGTGGTGAATATAACAAAGTGGTGAACAAAGTAAGAATATAACTAATCAAGTTCAAATGAAGTTCTCTAGCTTATTAGATAGCAATATAATAATGAAACCCTGATATTGAAGAATTTAAACAATTTCACATTTTGGCAGAACATATTCCTATGTATATCCCTGGTGGCATTATGAATAACTAAGGCTTGCTTTGAAGTTAGCCAATGAGGAAATGTTTGTTCTGTACATGATTTTGCCAAGATTATTTTGGTGAAAATGATTTTACCCTCACCCTCCCTGTTGCCACTATGGTTCTGCAATAGTTAAATGATTAATGCATCAGAATCTTCTGGAGCATTTGCTGCACACAGATTGTAGAGATTCAGCCCTGAGTTTCTGACTGAACAGGTCTGAGGTAGAAGCTGAGAATTTGCATTTCAAAAAATTCCTTCCTGGTGTCCCTGTGCTTGAGCTGGTGACCATACTTTGACAGCCACAGCTTTAAACCATCAAAATTATATTTCTTGGAAGATTCTCCTCAGGCAAAATGGAGTAGTGAAAATTTTATTGGGTAACTGAGACACAAAATAATGGTTTTAAGACTCTTTTGTCTTAATGCTTTAAGTTATCCCCTAATGTGATGTCTAACACTATCTAGAAAATAACCAAAATATATCTGATGGGGCAAATCTAAAATGTATGTTGACTGATATTTTTAAGCTTATTGGGCGACCATATTAGCATACAGACACAAAGCAAAGTGGGTATAACAAAAGTACTTAATCTCAGCGATCCTTGCAGCAGTGCTAATAGTTTAAAATCTTAAAGGATAATAAACTTAACCTCAATTTCAGGGATTTAAAAATGATAGACAAGGCACAACGGCTTGCAGTCCCTCCTGCGCTGCGACTCTCACCCCCAGTGCCTTCGACTCTCCGGGCTGGAGTTTTTTTTGTTTTTTTTTGTTTTTTTTTTTTTTTAAATTTTACTGTTTTAAGAAAAAATGAATGATTTATTATATAAAATGATTGGCAGAATACAGAAAAATTATTTCTTTTACCTTTACATATTTAATACAAATACCAAGCAAAGTATAACATTTTAAAGAACCCACTACAAACTACCAAAAGGTACTCAATTTTGGTGAAGTTTTCAAGTCACAAATACTAAAAGTAAATAAAGGTACTTCAAAATACATGAAGTATGAAACAAGTATGGAAAGAGTGATCTTCAGTAATGGTTCCTTTAACCAAAATTAACCAACAAGCAAAGATGCACAAGAAAAACGCTGCCATGTCAGACAGAAAAGAATAAATAAAATATATTGTTCACTGGGATTGTTGAGCTAAACTCATTTTTTTTAAACATAAATAAGCATTAGGGCTCAAAAGAAGAATAAGGATATTTCAATATTATATATAATTTTTTTTCTACCAATAATAGAAGGAAGGATTTGGAGGCCAATCAAGTGCTGAGATCTAAGTGCCTCTCAGAATATTGTGCAACTGAAGTCTTCTACCATTACTTAAAGATAATTTACTCATTATGAAGGAAAGAAAAACAATTATAATGAATAGGGCAAAAAAACCCCTTATGATTAAATTCTTCTCTAGCATAGAAATACAATAATTTGTTTTCAAAGAATTACTTTGTATTTTAATTAATCAGGGCAAAAGTGTCACCCTAATTAATAGGCAAATGAGAGATCTCTGATAAGTCAAATATTCATAGCCAAAAAAGAGCTACCTACTGGAAAATTTGCACTAATATCTAAAATCTCATTTGTAAATAAACTAATCATTAAGTTTACAATTAAATTACTTTAAAATAGAGGTGACTGATGAATATTGCACATGTCATTTGAATATATGCTGAATTATTCTGTCAATAATCATAAGTGCTACCAATAAATATATTAATTCATGCTACAAGAGAAAGAATTGAGAAACTTAATCTCACATTTCAGAATTCCTGAGTCTTATCAGAGAAAAACAAGTACTAAAACAAAACAAAATAAACTTACCTATAATAGGGCAAATAACACAAATCTGGGAATTAAGTTACTATTATATTTAGAGTTCTAAAGCTGAAAACTATGAGACAGATATATAAGTACTTCCATGGAACTATAAAGATGATTTTAAAGCTTGATTTTTAAAAAAGGCTAAACAAGGCCACCTGAGTGACATCTTCAATGATGGCAAGCCCACCATTTTAAAGGAATAATATTGGGCTGGGGATGTGGCTCAAGTGGTAGCACGCTCGCCTGGCATGCGTGCGGCCCGGGTTTGATCCTCAGCACCACATACAAAGATGTGTCCGCCGAGAACTAAAAAAATAAATAAATATTAAAAAAAATTCTCTCTCTCTCTCTCTCTCTCTCTCTCTCTCTCTCTCTCTCTCTCCTCTCTCACTCTCTCTTTAAAAAAAATAAAGGAATAATATTTTTATTTCAAAGCCTAATTATTATTATAAAAAGGAAAAAAAGGTTTATTTTAATAAAATGTTTTAGTAAGATTGCAATGGGACAGCCCTTTGATGGAAGATCTAAGGAGGGTACAGCCAATGTAATCAAACTAGAACATGAGTTCTAATTTTCAGCCACCACCCACTAAATAATTTCCCTTTTGCTTTGCATATTACACAGTGAAAATAAAAAGATTATTTTAAGAGCACTTCAGTCCCACAATGTAGGATTTAAGCTTGTGTGAAAAGGTGTAAATGTCCCTATAATAATGTGATGCTTGCAAAAATACATTCAACTGAAAATTAATGTCATTTTTCTAACACAGAAAAGGGAAACAAAGTGGTCCCACTTAACACAACACAACAAAACAAAAAAACACTGTTTATTCCTTCTGGAAAGACTAAGCAAAGAACATCCAAAAATATTACACATTTAAGACTGCATACTTTAACTCAGCTTTAAAAGTAAAGAAGATGTATACTTTATAAATAAAGACACTAAGCAGAAAAAATATTTGGGTCATTTCTCTGTTCATAAGTACCCAGAAATAAAATAATTAAAAAACACTAAAGTGCAGACTTATAGGCCATTACAGGCATGATAAAGAGGTACAGCCAAAATTGCATCTACATTTACACTTACATATCCAGAAAATGATTCTTGCTTTTTAAAAAAACTGTGCAATTAAAAACTAGTCAGTATCACATCAGTTACCCTTCCATTGATTGACATATTGCCTTTCTAGTGTCTGATGTATTCTGCTGTCAGTCCTATTTTCTACTATCCCCCCTCCCCTCCCCTCCCCTCCCCTTTTCTCTCTACCCCTTCTACTGTAAATCATTTCTTCCATTTGTATTATACAGCAATCTGTATACGGGGTAAAGTTGGGAGTTCATAACCCGCTTGAATCAAACTGTGAAATATGATGTATTAAGAACTGTGTAAGGTTTTGAACGACCAACAATAAAAAAATAAAATTAAAAAAAAAAAAAACTAGTCAGTTTTGTTTTTGCCGTAATACAAATAGAACTTGTCTCTGCCCACTAGGGAAGTGACTGTTAGACCTTGGACAGCACACCAGGCTCTTGACAATCATACATTTCTTTAGAATCATACAATATTGATTCCACCTACAGAAAATGTTAGCCCGCGGCCAGGTGCCGGCGCCGGGCGGGGCCTTGGCGGGCGGCCCGGGAGCAGCAGCGGCGGCGGCATGGCGGTCGGGGTGGCCGAGATTACTGATCTCTCATTACCCAACTATCTGATGGCATCTTCAGTTGGACTGCTTCCTACCCAGCTTCTGAATTCTTACTTGGGTACCCCCCTGCGGACAATGGAAGATGTCATTGCAGAACAGTGTTAGTGGATATTTTGTTTTTGTTTACAGATTATTATAAGTGTAGGCCTCATGTTTTATGTAGTTCACCGAGCTCAAGTGGAATTGAATGCAGCTATTGTACCTTGCGAAATGGAACTGAAAACCTCTCTGGTTAAAGGCAATCAACCAAATTCGAGTGGCTCTTCATTCTACAGCAACGGGCTGGAGTTTTTGACACGCCCCCCTCCCCACTTCCCCTTGCTCCGCCAGCCTTTAGTCGGACCGCAGATCCCCTAGCGGCGAAGGCGGGCCCACCTGTTCGGCAGGAGCAACCGCCGGCGGCGCCCAAGGTTCCCCACGAGGCGGGGACTGCTGTGCGGACGCGGGAAGCTGAGAGAAAGCAGAAGGTGCCCAGGTCTTGGGGCCACTGGGGACGGCTGGCCTCATCTGGGCACTGCTTCTGCGGGCCTCAGCTAGGCTATAGAAAGCTTTCGTCCTGCCTCCAGGAAGGAGCAGCGCACACTGCGAAGACCCCAGCGCGGCTGATAATTCAACGTAGAGCGGGATTTCCCCCTACCGGCCCGGCCCCGCCTCCTCGGCGCCGTTCGGCCCCCATTGGCCGGCGCCCCTGCACCTCTGGGGAACCAGCTCTTGTAGAGCTGAGCCGTGGGAAAGACTGGAAGGCTGCTCCTCCCACCGCTCTGCCCAGCAATCGACCTCATTGTTCCACACTTGACAGCTCCCTCAGGTTCAGGTAAATAAAAGGGATTCCATCACTGTTTGTCCCTGGTCCTTTGTGTCTTCCAGTCAGACCTCACCCTTCAGGCCTGGGGCCTGGAGACACCAGCTGCCTCTGTGAACAGTGGCCTTTGTTCTTCACACTGTCCCTTTCAAAGCCTCCCAGCAGGGATGGATGGCCTTCAGAGGCCAGGAGCACTGTGAAAATTCCAGTCCCAGAGCTGAGGAGGGAGCAGGAAAGGAGGGGGCAGGTGCAACTTAGACCCAGTTAAGTGACTCTGAGAAAGAGCAGATGCAAAGGCATTGAGGTAGAATCAACTTGGGGTGATCAAGAAACCTCCAGAACAGCACTAAGCTGAGGACAAGGTTAGTAATTGTTATGGGTTTGAATATGAGGTGTCCTCCAAAAGGCCAGGTGCTGACACAGGAGGTGGATGATTAGATTTTGAGAGCTGTAGCCTAATCAGTGGTCTATTGGGTGGTAACTGTAGGCACATCATGTATGGTTGGAGGAGGTAGGTCACCAGGGGTGTGCCTTGGGGGTTGTATGTTATGTTCTTGGCTCCTTGTGCTGTTTCTGTATCACCATGAGGTGAGTGGCTTTTCTCAGCCACGTGCTTCTATCAAGAACTGCCTCACCTCAGGCACAGAGCAACGTTCAGCTGAACACAGACCTGAAACTAGGAGCCCAAATCAACTTTTCTTCCTCTACATTGTTCTCATCAGGTATTTGCGTCACGTGACAAAAAAGCTAACTAATACAGTAGTCCATGGGAGAGAGGTCCTGGGCCTTGGAGGCCAGTGCAAAAAATTTGCATTTGCTTCTGTTAAGATAAGAAGCCCCTAGAAGAGGGTAACTCTGAGAAGAGAAATGGGGCTAGTCTGGGTTTGCAAGAAGCAGACTCCAAGAGGGGATTAAATATGTACTGGTTTTATTAGGGGAAGTGCTTTATTGAGATAAAATGGAGCTGGGCAAGATGAGACCTGATTCCTAATGAAGGAAAGAAATTGGGGAAAATTGGGTGGTCCCAGGTGGCTATGCAGTCTGAGGAATATTCTGCAAACCCCTGGGGCATCTTTGAGCTGTCTAGGTGATTCTGTGTTCTCCAGAAATGGGCCTGCCTTAATATCCTGCTTCAGACACAGGCTAGGGGTGGACCCTGGGACACATGGCCTCTTACAAATGCAGGGAACTTTCAGAGCCACAACGCTCAGTCCAATGGGCACCTAGATTGCTGGTCTGTAAGATGTGTCCTCATGTTGCCCACCTGGCTGGCATCCTATGCACTTGGGCTGTTTGAAGAGTATCTGGGAAGGTGATCAAGAGGCACAATGATGACTACAGAAGATTCCAGCTCCAGAGCCCCACCCATGGTTGTATGGGCAGCCCCAGAAGGAACTCAATGGGGGACAGACAGAAGTATGTGCCTGCTAGAGAGTCAGGCTCTGCCTGGCTCCATCTCTGCCACCCAGCCTCCTGACACCCAGGAAATCCCCTGACTCCCTAAAGGAAGTCAGGCCTGTATCCTGACTTCTGGCTTTTGTGCCATTTTTATAGCCTAGACTTGATTTAGGTGTTACAATCTTGCTAAGAATATGCCCACACACTTGAAAGAACCTTTATTATTATCCTAATTTGTGAAGAACTGGTTGTTGGTTTTTTTTTCCCCTTTCCCTTCTCCCCTTTCTTCTCTTGAGGGTCAGGCTGGAGCTAGGTCATTATTGTTAATTTTAGATCTGAAATTATATCAGACATGGGCTGGTGTCCCTACACTTTCACTTCTTAAGACAAGAAGGCAGGCCCTAGCTGGGGAACTTGAGAGAGACAAGAAGATACTCATGGCAGTGTTTCAGTGGAAATCATTAAATATACCTAGAAACCATGAGATTCAGAGAGAATTTTTGGGTGGTTAAATAAAAATATCCCCCTGTCCCCCACCATCTGAGGGCAAGGTCTGCACCCACCATGGGTTATAGAGTGGGAGGTAAGACATAAATGTCTGTGTTCAAATCCCAGTTCTGCCACTTTCTAGCTCTGTGGCTTTGAGAAAGGATGTAAGTCCAGCTTCTTCACTGCCTCAGTTTCCTCATCTGTGAAATGGGTGATATGATCTATTATGGCTGGTAAGGGGTTAATCAAGTTAGCCTATGTAGTTTTCACTGGAGTGCCTGAGGCAGGCATTGACTTCATATGTATTAGCTGTTAGCACAGGTTGAAAAATCCAAAGTTGGAAAAGCTCCTAAATTCAACATGTTTTGGGTGCCAACACAATGCCACAAATGGAAAATTTCACACTATAAAATTATGTTTCATGTACAAAATTATTAAATATATGATATAAAATTGCCTTAAGTCTGTATTTTTAAGGCACATATAAAAATGAAGAAATTTTATGATTAGACTTGAGTCTCATCCCTAGGATATCTTATTATGTCTATGCAGATATTCCAAAATCTGAAAAAAAAAAATCCCAAATCTAAAGTGCTTCTGGTCCCACACATTTTTAATACAGGATATTGTACCTGTATTCACTCTGGATTTCCTGGCTGGTGGGGGTTAAACTTAGAACTCATCGAGGAAGGTTTTAGGGATAAAAAATAAAAATCCTACAATAAAGCAGTTATCTACTGAATAAATTTAGTCTTCATTCCTGGTAAGACTTATTAAGAAATAGCAAAAGACATTTAATGATACTTACTAATGTTGACTGAGCACTTTCTACAAGACTGGTACTGAGCTAAATCCTTCATGTATGAAATAGCACAGGGCAGCAGGGAAAAGCAGGGGATCTGGATCAGGCCACCTGGTTCACAATTCTGGCTCTGCCCCTTAGAAGCGATATCCTGCTTCTTGCTCTTCTTTAACAATCTGGAAGTCAGAATCTCACTGCAGTGTGGTAAATTCTGTCTCCCTGCAGCATGTCAAAGTCCTGACTCTCAGTATCTCAGAAAGTGGCCTTATTTGGAAATAGGGTCACTGCAGATGTAATTAGTCAACATAAGGTCACACCAGAGTAGGGTGAGCCCTTAATCCAATCTGAAAGGTGTCCTCATAAGAAGATAGTTCAAGGGAAGAACATCATGTGACAACAGGGACAGAGGTTGGAGTGATGTAGCCAGAAACTAGGGGGCATTGAGAGCCAGCAGTTGCCACCAAAAGCCATGGAGTAGCAAGGAACCATTCTACCCAGAATGCCAGAGGGACCACATCCCAATTGAGGACTTGATTCCAGTCTATGGCCTCCAGAATGTGAATGGAGCTTTCTGCTATGGGCCACTCAGTTAGAGATACTTCATGATGATAGCCCCTTACTTCCCAGGGACCACTGAAGCAACCTGGAGTCCTGTGAGCCAGGAGATGTGGGCCTTCTTTTCTTGCTGCCCAGCCTCTCAGGGACAGTCCTTCCTGTTTCTTCTCAGGAGTGTGCCTTGTCATGGGAGTGAGGTTTTTATTTTCCTGCAGGTCATGGTTCTTCTTGGCAAGCCATTTGGAATTGCTGGACTCCAAATTTCCCATGAGAAGTTGAGCCTCTGGAAACAAAACCAGCCCTAAGAAGAGTCTAGATAGAGACTATCACTGTGGTTTAACATTGTCCATCAAACACTTTAGAATAAAAAGACCCACCTACTCCCAGCATTCATGGTCAGGAGGAAATCTAAGACCTAGGTGTATTCACCTATGTATTGCTTCTTTTCCAATTGACTCATTTTATAAATTTATTTTTAAATATCTCAGGTAAACTCCAGGCATGCCCCCACTCCCACCTCAATTAATTAATTTTTTTTTATCTCAAATTCAAAACCATAAATCCTATGGGGGAGAATAAGAGGTTTGAGGCCAGACCTTGATGGGTTCTCCCCAGCCTTGTTTTCTGATCTCTGACTCATCTATTTTTCCTCATGTAAAATGGGATCATAACTGCATTTACTTCAAGGATTTTTACAACATGTAATAAGTGGTGTGTCCAGGTAATAGTATATTAGATAGGAGCTGATCTTGCACATCAGTGTTGTTTGCTGGGGCAACACTTTCCTGGAGATTACTCCATGCTTTCTGTGAGGCCTGTTGCTGGTGCTGGTTTCAGTGGAGCACTTAGTAAATGCTAATGGGTAGCGGTCTCTTAAATACAGTGCCTGCCCAGTGCTGCCCCTTCTTCCCTTCTTGCTCACAGTTTTGAGTATTCCCCACAGAACCCCTTACTTGCTGGGTCAGTATCTTTTTTTCCCTTCAGTGGGTCTTGAGCATAGAGTCCTGGGCTGTTGGGAAATTTCCTTTGGCATCCAGCTTCAGGGAGCCAGCCCCATGCCCAACTGCTGCAGAAGAGAAGGAAATGAGTATTTCAGGGCTTGAGGGGAGCCAGGCTCTTGAGATTGCAGGGAAGGAAGTCTAAAGGTAGCTCTTCTGCTTTTTCTTGGGCAACCTCTGCCTTGGTGAACCTGCAGGCAACCCCTACCCAGTGGATTGGACCATGCTAGCTTGTTCTCAGCTCTTCAGGAGTTCATGCTGTTAAACACCTAAACAGTCTCAGTGATGGTGTTCTGCTTCATAACCTATAGTCTTTCTCAGCCTCCATGGTGGATAGCCCTGCCACACTCACTACACTGACCTGAAGCCAGCATGTATCCCCATGGCTTCCATTGTGGGTGTAGAAACTTGTAGAAGTGCCTGTCTTTCTGATTCCCTATTTTTACCTGAGATGTGCACTTTCGCCTTGGGGACCATGGGAGGGGGACTTTCAGTTCTGATGTTGGCATCATTAATTCCTAAGGAGGCCCCTGAATGGATGATTCTAGATTCTCAGGCTATACTTGACTAAACATGACACTGATTTTTTTTTTAATCATCAGAAATCTATTAGTTGCTCAAAACTATCTTATGTCTACAAGTTCCCTGGTATATTCTTTTAAAAATGACAATAATTTTGCACCAGAGAAAAAAAAATACACTGAGACTCTCTTGGGGTATTAGTATTTTAAGGCTGCTATAACAAAACACCATAAACTGGATGGCATAAAGCAACAGACACAAATTTGTGTCTGAGGCTGGCTTTGAACTTGCAATTCTTCTGCCTCAGCCTCCCCAACTGCTGGGATTGTAGGAATATACCACTGCACCCAGTTGGGAATGCAAATATTTTGAGTTGTAAATGCAAAACTTCATTTGAATGATGGCACCAGTGCCACCCTGAGCTGCTTTTTTCATGAGTACCATCTCTGCATTAAGGAAAGAAATACTTTTCTCAATGTCATTGAGAGTTTTTGAATATAATTGGCTACAATTTCCATGTACTACATTTACATCCTCTAGACCAATTTTGGGGATAACAGTGAAGCTAAATGATCATACCAGTGAAAAACAGATTGTCCCCACCTACGCTTGAGACTGGGGAGGTATGCAGGTTGACTTATTTTTGATGTCCATCTTCCTTCCATCCATGGGTACCTAACAGTACATCTTTCCATCCAGCCTGCAGGAAGTCAGGGTTAGTCTCACATATACACTGTGTCCCTTTGGTTGCTGGCCATCTAATTCCAGGTCTGAAGAACCAACTAGTCACAAACTAATCATAGGCTGTAAAATCACAATATGTTGACACTGAGACTTTGGGGTCTATCCTGACTCCCAAATGGAACTATGCCACATATCCTAAGTGTGGTTATGTTATTTGCCGCAGTCCAGCTGCAGCAAACTAACTGGGGGGTGACGAACAGCTTGTGTACATTGATACAGCAGGAGTGGAAGCCGTTTATTGTAGGAAAACAGAGGTATTTATCCATTCCCACACAGCTTATCTTAATTAGCATAAACTAGATACAGCAGTCAACCAATAAGAAATCTCCACACTTAATGGCTCGCTGGCATTACTTTACAAACCACTCCGTCTGGCAATATGCCAGGCGCCATCCAGACTTGTTTACAGACTCTAACAGTTATTCACAACAGATTGTGGTCTTTTGATTGAGATGTCCTGTGGTGGGTGTAAGCCATATATACTTATCCTAAATTTTTTTAAAAAATATATTTTTAGTTGTAGATGGGAACAATACTTTTATTTATTTAATTTTTTAATATGTGGTGCTGAGGATTGAACCCAGGGCCTCACACATATGAGGCAAGCTCTCTATCACTAAGCTGCAACCCCATCCACATTCATCCCAAATTTGATAGTAACCTCTCTTATATCTTTGATATTCTGGCATTCATAACTTGAGATAAGGTGAAGATGGATTAAAATGTGGCTTAATGACTGTGAAAGGTTGGAAATTGGTTTGCTCTAAACTGAAGTTTTTTCCATGACCTGGATGTGATAAATTCTCATTTGTAGGAAATAATTTAACATCTGCACAAGAAGTGGTTCAGAATGAGTTCATGTTTCCCCTTTTATCTAGTATTAGAGACCATAATTTTACCTAGTCATTCCCTTGTAGGGAGATACCAACAAGCTAGGGCCAACCAATTGTTTTGATTGTTCAACTGCTGACATCAGAAGAAAGGAACTCAGTGCCTTGAGTGGAAAACTTAGACAAACTTCTAAGTTTGTTAAGCTATCATGACCCAATAATGGAGTTGAATATTTAGCCATTACCAAAAAAGAATAAGAGAATATGCTATCTTCTCATTGCAACATGGTAAAGAAGTAAAATGTCTTATATTGGGTATTCCATTGACTTCTACTACTAAGCAGGAATCAACAGAGAAGTGTCCAGGGAACAAGGTTGAGACACTAAAGGTGGTGCCAGTATCATAAAGTAAATGAATGATCCTAACCTCAAGTTACCCCCAGTCCAACCCTAGTGATGGTGACTGTCTTGGGTGCTGGCTGATTCCAAATTCTTTCTCATTTTTGGACCATCATTTTGAGAGTGTCTGATCTGAGGTTCCTTCAGCCTTCAGGGCAGTGAATTTTCTAGTAGCCTCTCCTGCCACATATAGAGCAAGGAGACTTTGAAGCCTGCCCTTAATTGAGTGATCTTTCTTCTAATATCCTTCCTTTCTATAACATTGATGGACATTTTCAGAGGCTCAAGGTTCCTGTGGAGGAAGAAAGTGGTGGCCATTAAGAATTGCAGTCAATAATTGCACTAGTCTCTTGTCCTTCATTTCTTCTTTTATTTATCCCTTAAATATTCCTCCTAGTCTAGTCATAAAAGACCTGTGTGGTTACCTTCAAGGGAAGTCCCAGGGCCTACTACCAATTTTATAATTTCTATCTAATATTTGGAGCAAATTGAAGAATGAACTTATCTTTTAAAATAAGTTACCCTTCAAGAGATGTAGGATCTAAGAGCATATATTTTACTAAGCCTTCTTCATTCTTTCTACAAGAGCTCTGGAATTTCACTCCACCCCCTTGATTGATTGTTGCCAGTTTCATACAATTAATAGATTTCATCCTACTATTTTCTTAAGTTCTGCCTTGAGACAAATAATCATGTGATTGCTGTGCTACCTTCCAGGTGATTCATCATAATTCCATTGAAGACGCTCAGTTGAAACAGTGGAAGGACCCACAGGGTATAAGGTATTAGGGATATGTAAATCATTCCCCCAAATCCTAGAAGCTTCTGTGGCCTGATGCCTCTCTGTATCTGTTAGAGTTTGACTGAAAATTATGGGTACATCTCTAGATTACTCCCAAAGTCTGGGTTAAATGTTGGAATCCCTCTATTTATTTATCAGGATCATCAGAAAACCTTCCTAAATCCTCTTGATTTCTTTTAGATATTTTCTAGAAAAAGGCATCTGCCTTCTGACTGGTCCAGATTCTCCATTTTTCTTTTGTAATGGGAAGTGGGCTTGGTAGGAATAGGCTCATGGTGAAGGAAACCACAATGCAGGGAGTGGGAGCAGTAGGTAATGGTGGGTACAGAGGAAAGTGGAAGAATTAGGTTTTGACAGCTCTAAGTATGAAGTACATTGTTGAAAGAGAGGAAGGGGTAGTTTGGGGGCCAGTAATATTTTGACTCATCATTACTAGAAGGGTCTCATCAATGCTTCACATAAAATTTTTTGGTTCCTTAGTAAAAAGAAAGCCTGTAGCTAGGAGACTTCTGCCATTTTACTTCCTTTAATTCATGCAACATGAATCTCAAAGGTAAAGAGAATTATAGTTTAGACTTCCATTTCCATTAGTGAGCCATTTATTTTTATCCCCTAATTTATACTGAGGCCAATCAACATTACAAAAGAAAATTAATCTCTTCTTTAGGGTCTCCAGGCAAAAAAAAATGGTCCTAGTTTCATAGGATGTACCCCAAGGAGGTGGTAGTTTATATCAATGGTTGATTTCCTCTCTGTAAAATAAAGCCAGCCAGGTATAGTGGCATACTCCTGTGATCTCAGGGAAAAGGGAGGGTGAGCAGGAGGATTGCAAGTTCAAGGCCAGCCTCAGCAACATAACAAAGCCCTAAGCAAATTAGCAAAACCTGCCTCAAAATAAAAAGGGCTGGCTCAGTGGTTAAGTGCCCCTAGGTTCAATCCCTGTTACACACACACACACACACACACACACACACACACACACACACACACACACACCATAAATAATTAAAGAAATAACAGACTGTTGATACCCCAAGAGTTCCTCAGCAGTACTGACCTGCAAAACAGATAACTGAAGGCATTCCCACATACATTGCATTTTAAACCAGGAGGCATCCCTTTGTAGTTCTCTAGATGTAGTGTAGCATGTGTGTCCAAGTTCAGCAACTCATGCCTTATTTGCTTGAACTCTGTTTCTCAAGCCTTGTAATCTTATTTATTATACATGTTTAATAACCTTATTCTAGACAATTGATATGACTTGGGGAGTGACCCTTAATCCTTTTGCAGATAATTTAAAGAGTAGGATGGGCCTGATGTAGTAAAAGTGGAGGGAGCCAGAGGTTTTTGTGTCACCCTGTTGGAAACATAGCAAGTCCAAAAATAACAAAATAAATGACATAGAAAAGAGGAAGGATGGATGGGTTCTCCCTTGGAATAGAAACTGTGAGGGGACATAATGTCCATGCAGATTCAATATACAGTAAAGACAAAAAGTACCATTTTGGTGAAGAGAAGATACCAGCTGAGAAAAGGTTTCTTAGCTGTGGGATATCTTAAACTAACTAGTGCCCCATGAGGTGATTCATAAATAGGTAAAGATGGTGAACTCATTGGCCTCCAATTTCTGGACATAGCCTCTAAAAGAAGGAGGTATGATGCTCATTATTGAAAAGAGTCAGGAGGACACTATAAGGCAACAGCCACAACAGTGGAGTCTCATTGCCTTTCTGGTGGCCTTGCTCAAAAATATGCCACAAAAAGCAAGAGAGAGTGTACATCTGCATGTCAGGAGGATAAAAAAAGGTGCCACTGCAGTTATTTATTGTAAGAAAAGATGGCACTGGTTAAGGCATATTGAACAGTTTCGGCAGAGGAAAGTATACACAGGGAAGCTCAAAGCAAAAGGCAAGATATCAGGGGATAAGTTAGACATCAAACCAAACAAAGCTGGGAGAGGAACAAAGTGAAGTTCACATACCTGTCATGTAGATGGCTGTTGATCCAAATGAAGGCACCAGGTTAGTTGTCACAGGAGAGTGGGAAGTTGAAGCTCCAAACTTAAGTTCTTTTGTTCCAAAGAAAAAAAGCCAAACACTTAAAGCCATGCAAGAGAACTTTATTATAAGTAAAAAGTAAAGTAAGGCTCAAACAAAGAGCCTTCTCATGAGAGTGAGTCATCTCCCAGCAGAGAATGAGAAATGAAATAGTGCTCTTTATAAATTTACTGCTGTTTTATGGTTGCCTTGAGAACTGGGGTCCACTTCATCACTCTTTGCCAATCACGTGTTCAACTCCTTCATGTCAGGTGATAGAGTTTTTGATCCTAGTTGATCCTCCCCAGAACTATCATGGTGGCCATCCTATTAAAGTGGGGATTTACTTACAAGTCATTCCTACGTTAATGTGAGTTTTGGGGTCAGTGACTAGACAAGAATTTACCTTTTTGCTCCTGAACTACTAAGAAAATTTCTTATCTGAAATATTTTGAGATACCTATGGCCATAAGAATATATATGAGGAAATAAGATCCTATTTTCAGAAGGTCCCATTTTCTAGCTTTACAATGACACCAGCTGACCCTGGCAAGAGTTAGTAATTGCCCCCACTAATCTTTCTTGATGTATTTCTTAATTAGTTCCCTTTATTCTGTTTATCTGTATACCTGTTGTTTTTCTGCATTATCTTATTACCCACTTGCCTTAAAAGTAATTTAAAGAAAATCTTAAAGTAACTTAAAGAAAATCCATGACCTTGCCCTATTATTGGTTTGCATTTCACTGTTCACTTCTCACTGCTACTTAGGGATTGAACCCCCTGAGAGAACTGACAATGACCACTTTTGTTTTGGTAGATACAGGTCAGAGGAGGGTCCCTTTGCCTTGGAGCATGGCAGATGAACCACACAGGAAAGCAGGTAGAGGGTGGGGGTCAGTCAGAGAGCCAGCTTTGGCAGGAAGCCCCTCTTCACACTGAATCAGCCAGACTTTGTTAAATATGATGAATTTTCTCACTAATCTTTAACAGCTCCATGGGCAAATTGGACAAATATCCTCATAGATGAGAAATTAAAGGAGAGCACAACAGTCAAGTTTTCCCCAAGATAAGCAAGTAAGGAAACTGGAATGCAGGTCCCACCACCCTTGGTCAGGGCACCTATCTTCTGGTGGCAAAGAGCCAGGCACAGTTGGACACTTGCCTGGGCAGGTGCCAGGTTATGGCGTCACCAGACTGAGGTTCTGATGAAGTTGATGTCTGCTACAAACCTCTAATTCAACATATGAGCTTTCAAAACAGGAAACTGCTCCCAGAGCAGCCAGAGATCCTTCTCCAGCTTGCACCACAGGGTCTAGGTCCAGACCTGGCCAGCAGTCCCCAGGCTCCACCTTGGCCCCTCTTCAGCTGGCTGGACCCACCTAGCCCAGCCTACTGTGTGCTATGAGAACTGAAGCCTTTATTTAAAGTACTCACTTGTTTTCCTTGGATGAGTTCCCTCAGTTAGTACCACAATTACTCAAGTGTCTAGAAGGACTGGTGGCTAGTCCTAGGGGAGGAAAAGCAGGTGGCACGTGGTGGACATTAGTGAGGCCACTGTCATGTAGAATGTTCAGCTTCCCCAGCTCCTGCAGTCTTGGGCAGCACAGCAGCAGCCTTGGGATTGAGTTGTTGCAGGAGCAGCAGCATCACAGAATGGTGGCCTCTGGTAACAGCAACAAGCAGCTGCTTGCTGCATAGGGAGTTGAGCATTGGTGTTGGGGCACCTGTGAAGGCATCAGCTGAATGGTTTGGGAGTTTGGTTGCAGGGTGGTCCGGTGGCAGTGGCAGTGGAAGGGTCCAAAAGCAGTGGTGGGGCTAACGAAGGCTTCCAACCATGAGAGCTTTTGTCCTGCAGTGCTGACAGGAGTCTGGCTGCAGTTGCAATAAAGTCACTATCCAGTGCTAAGGGTCACTATTTGGCATCCATGTTGGAGTCTGGTGGCAGCAATGTGGAGCTTCAGAGTCTGGTGTGGCAGAAGCAATATGCAGCTGCATCAGATCTGGTGTCAGTTATAGGACCTTAGGAATGTGGGCTTGGGGTGAAGTGCATTGACACTGGGGCAGAGGTGAGTAGCATCAGTGTCCACCTGGGGTCTGGGAGTTCAGTGGCTGCACAGTGGTGGTGGCACCAGAGAGTCCAGAAGCTGTTGCAGCAGCAACAGAGGCATCAAGCCCTGAGCATCTTCATCCTGCAGCAGTGACAGGAGTCTGGCTACAGTGGCAGTGAAGATAGCATCTGATGGCCATGTGTGGAGTCTGGTAGCTGTGGCGAAAGCTCCAGGCTGGCAGCAGTGGTTAGGGTTTGGGGCAGTGAGCATCAGAGTCAGAGGGCAACCAGTAGGTGGGATGGCTTCCATGGTGACTGCTCCAGGCCCTCGGTCTTTCTCCTTGCAGAGTCATCCTACTCAGGAAGCAGAACATGGGAGACAGCGGTACCCAGACAGGCTCTGAGGACCTTATGTTGCCCATGCCTGCCCCGCGTGGGACTGGCCATATCACACTGGGTGGCTGCTTACCCCATTCCTCGCTATGGCCTCTGCAGAGGAACTAGGACATCTGCCAGGTGGGGCAGCCTTGGGAGAGGACCCCTGTTGGCATAACTATATCCATCTTCCTTAAACCTTGCCCACTTTATGAATACTGTTCTTATTCTCAAGAGATAAAAGCCTAAGGGTCTCTGTTCTCTCATTGAGAGATAAAAAGTTGCTCTTTGTTCTTAAGAAGCAATAACTTAGCCAGGGGTGATGGCACATGCCTGTAATCCCAGCAGCTTGGGAGACTGAGGCAGGAAGCTTGGGAGTTAAAGCCAGCCTCAGCAAAAGTGAGGCTGTAAGCAACTCAGTCAGATCGTGTCTCTAAAATAAAATACACAAAAGGCTGGGGATGTGGCTCAGTTGTTGAGTGCTTCTGAGTTCAATCCCCAGTACCAAAAAAAAAAAAAAAAAAAAAGAAGGAAAAAATGCTATTAAAAGAAACAGTAACTTGCCTTTCATAAAATCAGGTGATTCTTTCTGTGCCAATCACAAAGGCTAAACATGCCCCTAACAAGCAGCCATGATTCTGGCCTGTAAAAGGTAATGCTCAAGGGGGAGTTGCTGCTGCTCTCCCTCTCCTGGTGCTTTCTCATGCTTGCTGCTGCTCTCCCTCTCTTGTAGTTCTCTGTGCAAGACAGTCTTCTTAGGTGCCTGACAATAAATCTGCTTATGCCTCTGTAGTTGGTGTTCCTGTGGTCAGTCCTATACCACTTTTCTTTCTGGATATAGGATCGGATACAGGCTCTCCCCTTGACCATGTTCTCTTCTCCAGGGATTTGAGCTGCTTCAATATCCTGGCCTGAAGGCACAGGACCTTTACAGGACACCTCCTTCCATTCACAGAGGCCTTTTCCTACATCTCCACATGGTTCTTATTTGAGTAAGTGACCTTCCCCTTCCCCTTCCCTCCTCCTCACAAATCTCCAGTCCAGAGACTTACTAAACTTAAGTCTTGGCTCAGCACTAAGACTCACTACAAGTGACCTACTTTCCCATCCCTTCCACCTTGGCAATTTTCTACTCCAGTCTTGGCTCTATGCCATTTGGGCCTACATGGCTATCTGGGAGAGCTACAAAAGCCCTGACTCTTGACATGCTTCACAAGCCTGGGACTAGTGAAGTAGTGGGTAATGAACCCTCTTCTCTCAGTCCCTTAGGGGGTTTAGCCCTGGGCCAGTGAATCATGTGGTGACAATCCCCCTTCACTGTTGTCTCTCATTTTTCTCTGGTTTGGCCTAGAGCCAGGGATGCCTGCTTCTAGCTGCTTCAACACTCCAACTTGCCATGGGTAAATCTCAATCCAAAACCCCCTCTAACTCACCTATCAGCTGCCTCCTCACCCCCCTCCATTTGGCTCCAGATCTAAAGGTCCATCAACTGATTAAATTTCCACAAAGTCATGGCCTTTCTATGACCTGGATAATGGATACAAATGGCCACCTAATTCCTAATTGCACCTTCAATCCCAACATTTTGTGGGATCTTTACAAGTTTTGTGAGTGCTTGAATAAAAAGAAGGAAATACCTTGCATTCAAGCTTTCTCTTTTTTTTCATTCTAAACATTCCCTCTGTTCTTACTCTCTGTGTCAATCCTGCTGCCCTACATAGGTTCTCCTTGCTCACTCTCCCTTAACCCTTTTCCCCTCCCAATCCTACCAGTTTTCCCCTTTTTAACCCACAAAATCACTTTTCACCTTCTGAACCTCCACCCTTATTGCTCTGCTGCCCCACCCAGCCACACTTCATCACCTTACTCAGATGCACCTTCACTACATAGGGAGTCTACCTTTATCCTGACCTCAACATCACATCTCTTACTCCTACCTCTCCTTCTCCCTCTTTCTTCTCTCCTATACTCACTCTCATGGGCCTCACCTGAAAACTTCAACAGCCCTCTTTTGCTCTTCTAATGGTACCACTCTTCTTCATCTCCATTAATAATGTTTCATAATTTTCTTTTTTTATTAATTGATTTTTATTTTTAAATACATGACAGTAGAATGCATTAAAATTCTTATTACACATATAGAGCACAATTTTTTTATATCTCTGGTTGTATATAAAGTATGTTCTTACCACTTTATGTCTTCATAAATGTACTTGTATAATTATATCCATCACATTCCACCATCATTGCTAACCCCCTGCCTCCTCCCTCCCCCTCCCACCCTTCTGCCCTATCTAGAGTTTGTCTATTCCTCCCATGCTCCCCCTCCCTACTCCACTATGAGTCAGTCAACTTATATCAGAGAAAACATTCAGCATTTGTTTTTTTGGGATTAGCCAACTACACTTAGCATTATCTTCTCCAACGCCATCAATTTACCTGCAAATGTCATGATTTTATTCTCTTTTATTGAAGAGTAATATTCCATTGTGTATATATGCCACATTTTTTAAAATCCATTCATCTAATGAGGAGCATGTAGGTTGGTTCCACAATTTAGCTATTGTGAATTGTGCTGCTACAAACATTGATGTGGCTGTGGCCCTGTAGTATGTGTTTAGACAGAGGAGAGGGATAACTGGATCAAATGATGGTTCTATTCCCAGTTTTCCATTTCCTACATTCAAACCTGGCCTAATTGCCAACTGGGAAAAAGAGGGTTAAAAAGCCATAGGCAGCAATCTCCCTGGGCATGGGTAACACTGAAACACAAAGACTCAGCAGGCTTGCTAAGATGCCTAAGACTAATGAAAAATATGAGTCAATTAACTTTTCCCTTGGCTGCAAAACAGAAAAATGACTCCCAAACTCATTCTCTTTCTCTCCCTCTCCCTCATACTATCTCTCTCTCATTCTCTATTATTGCTTTAATAAGATAATTAATGGCCATATCATTTTTTCTAGGACTCTTCTTAATATTTATTTTTTAGTTGTAGTTGGACACAATACCTTTTTTTCTATAAAATGTAAAATTTATTTTACTTTTCCAATGCATATTCCCTTCTTTCACATGAGTCACTGTAGCCACCCTTCAGAACCTCAACACAATAGTATAAAAATAAAAACATGACCATGCCATCTACCATTTAAAATACATGTACAGTAATTATATTTAATTATGTTAGCTTTCTATACACACACACTATTAGATATAACTTGCTATCTGTCAGAGCAATAGAGGCAAATTGGGGATTTTTAATCCATTCCATGATTTCTTAAAAAGTATCAGATATCTCTTTTTCAAGTGATGTGATATACATAGCACAAATATGTATTTCTGCTTTTGTGTGGATTTTTAAATCCTCTAGTTCCAGAGTCATGAAAATATGTTTTTTTAAAACAGTGCCATGATGGGATGGTGATGTAACTCAGTGGTAGAGCACTTGCCTAGCATGTGCAAGGCCTTGGGTGATGATAAGGGTTGGCTATTGTCCTAAGTGGGTGGTAGACAGAATAGTTTTTTGTTTTTAGAGAATTTATTCTTGCAAAATTATTTTTTATATCTTTAGGTTAATTAAAAGATTTGGTGGTTTAAGATGACAAGAAAGATAAGGTTATTAAGATATGAATAGTTCTTGGTGTTTACTAGGTCTGTCTTGGAAGTACCTGACATTGCTGTTTCTCCAGGCCATATCTGGCAGGAGGCAGCTGCTTTCAGCTCTCTCTTGCCAAATTCACCAGTTCTGGTCCTTCTAACTGCTGATTATTTCTGATATAAACATTGTGAATAGCTGCACTTTCCAGCCCTGCAGTTTTTCTGGATTATTTCAGAGATAGCTCCAGCTGCAGGGAAGATGGTCCTGTCAGCAGAACATCATGTTTAGAGTGGTCAGATCTATGTGGCCCACTTTCTTCCTCTCAGGACAGTAAGCTAACACTGACCACTCCTGCCCTAGCTTTCTGCCATATGCCAAAGTTGGCCTGGTATGTATTCTGTGTGAGAAACTATGTATATACATGTACCTATGTATGCATGATATATGTATGAACATATACACACATATATGTAAGTTTAAAATACTCATGTGATTTCCTATTATATAGGAAAAACATCACAAGCAAGTGGAAAAAAACCCAATCATTAGACTATGTATATTATCTGCAAAATATAGAAATGTATATATGCAGATAAAAGATACATACCTCAAGATTTATATATATATATATATATATATATATATATATATAGTGAGAACATTATAGAGTATACATACATAAAGTAGAATAACATAAGTCAGTTACTTGGCATGGCCTCTTGATGCAGTAAACATGAAATGTGTGATGCTACTGCTGGTGTGACATGGTATATTGTTTTACAGTAAACTTTTTTTTTAATAAATAGAATACTCTATAAAATATATAGTAAATACATAAACCAAAAACATAGTCTTTTGTTAAAGTATTATATACTGCACCCAATGTATTATCCTTTTATACAGCTGGCAGCATGGTAGGTTTATTTATACTAGCATCACCACAGACCTGAGTCCTGCATTGTGCTCTGGTACATCACTTGGCCAAGGGAATTTTTCAGCTCTATAAAAATCTGATGGAGCCATTGTTATAATATGCCCTTTGTTGTTAATGGAACACATATATACATACACGCAGAGTCATCAATACCCTGAACCTTACTATAGATTTGAACCAATAAATATTAAGTCCTTAGCTCATTATGTTGTCATAATGATAACATCCAAAAAGGTTCCACTTACTACTATGGAAATTGATTAAGCCTATGTGTCAGTCAAGACAGGTTGGGTATAACAGGTAATCCTCAAATTGTGGTGGCTTAAAACAGGAACATACCCAATGAGGGTCAGCAGTAGATATCTGCTCTTCTCAGTCACTCAGGGACACAGGATGAAGAAATCACCACAGTCTAATGACACTGCCATCTCATAATGCATTTATTTGATTAACCCAGCAGGCAGAGAATGGAGTGTCTGCCCATGGTGGGCCTCTTCCAAAAAGGCCCTTCCCCTCCTCCTGGGCATTTCACTCAGTTGTTCTCCAGGCAGCTGCAGGAACAGAGACAATTCCCTGCAGGGATCAGACTCTTGACAAAGCCAGAGAAAGGGCTGGCCACAACCTACAAAGACCAATGCCTTTTTGCTCAGACTCTGCAAATGAATTTGCTGCAGCAAAATTCCTTCTTTCTGCTTCCCCAGTTTCGGCCAGTGTGTGGCAACAGGTCAGCTGGACTCCTAATTTTCTGTAGCCCAATGCAAAGGACCCGCTGCTTGAGTTTCTTTGCAGTCAGGGTCCAGGCCCGGGCCCAGTAGCAGTCCCCCAGCCATGGGTGTCTACAGTTGGAGGGTCCAGGCCAGTCTGCCTCTGAACTCCAAAGTGTCCTGGAGGCCCCAGGAGGTTCCGCTGTTCTTCACAAGATGTCCAGTCCCGGCGCTGGTGGGCGGGCCTCGCTCTGACCTGGCCATCACCACGGCTGGCGCTCACTCGATTCGCATCTGCAAGCAAACATCGAATATCACCGAGACCACCTTGTAGAAGTAGGGGAAGTTCACCCGCAGTCGCCAGGCCATGTCATGAAACATGAAGGTGAGCAGAGTGCAGGTGAACCCGAAACGCCCTAGGAGCCGAGGAAGACGGGTGGAGCTTTACAGCAGCACCTTCAGGGCCCACAGAGCTGCTGATGTCGCCAGGGGCCAGGGCCTCCCAGGCGCAGCTCACCCGCTGACCTACAGGAGCCAGGACCTACAAGGCTGCTGATGCAGGCCTGGAGAGCCCCTAACCTCACTGAGCCCTGCCCTCCAGCTCTCCCAGCCCACGCCCGGCTCAGGCCACCACGCCTTAAGCTTTTTTGATATTGAATGATTATAAAAACACAGCATACCCAAATTTGTGAGGTTCAGCTAAAGCAAGCCAAAAAGATATCTACAGGTTTAAGTATATTAAAAAGAAAAAAAATAATTAGAAAAAGAAAGCAAATTAATGGAAAGTAGCTAGGAGATTCTTAGAATGGCCAAACCAATGTGATAGATAAAAAGATCTATGGAAGACCAATGAAATTGAAACTTAAATCTTCAAAAATATCAATAAAAATTATGAACCTTTATCTATACTCATTAAGGTAAAAAAGGGAATAACAAAAATGAAAGAAAAGACATCACTATATATCTTAAAAATATTGAGTGTAATTGAATATGTATATTGAAAGGGTAATAATTAAATATTATGAAGCACTCTGCTAATAAATTGAATAACTTAAATAAAATGAAAAACTCCATGATGACATCATACTTAAGTAAGACAAGAAGAAATAAACTACATGGGCCATCCCATATGTATTTTAAAAATTGACTTTCTAATAAAAAATTTCCCATGAACAAAACTCCAGACCCAGAAGACTTCACTGGTGAATTCTGTCAAACATTTTTTAAAAAATTATCCATCCTACATAAATACTTTCAGAAAAATTAAGGAGAGAACATTCTACAAATTATTTTATGAGACTGGATGTATCATAAGTCCACATACAAAGATTATAAAACAAGAAAAACTATGACTAAAATATCATGAAAATGGAAACAAAAAATGTAGAAATTGCTACAATAGTAGCAATTCAAACCAGGCAATATAGAAAATTGATAATACATCAGGATACAGAACACTTGCCGCAGAAAATGCTAGGTTGAAAAACTAAGTATTATAATTCATCATATCAGAATAAAGGACAAAAAAAAAGATCATCTCAAAAGATGCAGTGTTAACTTTCCATCACTAGCATTCTATAAATAAATAATTAAAAAGGTCTGTTTTTGGATCATAGTCCTCAAAATTCCATTCCAGGTTCTGTTTGCCTCATTGATTTGGGCCTGCCTGGTGTGAGGCAGCACATCATGATGTGGGTGCCCGGTGAAGTAAAACCACTCCCCTCAAGTCCAGGGAACAAAAGAAAGAGGTGGAGCTGAGTACAGCTATCTCCTTTGAAGGCACATCTCCACTGACCAAAAGACCTCCTACTAGTCCCCAGCTCTTGAGGAGTTTATTATCTCCTAATAGTGTCACCATGGGGATCAAACCTTTAACAGAACATGAACCTTTAAGGGACATGTATTTAAACTGTAGCAGATGTAGAATAAACATTTTAGAACTCCAATGACCATATGTAATAAAACCTCACAGTAAACTTAAGCAGAATGTAACAATGGGTGGCAATGAAAATCCATCGGAAATATAATACTAAATCTTGTGCCTTAATTCCTTTTTCTATAGTCCAGGACAAGGTTCTTGCTTCTACCATTCAAGATTTATTGTATATTCAAGCCAGTCCAATAAAGCAAGACCAAAAAAAAATGAATAATATACCAATTAAAATGGAAGAATTAAATATGTGTGTATTTCAAACAATGTACTTATGGAAATAGAAAAGTCCAAGGAATCTTGAAAAAAAATACTATACGTAAGTTATAGCTAACAAAGAGCAAGATAAAAGGTCATTTACACAAAAATAAAATTGTATTTCTATTCACTGGTAACATACAAAATAAAAATAAAAATGTAAAAGCCACAATACCACCCACAATAGTGTGAAAAAATATGAGATATTTAGAAATAATTAAATATGTGCAATAAATCTATAGAGAAAAACCACAAAACTTGATGTAAGTAATTAAAGAACTAAATAAATTGCAAGATACACTATATTCAAGGGCTTTAAAGTTTAATATGGTTACAATTTTATAAAAATCATCTACATATTACTATACATAATTTAAAGGCAATACAAGTTAGGCTTTTTAATTTTTTGTATAAAATGATTAAAGAATACTAAAGTTTATATAACAATGTAAATGATCTAGAAGAGCCAAAACAACTTTGAAAAAAGATGAGTTACACAAGCTATTTAAAGCTATTTAATCTAGAGGACAGGTTCTAATGAGTGGAACAGAAAAATGGATCCAGTAATAGATTTAATAATTCAGAAGGGAAACAATCCAACTACTAGATCTTTGAGAAGAAATGAATATCATCTCTCACCTCTCACCATACACAAAATTTAACTCAAAATTTAGCATAAATCTAAATATAAATGCTAAAATTGTAAAATATCTAGAATTAATCCTTTTTGGTAGGCAACAATTTCTTAGAAAAACACCTAAAGGAAGAACCATTTTAAAAATGATAAATTGAACTTCATCAAAAATTCTCTCCAAAAGTTGCAATTTAGTATATAAAAGGAACAAACTAAAATCCCCCCAAAATTATTCTCCATGGACAACCCAATTTATAATTCAGGTTAAAATATCTCTGGTCTGAACAAGGTATCATAGATGCAGTTTTCCATGATCCATTCCACTAAGCTTCACTGTAAACCCTGTACATGGCATAAGTGGTAGCAAGAGAGAACTTAAAAGACTGGGAAGAAAGAGGTAGGCTGGTTTGAGATCTCAGGTCCTATAGAACAGCTCAAAAAAAGAGATAGATTCACTCAGCAGAGAAAGATCACCCGAACCCTATGTTTCCTGACCCCTAACTTGGACACCAAAAGTAGCTCAATCAGGCTTACTCCTCCCCTATACAAACAGAAATAGCTGCCCATTATGTCACAGTTTTGTCATAGTAAATAAAAATGACAGCTAAATGATATCTATGAATGCTTTTCAGTAAATATTTCCAAGACTAAAGGTATTTTTAAATAATTTGAAGTTATTGTTCTCATTAAATTGTTCTTGCAATCACTAGGAATTTGTACAATGTTAAGATCTTTGTAACCATTTAGTGTCTTTCACCAAATTCTTAACAATGAAACTTTCCTTAACATAATACTTCAATGTTTTCTCATCATTATAATTAATATTTCAAATTTAAAGAGAATAAGAAAGTTATTTATTTAAAGAAAATCTCCAAATTCCCTACTCTGTTTTTTATTTAATAGTAATAACTCTCTCTAAAATTTATGCCAGGAAGTAAATGGATTCTATAAGGGTTGATTTACAACTTATCATCATTAATAAGTCATTAAGCATTAATAGGAGACCTAGACTATGGTTCACAATGGCACAAGATGGCCACAAGGTGGTGCTAATAATCTCTGTTGAAGCCTCAGCCTGCAGAAAGGGCCTGGTAGCAGGGAAATGGCACAGTCCTTTCAGAAGATCTGGGAACAGACATGGATTTCCTCCTTGTAAAGTTTCCTTAAGAATAAATGCCCTTAGATAAACACTGAGTTATGCTAATACTCTAGTCTACAAAATAATTTGTCAATTGCTTTGAACAAAAACTATGTAAAGGCCTAATTTAATCCTAAATTGTAGCAAATAAGAGCTAATTTATCCTACCTGAGACTCAATAAAGACTAAATTATTCCAGGCCCACATAATTCTAGATATTTTCATTACTGACATTTTGGTCTGTGGATCCTTCAGATCTTTGTGGCTGGAGATCTCTGCCCTCTGCCAAACTATGACAATCAAAACAGGTCTCCAGACCCTGCAAATGACCCTAACTGGAAAAAATCAGTTGAGAACCACTGCCCTTAACAATTCACACACTGCAACCTGAATACAAATTCCATGGAGGCTGCTAGAAACAGATCAGGATATCCTCTTTTGAATATCTTTTTTTTTTTTTTTTTGGTGGCGGTGCTGCTAGGGATTGAACACAGGGCCTTGTGCATGTGAGGCAAGAACTCTACCTAAGGAGCTATATCCCCAGCCCCTCTAGTATGATTTTAACACCTTGCCAGGAGATAATGATGCTTCATTATCTTCATTAATGACTCAAAACACTCTATAGAATTACTAAATCACCCCAGGTAAAGCCTCAATTTTTCTAGGGTCACTTTATTCAAATTCCTTTTCTATCATGCTGTGCCCACCTGGGCTGCACTAATACCACAAGCGCCTACCCTATGGCAGCAAGGAAAGAGTAGAGGGATCATCAGGGAAGATGGGGGTGGGGGGGAGTGTCCCTTCTTTTCTGGGAGTGTCAAAGAAGCCTCCCACCTTTCCTGTGTCCAGAGAAGAAATGCCTAGCTACAAAAATTTGTCTATCAAACTCTGCTCTAGTCTGTCTGTGTTGCTGTAACAAAATACCTGAAGGTGTGTACTTTTAAAGAAAAGAGGCTTATTTAGCTCACAGGCCAAGGGTATGGTGCTGGCCTCTGCTTGCTCTAGTGAGAGTCTCATAGCAGATGGATTCATAATGATGGGAGGAGAGAGAGAAGAGATCACATAGCAAGGCCAGGAATCAAGAGATTGGAGAGGATAAGGCTCCCTCTTATAGAACAAGCTGCTGACAAGAACAAATCCACTTTTATCAGACCTGACCCATTCCTGAGAGATAGCATTAATCTCTTCTGAGAGTGAACCCCCATATCTGGATTATCTATCACTATCACTAGGTCCCACCTCTGAATGGTCCAGCTACCTCCCAGCACCAACACACTGGGAATCAAGCTCTAACACGTGCACCTTTAAGGAACAAACCAAATTCAAACCATAACAACCTACAACCCAGAACTGTAAGATTTCATATGGTCAGAAATCACTAATGTTAGCATTGTTATTGTTTAGCTATGGGGTGTCCTCCAAAAGCTTCTGTGTTAATGCAGATGTTAAAAGAATAGATTATGAGCCATAATCTAACCAGTGGGTGAATTCATTCTCTGGATTAATAATTTGAATGGATTAACTGGGGCATAATTGCAGGTAGGTGGGTCGTGACTAGAGGAAGTAGGTCACTGGCGGTGTGTCTTGGGTATTTGTACTTTGTTCCTGTTGCTTCTTCTCTGTCTGCTTCCTGGCTGCCATTAGTTGAGCAGCTTTTCTCTGCCATGTTCTTCTGCCCTGATGCTCTGCCTCACCTTGAGCTCAGAGTTATCTAACTGGCTATAAACTGAACATCTAAAACCATGAGCCCAAATTTTGGTCACAATGACAAAACCCTAACTAACACAAGCTTTATCAAAAGCTCAAGTTATGACCAAGAAATAGTTAATAGTAAAGAGAAAAATCATTTAACTGGTTGAGGATTTTATAGAAATCTATCTTAATTTCATATCTCCTCCCCACAGAAATAAAACTCAAAAATAAGGGTCATTATTATTAATTCATTTTTTTTGTGTTTATTATTCATTTGAGACATACTATGGGTTTGCTATTTTTTTAAAAAAAATCACAATTTAATTACTGTCATTTTCCAGAAATCCCTGAAAATAAAATATTTCCTGATGATTTGATGCTTAACAGACTTGAGCTGTTAATGTTAATACTTTTAAATGTTTTTATTAGTTCATTATAGTTATTTATACACAATACTGGGGTTGATTTTGACATAATTAATGCTCCATTTCAGTCTTAAGTATTTCTCTTTCCCTCTCCTCCTCCCTCTACTGTTCCCCTTCCTGTATATTGGTCTTCTTTCTATTTATTGGTATGCTATAGATAAATATAAAGGTGAAATTCACTGTGATGTATTCATATATGTCCATAGCATAACTTCTTCAATTTCATTTTGCAGTTCCTCCCTTTCCCCATTGACTACCCCAGCTCCTTCCTGGGAGCCACTGATCTCCTATATCCATGAAATTCCTCTCTCTCTCTCTCTCTCTCTCTCTATCTCTCTCTCTCTCTCTCTCTCTCTCTCTCTCTCTCTCTCTCTCTCTCTTATTCTATCATCTATATAGAAGAGAAAGCATTTGGCCCTTAAGTTTTGGGGGATTATATATTTTGTTTCTGGCTCCTCCTATCACTCTCTCTCCCTGTTTCCTGGTTACGAGGAGGTGAATATCTTTCCACCTCCAAGCTGTTCTGCCACGATGTTCTACATCACCTCAGGCCCAGAACAATGGAATCAGCTAACCACTGAAGCAAACCTCTGAAACCATAAGCCCAGAATAAATTTTGCCCTCCTAAATTGTTCTCATCAAGTATTTTGATCACAGAGGCAAAAACTTAAATAACACAGTAAGCATAAAGGGCGAGTGTTCCAAGAAATAATCTAGCAAAAATTTTGGAGGCCCATGGAAGGAAAAAGAAATGAGGAGGGAGGGTAGAGGCAGAGAAATCTGTGGTCAACACATTGCTCTCTGCTGGAGAGAAGGGCCAGTTTCTATTTATTCCCTTTTCTCATTTCAGGGGAAGATGTGACTCTCCTGTGGATCCATAGAGATCTGGGATCATTCCATTTTAGATCTCAATATCCAGAAGTAAACAAAACTGTGAAACAGAAACCCTCAAAACTATCTTGGACCCCCAAAAGAAACTAAGGCATCTCATTAGACATTGAATTATGTCCCATATAAAGGCAGCAAAGTCTTAACTGCAATACCCATGGTGGCCTCAACTTTAAACAAGGTCTTTGCAGATGATTAACTTAAGATGAGACCATTATCATGGACCTTGATCCAATATGACTGTGTCCTTATGAAAAGGGTACATTTCAACACAGACAAATGAAGAGAATATCATGTGAGATGGAGGCAGAGGTGGAGTAATACTTCTATGAGCCAAGGAATGCCAGACTGATGTAAATCTGCATAAGCTGGAGGGAGGCCTGGGACAGATTCTCCCTGCCATCCAGAGAGGCAATCAACCCTGCCCACACCTTGATCTGTTGTTTAAGCCATCTAGATTGTGGTATTTTGTCATAGTGGTGGTATTAAACTAATACTGGGCCTTTCCTCCTATGCATTCGATAAGAGAAAGAAATGAATCTCCCCTCGTAGTTACATGGTTTTTTCACATTCCAAGTTTGCTAAAGTCTACAGTGTAAGTGGGACCTTGAGGATGGGCTGGTGACTTTGCTATGGCTTTGTACAGCTGTAGACCCATGTCCACTGTGGAGGTGAATGAGCTCTCACAGGGAGCATCAGAAATGGTCACCAGTGGTTACAGATGCCAAGAAACAGGACCTCTGACAACAGTGCTTGGCTCTGTGCAAAGTTGCTGGAGGTGTGACTTGGGGAGTGTCTCTTAGCTGTCCTGACCCACTCCATTTTCAGTGGTAAGACCTTACATTATCTAGCCTTGCAGGGCCACTGCATGCATTGGGCCTCAGGGTGGGAGGAATATTTATACTCATCTGTCTTCTCATTTTGTAGAAAAAGGTAGGTCAGGTCTTTGTATTATTCAAGACTGCCATATTTTAGGTCATGAAGCAAGTCTTAACAGAAACAACAAAATATTAATATTATCCTTGGTACCTTGTAAAATAATAATGAAATGAAATCAGAAATCAAGAGTACAAAAGTATAGAAGCCACACAAACACATGGAGATTGAACAATTATCTTTTCTTGATCAATGTTTTATATTCATTTTAATTAGTTATACATGACAGTAGAATGTATTTATGTACTTTGATATATCATACATAGATGAAATATAATTTCTCATTTTTCTGAGTGTACATGTTATAGAATCATATTGGTCATGCAGTCACATATATATATAAAGTAATAATGTCTGTTTCATTCTACTTTCTTTCCTATCCCCACATACCCTACCCTCCCTCCCTTCACTTCCCTCTACCTAATCTAAGGTAACACTATTCTTCTCTAGTGCCCCCCCCTTGTTGTGAATTAGATCCACATATTAGAGAAAATATTCAGCCTTTGGATTTTTAGGATTGGCTTATTTCACTTAGCATGATGTTCTCCAACTCCATCCATTTACTGGCAAATGCCATAATTTCACTCTTCTTTAAAGCTGAGTGATATTCCATTGAGTATATATACCACAGTTTCTTTTTTCTTTCTTTTTTTTTTTTTTTAGGTTCAAACAGGAACTCCTTTATTGCCTAAACTCCACGCGCACTCCCGGGAACTCTCTTACCCTTATTTCTTTCAAGTTCATGCTTATGGAAAAAAAAAAAAAAACTTTCAACACTTGGCTTTATGCATTTGGCTTATTTTACTGAGCATGACATTCTCCAGTTTTATCCATCTACCAGCAAATGACATAATTTCATTCTTCTTTATGGATGAGTAGAACTTCATTGAACATATATATTCCAGTTATAGTTTAGATATGAGGCATCCCCCAAATGCTCATGTGTGACACAATGTAAGAATTTTCAGAAGTGAAATGAGCAGATTGTGAAAGGTGTAACCAAATCAGTGGGTTAACCCGCTAATATGGATTAACTGGGCAATAACTGTAGGCAGTTATTGTCCAGTAGGGGGTGCCCACAGGAAGTAGGTCTCTAGGGTAGGCCTTTGTATTTACATTTTGTCCTTGGTGAGTGGAGCTTGCTCTCTCTCTGCTTCCTGTTTGCTATGTCCTGAGCTGCTTTCCTCCACCACACCATGCTTCCATGATGTTTTGCCTTACTTCAGGCCCAGAGCTGTGGAATTAGCCAGACAGGGACTGAACCTCTGAAACTGTGAGCCAAAATAAACTTTTCCTTTTTTAAGTTTTTCTTGTTGTGTCTTTTGTTCACAGCAACTCAAAGTTGACTAAAACAATAGCACTCATTTGTTCATAGACACCTAGAATGGTTCCATAATTTGGCTAATATGAGCTGTGCTGCTATAAACATTGAAACGTAGATTATCACCATAGTGTGCTAATTTCAGCTTTTTTTGGATAACTACCAAGAAGTGGAATAGCTGGGTTATGTAATGGTTCCATTCCCAGTCTTTTGAGGAACCTCCACATTGATCTTCATATTGATCTTGATAGTAGTTGTACCCATCTGCAGTCCCATCAACAATGTATAAATGTTCCTTTCTCCCTACATCTTCATCAGCATTTATTTTTATTCATATTCTTGATGCTGCCATTCCAACTGGGGTAAGATGAAATCAAAGGAGGTGAAAGACTTCTATAAAGAAAACTATTGATTACTGAAGAGAGAAATTGAACAGGATGTTAGAGGATGGAAAGACTGTTCTTGGATAGGCAAGATTAAATATTGTAAAAATGGCCATATTGATCTATTGATTCAATGTGATCTATTAATTCAATGCAATCCCCACCAAATACCAAAAATATTTTTCACAGTACTAGAAAAAAAGAGTCCTAAAATTCATACAGAAGAATAAAATATCCAGAAGAGCCAAGCAATTCTGAGCATAAGAACAAGTCTGGAGGCATCATAATACCTAACCTCAAATTTTTTTAAAATTTATTTATTTTTTTTTTATTGTTGGTGGTTCAAAATCTTACACAGTTTTTAATACATCTTATTTCACAGTTTGATTCAAGCGGGTTATGAACTCCCAACTTTACCTCGTATACGGATTGCTGTATCACATCAGTTACCCTTCCATTGATTGACATATTGCCTGTCTAGTGTCTGATGTATTCTGCTGTCAGTCCTATTCTCTACTATCCCCCCTCCCCTCCCCTCCCCTCCACTTTTCTCTCTCTACCCCTTCTACTGTAAATCATTTCTTCCATTTGTATTATCTTGTCTTACCCCTCCATTACATAGTACTTGATATATCATATTTCACATTTTGATTCAAGTGGGTTATGCACTCCCATTTTACCCCATATACAGCTTGCAGAATCACCTCAGTTACACTTCCATTGATTTACATATTGCCATCCTAGTGTCTGTTGTATTCTGCTGCCTTTCCTATCCTCTACTATCCTCCCTCCCCTCCCCTCCCCTCCCCTCTTCTCTCTCTACCCCCCTACTGTAATTCATTCCTCCCCCTTGTATTATTTTTCCCTTTCCCCTCACTTCCTCTTGTATGTAATCTTGTATAACCCTAAGGGTCTCGTTCCATTTCCATGCAATTTCCCTTCTCTCTCCCTTTCCCTCCCACCTCTCAAACCTGTTTAATGATGGTCTTCTTCTCGTGCTCTTCTTCCCTAGTCTGTTCTTAATTACTCTTCTTATATCAAAGAAGACATTTGGCATTTGTTTTTTAGGGCTTGGCTAGCTTCGCTTAGCATAATCTGCTCTAATGCCATCCATTTCCCTCCAAATTCTATGATTTTGTCATTTCTTAATGCAGAGTAATACTCCATTGTGTATAAATGCCACATTTTTTTTATCCATTCGTCTATTGAAGGGCATCTAGGTTGGTTCCATAGTCTTGCTATTGTGAATTGTGCTGCTATGAACATCGATGTAGCAGTGTCCCTGTAGCATGCTCTTTTTAGGTCTTTAGGGAATAGACCGAGAAGGGGGATAGCTGGGTCAAATGGTGGTTCCATTCCCAGCTTTCCAAGAAATCTCCATACTGCTTTCCAAATTGGCTGCACCAATTTGCAGTCCCACCAACAATGTACAAGTGTACCCTTTTCCCCACATCCTCGCCAGCACTTATTGTTGTTTGACTTCGTGATGGCTGCCAATCTTACTGGAGTGAGATGGTATCTTAGGGTGGTTTTGATTTGCATTTCTCTGACTGCTAGAGATGGTGAGCATTTTTTCATGTACTTGTTGATTGATTGTATGTCCTCCTCTGAGAAGTGTCTGTTCAAGTCCTTTGCCCATTTGTTGATGGGGTTATTTGTTATCTTATTGTCTAATTTTCTGAGTTCTTTATATACTCTGGATATTAGGGCTCTATCTGAAGTGTGAGGAGTAAAGATTTGTTCCCATGATGTGGGCTCCCTATTTACCTCTCTTATTGTTTCTTTTGCTGAGAAAAAACTTTTTAGTTTGAGTAAGTCCCATTTGTTGATTCTAGATGTTAACTCTTGTGCTATGGGTGTCCTATTGAGGAATTTGGAGCCTGACCCCACAGCATGTAGGTCGTAGCCAACTTTCTCTTCTATCAGATGCCATGTCTCTGATTTGATATCAAGCTCCTTGATCCATTTTGAGTTAACTTTTGTGCATGGCGAGAGAAAGGGATTCAGTTTCATTTTGTTGCATATGGATTTCCAGCTTTCCCAGCACCATTTGTTGAAGATGCTATCCTTCCTCCATAATAATGTCTGTTTCATTCTACTGTCTTTCCTATCCCCACATACCCTACCCTCCCTCCCTTCACTTCCCTCTACCTAATCTAAGGTAACACTATTCTTCTCTAGTGCCTCCCCCCCCCTTGTTGTGAATTAGATCCACATATTAGAGAAAATATTCAGCCTTTGGATTTTTAGGATTGGCTTATTTCACTTAGCATGATGTTCTCCAACTCCATCCATTTACTGGCAAATGCCATAATTTCACTCTTCTTTAAAGCTGAGTAATATTCCATTGAGTATATATACCACAGTTTCTTTATCCATTCATCTATTGAATGACATGTAGGTTGGTTCCATAGTTTAGCTGTTGTGAATTGAGCTGCTATAAACATTGATGTGGCTGCATTACTGTAGTATGCTGATTTTAAGTCCTTTGAGTGTAATAACCAAGGAGTGTTACAGCTGAGTCAAATGGTGGTTCCATTCCAAGTTTTCCGAGGAATTTCTATACTGCTTTCCACAGTTGTTGCACTGATTTGCAGTCCCACCAGCAATTTGTGAGTGTGCCTTTCTCCCCACATTCTTGCCAACATTTATTTTTGCTTATAATCTTGATAATTGCCATTCTGACAGGAGTGAGATGAAATCTTAGTTTTGATTTGCATTTCTCTAATTGCTAGAATATATTTGTTGATTGATTGTATTTCTTCTTTTATGAAGTGTCTCTTCTTTAGCCCATTTATTGATTGGGTTATTTGTTTTTGGAATTTAGTTTTTTAAGTTCTCTATATATCCTAGAGAATAATTATTTTCTCCCATTCTGTAGGCTCTCTTCTCATGTTATTGATTGTTTCCTTTGCTGAGAAGAAGCTTTTTAATTTGAATCAATCCTATTTATTAATAGAGGTTCAATTTCATTTTGCTACATATGGATTTCCAGTTGTGCCAGGACCATTTGTTGAATAGGCTATCTTTCTCCAGTGAATGTTTTTGGCACCTTTGTCTAGTATGACATAACCATATTTATGTGGTTTGTCTATGTGTTCTCTATTCTGTACCATTGGTCTACAAGTCTATTTTGGTGCCAATATCATGCTGTTTTTGTTACTATAGCTCTGTAGTATAGTTTAAAGTCTGGTATAGTGTTGCCTTCTGCTTCATTTTTCTTGATAAAAAGATTGCTTTAGCTATTCTGGGTCTCTTATTTGGTGCAGGGTTGGTTCAACATATGGAAATCAATAAACATAATTCATCATATTAATAGGCTTAAAAACAAGAATCATATAATCATCTCAATAGATGAAGAAAGAGCATTTGATAAAATACAACATGTTTTTTCATGTTCAAAACATGAGAAAAACTAGGGGTAGTGAAAACATACCTCAATATTATAAAAGCCATATATGTTAAACCTAAGGCCAGCATCATTCTAAATGGAGAAAAATTGAAAGCATTACCTCTAAAAACTGGAACAAGACAAGGATGTCCTCTTTCACCATTTATATTTAACATCATCCTTGAAACTCTAGCCAGAGACAGAAGACAAAAGAAATAAATTAAAGAGATACAAATAGGTAAAGAAAAACTCAAACTATTGCTATTTGCTTATGACATAATTTTATATCTGGAAGATTAAAAAGATTCTACCACAAAATTCTAGAACTAATAATGAGTTCAGAAAAGTAGCAGGATATAAAATCAACACACATAAATCAAATGCATTTCTATACATCCGCAATGAATCCACTGAAAGAGAAATTATAAAAACTACCCCATTCACAACAGCCTCCAAAAAAAATACCTGAGTATCAATCTAACAATTATCTTTTAAATGACAAATAAATAATAGAGTAAACGACAGCAGAAATAAATTTTTTTTGGAATCAAAAAAGAATAGAGATAACAACATACCAAAATCTCTGCAACATTATGAAGGAGGTTTTAAGGAGAACATTTAGCATTAAGTGCCTATATAGATACACATAACAACAACAAGAGCAACAACACCACACATAGACACACACACACACACACACACACACACACACACACACACAAAGCCAGAAAGATCCCCAATAAACAATCTAATGTATATGCCAAATCCCTAGAAACACAGGAGCAAACTAACTTCAAAACCAGTGGAAGACAGGAAATAATTAATATCAGGACCAAAGTCAGTGAAATAGACAAAAATACAAAAATGATCAATGCAGCAAAGAATTGGGTCTTTGAAAAGATAAGCAAAATTAATAAACCCCTAGCCAAACTACGCCCCCAAAAGAGAAAACCCAAATAAAAAAAATAGAGATAAAAAAGAGATATCACCACAGTCATTTCTAAAATTCAGAGGTTCCCTAAGGTCTATTTTGAAAATTTATATTCCAATAGATATAAATATAAATGCTGTTGCTCTTGTTGTTGTTATGTGTGTATAACTATATAGGCACTTAATGCTAAAGTACTGAGAATGTAGCCCTGGAGTCCAAAAGGAAAGAGATGGGTCTACCTGCTACCACAATGGTTACCTGGATTTTGGTATTGTGATGATGGTCATCGCATTTTGGGATCCCAGGTCTCATCAGTCATCCCTAGCTATTTGCAGAAAGTCTGCTTGCAGATTGTGGGGTTGTGTGACCTCTTGCCTCTCTGGACAAGAAGGCAATCAAGAGCCCAGTGGCCCAGATACAGCGCTTTTCATCTCTGCCATTGTACACCTTGAAGGCCACCTCAAGCACTTGAGCATGTGGGGTGAGGGGACCTCGCACCAACTTATTAAGTTTAGCTTTAATGTCAGGAAGCTTTGGGAGAAAAAGTAGGTCATGAGTAAGTTATGACCATCAGGTGACTCAGGATCAAATTTGTGTACTGGAGTAGGGCCTGAGTCAGGCAGTTTGAAAAGGAAGAGGGGTTTTCATTTTTATCTTGAATGACCTCTTGGAGTTTATCATAACTGATGGCTTTATGAGCTGCCTTTTTTAAACCTGTCAGTAAGCAGGTAAAAAGTCAGTCCCTTCTTATTTGGCCTCCAGGGAAATTTTCAGTCCCAATTAGTGGGCTTCATTGGCAAAGTTCCAGGCTTGTTCCCAGACTCATCTGCTCTCCTCTAGGAGGAGGGTGTTGGATTGGATTACTTGCATACCACGAATGGTGAGGTTTTGGCCTATGTTATGTATTGTAACTCCTTGGTATAGGTACTAGGGTTGGAGGTAAAGGATCCTAGGCATTTCTTGATTTGGGAGAGATCACCTAGAGAGAAGGGCACATGGACTCTGCCTACCCCTCAAACCCAGCACTTCCTGGAGAGGAAGTAAAGCTGGGGGCGCTTAACTGGCTATGTTACAATGGGTGATGAGAGGGCTGAAGGGTGTTTGGGATGGTGGTGTGGAGGGAGCAGGTGGGTTTGGTAGAACTTAGTAAGGGGGAGGCTCATCAGTGGGGTTGAAAGGAGGGTTTGGGTCCCTTGTTTGTATAGGAATAGGGTCTCTGGAGGAATCCAGACCCTTGGTGACAAGTAATAGCTGGGCAGGAAAGCAAGAAGAGCAAAGGGAAGGCTTAGAGCAGAGAATAGTGAAGGATGCAAGGCAAGTGGAGGAGTGGAAGCAAATACTGCTGGCTTAGAGGCTTCTTCCCCCTCATTGCTGGCTTGACTCTCAGAGTCTGGAGTCCAGAAGTGTTGACCTTGAGGGGTCTAATATCTGGTGTCATTTGGTTACAATAACACAGTATTTTATCATCATATGAGTTTTTAAAACACGTATGAATATAGAATTTTAACTTTCAATCATCTTGGTTTTAGTAAGAGCAGAAATAAAGAGATCTTAAACTTTCCATTGAACAACAATTTATGAAAATAATATTTATAATGTTTACCCCATTTAAGTTAAATCTGATTTATCTATTTTAACTTAGATTACCCATGAAAACCAAGTTTAGTTAACATTTTAAGGCTTTTTGTTGTTGTTGAAGAAACCTAGAAATAACAATGTACATTATATTTAAGACATTTAATAGAAAATGAGATTTTCCATTGTCTGATCATCTACATCAGTGATTTTGAAGCCGTTATTACCTTTTTTTTGTTTACCCAATTTAAATTAAACTTTAAATCATGTGAATCAAAGGCATTGGTTCCATTTTTTTGAATTTTAGTTTATGGGTGCTCTGTATTTGGGTTCTGATAGATACACATGTGTAGACAAGACAGTACGCAGAACAAATAAGTAAAGGCCTTCTAACTTTAAAATATATTAAGAGTCAACCCTCATAAATTGGTCACTGAGCAAAGCAGAGTGTAAAAAACTTTTATGGTTGGATAAAATAGGTCTGAACAATAATTATAATATAGGCATGCAGGATCAAATTTCTTAGCTCAAAAATATAGAATTTTTTTTTAAAGAGTCCTAGGAGCTGGGGTTGTGGCTCAGTGGTAGAGTGCTCACCAAGCATGTGTGAGGCTCTGTGTTCAATCCTCAGTACCATATAAAAATACATAAATAAAAATAAAGGTATTGTGTTCAACTAGGTGGCCTAGGGATTGGACCCTAGAGGGGAAGGAGGGTCATGTTTCTTTGGGAACTGATATCTCCTAGCAGCACTGTGAGGAAGATGTATTCTCCCCCCGCACCAATGGGGCTCCAGGGAAGGGGCTGAGATTTGCCCCTGTCACAAAGATGGGAGGATGGAGGTGAGTCTGCTGTTGGATATGCAATCTCTCACTCCTTCTACAGACTTCCTAAAGATCTGGCAGCCTCTGGAACGGGGAAGGAGCACAGAGCTCCCAGGGCACCTAGGAGGGGAGGGGTCCAGGGATAGGAAAACTGTGGATCTGGCTTTCTTTGGAGTGGTATGGAAGGTCTCAGGGAAGACAAAACAGTGAGCTGAGATGGGGCACAAGAGAGATGGGTCCCTGAACCCTCTGGGGTGCCATGTTCTCAACACAAAGCCTTGCCTTTCCACAGCACCTCAGCTTGACAGCGCCTCAGCAGCTGTGTGGCACAAGCCTCTCAGTTTGGTGATAGAGTGGGGAGGAAGGTGGCTCTCTGGCTCCTCAGGATGCTATATATCCAGGAGGTTGGCATGAAATAGGGTTGGGACTTCTGACAGGACTCCATCTCTCTGCCCCCAGGATGACACAGGAGAATCTCATCATGATGATCTGGGATTGGCCCTGGAGGCCCCAGGCATGCTGCTATTGGGGATCCCAAATAGCCAGAAGCTGCCCAAGGGGAGTCCTCACTACCCATTCCTATTCCCTCAGCTCCCCTGGCACTGGTAGCTCAAGGCCCATGTACTAAGTTCCTGGGACCAAAACCTGCAGAAGCCTGGCCAGACCCAGGTACAGAGTGGCCCAACCTCCTATCCACTGTCCTTCTCAGCTGCCCACTGGACCTAGGGTCTACAATGAAGATCTCAGTTTGCCTCAACCCAAGGATGGAGGCTTTAACATGGCTGCCATGTGCCCTTGTGGTTTCCCAAAGTCTAGGCCTGATAGCTTCCTTCCTTGTGCCAAGTCCCTCAGAGCCCTGCATCCTACTGACCCTTCTCATCTTGTCCACTCAGGACCACTTCTAGAGACTTGTCAGCCTCTGACCTCAATCACAGGTCTCTGGGTGCCACCTCTGTGGGACAAGAGACACAGGGCAAGAGAAAAAGAAAGCAGGAGCCAGTACCCAGTTGTGGCCCTTTTAGACCCTGGTCTTACACTCTGGGTGACAGGATCCTCAGCTCCAGCCTCTTCCTCACCCAGCAAGGAAGTAAGGTGGATGGTCCCTCACTCCTTCCTGAGTGTGTGTGGATGTTTGAGTATGCATGTGAGAGTGAACCAGCAAACTTGTGAGTGTGTAAGGGAGGGAATGGAGCTGTTGAATATGAGAGCTGCTCTAGCTGTTCAGCCCTCTCTGCAAAGGGCTCCACCTGGGGCCTAGGGAACCCTTTCCTATAGGGAGAAATGTAAGTGGAGCCTCAGGGCCCACCCTCAGATCTCCACTTCAGGGAAACCCAACCCTGCCCAGCAAACTGGCTTGGTCTGTGGCCACCTCTGTCAAAAGGGTTTGGCCCTAGGAAGGACAGGGACCAGGCTCCAGGCCCCAGCCTTGTGTTACTACACTGTTGGGGCCTTGACCCATTGGTGAGATTCTTCTTTCCCACCTCCTCTCTGGTCTGTTTTCTCTTCCTCATGAGCCCTGGTTCTGGTGGTTGTGTGATGTGGTCTTCATGCACTTTATTTATTTGCAGTCTGTGTTCCAGGTGGCAGAACTCCTACACATTCAGAGACCCAGCCTTGATGACTTTACATTTCCGAGTTATGATCTCTGCACTGGCCAACACTGTCAGGTCAGGAATATATTCTTGTTTCTGATATTGACACATGTTGTTGTCTCCCTATGTTAAAAAAAAAAAAAAGAAAAAGCTTAAGATTTCCCTGTTTTTTTTTCTTTGGTCAATGGCCATTTAGAGGAGCATTGTTTAAATTTCCCATGATCTGGGATTTCCCTAATATCTTTCTGTTATAAATGTTTTCCTCTGTATAATCACATTATGTTCAGAGAACATATTCTGCACATGATTTACGTCTTTCTTTTTTTATTTTTAGTTTTTAGTTTTAGTTGGAAACAATACCTTTATTTTATTTATTTTATTTTTATGGGTTGCTGAGGATCAAACCCAGGGTCTCGTACGTGCTAGGCGATTGCTCTACTGCTGAGCAACAACCCCAGCCCCCTTCCTCTTTCTTTATTTTTCTTTAGTTTCTGCATATGAGAGAAAGCATTTGACTCTTGACTTTCTGAGTCTGGATTATTTCACCTAGCATGATGTTCTTCAGTTCCATGAATTTATCAGTAAATTCTTTATGGCTAAATATATATAACACATCTTTAATCATTCACCTGTTAATGAGTACCTGGGCTGGTTTCATTACTTGGCTATTGTGAATTGTGTTGCTGTAAACATTGATATGCCTATATCAGTATAGTATGCTGACTGCAGTTCTTTTGGATAAACATCAAGAAGTGGACAGCTGGGTCAGGTTCCCATTCTTAGTCATTTGAGGGGTCTCCATATGGCTTTCCAAAGTAGTTATTAATTTGCAGTCCTACCCAAAATTTATAACTGTACTTTTCTCCCCACACCCTCACCAGCATGTATTATTTATAATTTAAAAAATTGCATTCTAACTGAAGTGAAATGAAATCTCTTGTAGTTTTGATTTACGTTTCCTTGATTTCCAGGAATGCTGAACTTCTTTTTTTCAAATATGCATTTTCCATTTGTATTTTTTCTTTAAAAAAGTCTATTTACTTCTTTTGCCCATTTATTAATTGGGTAATAAATTTTTTTTGGTGTTCTTTATATATTCTGGATATTAATCCCCTGTTACAGGAGTAGCCAGAAAAGATTTTCTCCCATTCAGTAGATTCTCTCTTCACACTCTTAGTTGTTTTGTTTGCTGTGCAGAAACATTTAAATTTCATGCCACTGCACTTATTGATTTTTGATTTTCTTCCTTGAGCTTTAGGGAAGCTTGTTAAGTCGTGTTAAGGAACTGCATGCATGCACTGATATGTTGGGAGTGTCAACAGTATATTTTCTTCTAGCAGTTGAAAATGTTTCTGTTCTAATTCTATTATGGTTTAAATATAAGGTGTTCCCAAAAAGTTCATTTATGAGACAATGCAAGAATTTTTAGAGGCGAAATGAAGTGTGGCCTAATCAGAGGATTAGTCTGCTAATGGATTAACTGGGTAGTAATGATAAGCAGCTAAGTTGTGGCTGGGGAAAGTATGTCTCTGGGGGTATGTTTGCCTTTGGGGCTTATATTTTGTCCTTTGGAGCAGAGCTTTTACTCGGCTTCTTGGTTGCCATGACCTGAGCTGCTTTTTTCTGCCACACACTTCTGACATGATGTTCTGCTTCAATAAGGTCTAGAGCTCTGGAGGTGGTAAACCATGGGCTGCATCTCTAAAACCAGTAGCTAAAATAAACTTTTCCTTCTCTAAGTTATTCTTGTCAGTTTTTTTAATCATGGGCAGAAAAACTGACTGAAACAAATTCCTAGGTTTTTGATCCGCTCTGAGTTGACTTTTGTAAAGGGTGAGAGTTGAGTCAAGTTTCATTCTTCTGCAAATGGATATACAATTTTCCTAGCATCATTTGTTTAAAAGGCTACCTTTTCTCCAACATACACCTTAGTGAAATATCAGATGACTGTATCCATGTGGGTTTGTCTCTGAGTCTTTTATTCTATCCCATTGGTCTCTGTGCATGTCTGTTTTGGTGCCAATATTATGCTCTTTGTGTTCCTCTAGCTGGGTAGTATAATATGCATCCAGCATCATTTTCTTGCTTAGGATTTCTTTGGCTCTTCTGGGTCTTTTATTGTTCCAAAGGGATTTTAGGACTTTGTTTTCTACTTCTGTCAAGAATGTCATTGGTATTTTGATGGGGATTTCATTGAATCTGTATAAAGCTTTGGTGATAATTAATTTTGACAACATTAATTCTGCCTATCCAAGAATATAGGAGATCTTTCCCTCTTCTAAGATCTTCAATTTCTTTCTTAAGAGTTCTATAGTTCTCATTGTAGAGGTCTTTCACCTTGGATAGACTTATTCCTAAGTATTTTATTTTATTTTGTGATATTATTGTGATAGGATAATTTTCCTGATTTATTTCTCAGAAGGATCCTTATTGGAGTATAAGAAAGCTATCAATTTTTGTATGTTTATATTGTATTCTGCTACTTTGCTTAATTTTTTTATTAGCTCTAGAAATATTCTAGTACAATTTTGGGGGTCTTCTTATATAATGTCATCAGCAAACATAAATAATTTGAATAATTATTTTTCTATTTAAATCATTGTAATTTCCTTTTCTTGCTTGATTGATCTGGTTAAAGTTTGAAAAACTACCCTGAATAAGAGTTGCAAGAGTGGACATGCTTGTCTTGTTTCTGATTTTAGAGGAAATGATTTCAGTTTTTCTCCATTTAGTATGATGATGTTTTTGTGTTTATCATATATAGCAATCTTGGTAAGAATCTGTTATCTTCCAGAGTTTTGTGTATATTATTCTAAGACCTCCTGGATTTTAAGGTTTGGGATGAGAAATCAATACAAATTCTAATTGACTTACTTCTAAATGTGACTTGCTAATTTCCACTTGCAGCTTTTATAATCTTGCTTGTTCTTTTTATTAGCCTTTTAAATTATAAAGTGTCTTGGAGAGGATCTTTTTTGATCTTACCTATTTAGAGTTGTAAATACATCTTCTATTTGGATTTCTGTCTCATTCTTAAGGCTTGGAAAATTTCTGATTATTTCATTTAAAAGTTTGTGCATTTCTTTAGTTTGTATTTCAGTGCCTTCATGTATGCCAGTGATTTTTATCTTTGGTATCTTAATGTTATTCAAGATTTCTTGAATATTCTGATCATGATCTTTTAACATGTGTTCTTTATTGTTGACTTTGTTTTCAAGTTTGTATACTTCATTTTTAAGGTCTGGGAATATGTCTTCTCTGTGATCCTACTCCATTGGGAAATGCTTTCAATTGAATTTTTAATTTGATTTATTGAGTCATTTCTATTTTTTTCAGAATCTTTGTCCTTTTATTGAAATGTTCTTTCACTTTATATATATTTGTTTTTTATTAATTCCTTAGATCTTTAAGTTCATTGAACATTTTAATTATCTACTTTCCAAATTCTTTTCTGGCATTTTCTCTATTGTAGTGTCCATGGAAGCACTTGTGTTGTGAGTTATTAGGGTTGGCTTGTTCCCTTAATTTTCCATATTGTTAGTATTTTTACCCATCTTCTGGGATAATTTTCTCTTCTACTTTTTTTTTTGTGAGGGATTTTTTTTTAGTGAATTCTTTTCTTTTTACTGTGTGTCCTGGGTTGGTCAAGTATTTCAATGTTGATATTTTCACTCATTTTGAACTTTCTATTATGGCCATTTTCTCATACCTCATTTGGAGGATATACTAATCCCCTTAATTACAATCACTTTGTAACAATTCTTATATTAATAAATCTTTAAGGAGATCTTTTTGACAGTGTTCTTCATTAACCCACTCATCTGTTTTTCTTGGCCAGATATTTGCAGTGGAATGTTTTCTTTCCAGGGCTTCACTTATTGTGCAGTTTCTTCCTCAGCTCTGACCCAAAGTGGCCAAACCTGTTTAAGGAGTCTGGATGCAGAGTTTCACAGTAGAATTCCGTTCCCTTCTTGGTGGGTTTCAGACTATGTGCTGGGGCAGGAGAGTGGGATGCATCAGCGGATCCTGCCCTCTCTAAGCTTGGAAGAGATGACTCATGGTTCACCAGAGTTGGTCTGAATTTAATTTGTTTCAGTCCCCTTCCCCCACCTGTGACAGAAAGGCTCCTAATCTCAGCACTCAGATTGCCTGTTTCAAGTGAAAGTGCTTTTCTGCTTTTCTCAGCTTTGTAGACTCAATTTTCTGGTGCTGAATTGCTGTTTTGATTCCTTCTTGGAAAGCTGCTATGATAGTATGGCTTCCTCTGAACCACTTTATGCCATTCTCCAAAGGGATAGACTTGTTATGAAGCTGTATTCCTGCCATTAAAATTCTATTATGGCCATTCTCTCATAACACATTGGGAGGATGTACTAATCCCCTTAATTACAATAACTTTATAACAATGCCTTATATTAATAAATCTTTAAGGAAAGGGATTGGGAAGTGCATCATCCCCTGTAGACCCAGTTACTCAGGGGGCTAGAGGAGCCAAGTTTGAGGAAAGCCTTCGAAACTCATCCAGAACCTCTAATACCAGCTACTTGGGAGGCTGAGGCAGGAGGATTATAGGATTATAGGAAAGCCTGGGCAACTTAGTGAAACTCTGTCTCTAAATAAAATTTAAAACAGGGTGGAAATGTAACTGAGTGGTAGTATACATTCCCTGGCTATCAGGATGCCTGATATTCTCCTTTCAGATCTTTTAGCACCTGTGCAACTGAGTAACGTGGACCTATTGAACATACGAAAGTGAGCCTAGAGATGCATCCAAATTTGTAGGTCTTACTAATATGATTTATTAGAAAGAATTGTGAACCAGACAGTGACCTCATCACAAGTATAACTCTTATGCAGAATACATTCAGATGCTAAATTAATGTGTTACACTTATTAGAAGGAAGGATTGTTTGGTAGGTCCTCATAATAAACAAATTGGATCTCATCCTCAGTCATTGACTTTCCTACTTTTAGAGTAGGGTCTTTGCCTTCAGCACCCATTTATTTTTACTATTTTAAATTAGAACCTTGGAAGCAAAAGTATGCTCTAGTTTTGAGAAATCACAATCAATGCCTTGCCCCAATTCCATATTCCCTCTGCACCCTGACAGACATTGGTGCTTCCCATATGGCCCTTCATGGTGTGTGGGTCCCCTTCCTTCTGGCTATCAATGTTGATATTTTCACTCAATTTGAATGGATATTATCAGACTCATTTCAATGTGAGTCATCTCTTGCCCTCTTTGTTCTACTAAACCTGAATAATCATAAGAACAATATTTTATTTTTTAAATTATTTTTTAAACCAACAAGGGCTATGAGTCTTCCCTGGTCCTGGCTCCTCTTCCTTGCCTTTCTGCAGCCATATGGCCCCAGTGAGTAAGCAGACATTGCCATGTGACTGCCCATAGTGCATTGATTTTATAATTGCACAGCATGTGGATCCTATTTAGAGTTTAATGCTATTTAGGAATCCATTCAGAAGTCCAACATTATTAGATTTCTTGGGGGCACCAGCAATAACATTGTCTCTCACTTCCCCTGTGACCACCTGCTCTGTGCTGCCCCTGAAACCCCATCCTCCTTCACCCCCCAAGTGCAGGCAGAAGGCCTAGGCCTCAGCTGCAATACATGCACATCAAATCAGAGGCCATCTCAAAGTTGGAACAAAGAGAAGATCTCTACTCTCATAGGAATAATGAAGTAGGGAGAGTGGGTGAGTTGTCAGTGATGGCAGGAGAATCCAGGGGCAAGGGCAAGCTCCTTAGGAGCCCAGGATTTACCCAACAATTCTTGAAAGAAAAGGACAAAACAGAGCATAGAATGATGATTTTCTTTTTAAAAAATCAACAAATACATAAATAGAAATATATATACACACACACATATATATATATATACACATATACATACATACATATATATGTATATATGTATACATTAGTACTAAAATTAAAACTATCAAAAACCATAAAATCTATTTAAATGGACAGTTAAGTAGGGTAAAGGAAGGTAAGCATACGACTTCTACTATTGTTTATAATATGAAATTTCTAGAAAAATAGTTAAGGGAATGCCATAAATTATAAAGATGATTATCACAGCAGCAAGAAAATCTACTTACTAGAAGTAGAATATGCTTATTGAAAGCTTGTTTTTCAGATAGGGCCAACAAATGAGCAACACAGTAGAATGAAGTTCAGACAAAACATAATCTGCCAATCTGGAAATACAAACTGTTAAATTGTAAATACATTGGATTAAAAAAAACATAGCAGATATATATATATATATATATATATATATATATATATATATATATATATATAAAGTGAAAAAATCACTTTAATAAGCTGAACAGCAAGGTTTAAAATTAATGTGTGAACACATAAAAATTTGTGAGTCTAATAACATATCAGGATGCAGAAAACAAAATACAGGGGTAGTAGAAGTGATTGCACACAAGAAGAGGGAGACTTCAATGTTCTGATCTGATTTAATAACAAATATAGTGAACAGAAAAAGCAAGTGAGGCTAAAGGAGAAATAAATACAACACCAGAGAAAACAAAGGAAAAAAATCCTTTTTTCATGTTCCATGAAATTTTATTGAAAAAAGTAAAAGCATACTAGGTCATAAGAGAACCTTCACTCACGCATGTGAGACACTGGGTTCGATCCTCAGCACCACATAAAAATAAGTAAACAAAAAAAGATTTTGTGTTCATCTATAACTTTTAAAAAAAAAAGCTTAAAAAAATTTCCATTTCCTGAAATTAAACTCAGGTCTTGAAAAGAGTATTAACCAGGCCACAAAGAACAGTGTGAAATTCCTATTAATCTCTCCAATGGTGGCTTTCCGAAGGCTCATGTAATATTGTAGGCACATATGTTTTAATATTCTAAATCCATTTATAAAAGGTAAACATATACATTTTAGAAAATTTAGGAATAACAGAACTTGATTCTTCTCTTTTGATTCCCAAATTCATCAGAAGTGTTTCCTCCATGTATGGTGATGGGAGATATAAGGACACTTCCTTATCTCCTCCACACGCGTGACAAGGTCTGGCAGGGCAACAGGAACTGGAAACTTTAAAGCCTTGGAACCAGGAGCACCCTCCCCTGGGGCCTACACTTGGCTTTTCACAACTGAGGGATACAGGTGACTCCTGCTGCAGAGGAAATAGGCTGTGCCACCATGAAGGCATTGCCTAACTTAGTATAACAAAAATTTTCTTATATTTAAATTTAAATATTTGATCCATTTTGAGTTAATATTTGTACCTGCTTTGAGGAAGGGATCCAACTCCATGTTTGTGTATATGGATAACCAGTTGTCCCAGCAACATCTGTGGAAAAGATTATTTTTCCCCCATTGAATTGTCTTGGCAACATTGTTAAATATCAACAGATCATAAAGATAAAGGGTTCCTTCTGGGCTCTCAATCTCATTCCATTGATCTATACCAGCAATGATCCTACCTGAGCTGCACTGTCTTCAGTACTTACTGCATTGCCCTGGGGGAACTGGGTCTCTTGTTCCTCAGGCCACTGCTCTTGCTGGGGTCATAATTTCCTCTTATCATCAAATATAGTGAACAGAAAAAGCAAGTGAGGTTAAAGGAGAAATAAATACAACACCAGAGAAAACAAAGGAAAAAAATCCTTTTTTCATGTTTCATGAAATTTTATTGAAAAAAGTAAAAGTATATTAGGTCATAAGAGAACCTCAATAAATCTTACAAGTCAGTATTATTGCCTACAATAGTCTGTAACTAGTTCAATAAAACTAGTAATTAGTAGGAAAATGGGAAGCAGAAAATCTCTTTTCATGGAAATATTGAAAAAATAATATCTCTTGAGCAATTCATAGGAAAAAGGAAATAAGATTAAAAATGCAAAAATTCTAATAAATATAAAATAAGTATTTTATAATGTTAGAACTGTAGGCCATAGTGATGATATGGACATTTGAGAACAATTAAGATTAATGCTGGGATAGTAGAGGATAGGAAAGGTAGCAGAATACAACAGTTACTAATATGGCATTATGTAAAAATGTGGATGTATAACTGATGTGATTCTGCAATCTGTATTTGGGGTAAAAATGAGAGTTCATAACCCAATTGAATCTAATGTATGAAATATGATATGTCAAGAGCTTTGTAATGTTTTGAACAACCAATAAAAAAAAGAAAAAAAAAAGAATTACAGTTTAATTATCCAAAAAAAGATTAATGCTGAACACACATATGAACCTTCAAATGTCTCATAAAATCATACAAAAATAAGAAATTGAGTAAGCCCTTTCCTATTAGTTCAGGTGAGTACCTTATCTCCGACATAGGTCCCATTAAACACAGTCTGAGAAAGGAGACTGGGCTATGGGCTTAGGAAGAAGGCTACATATTGTATACTTTTCTCTGCTGAGTGAGGTTCCTTAAATGAGAAATAAAATTGGAATTCTTTGGAAGTGAGCACTTTGGTCTGTGTTAAAATTCTAGAGCAGTTGATGAATATGACTGAAATACTCTAGACAAAATACATAAAATGTGATTTTAAATTATTTCAGTAGTTTTTCATTATTAATGTTTAAAATTTTTATTTCAAATCCCATGTATATTATATGTATTCTATATACAAAGTGTACTAAAAGAGAATTCAATGCTACCTAAAATTGAATAATGTAGCCATACATATGTATGTGAACGTGGGGATATAAATCCTGCTACTTTAATTATAAAGTCAATGATGACCTCTTTTTTCATAAAAAAGAATTAGTTTTTCCATATGTGTTTCTGTCTTTTCCTCAGCTACTCAGAAGTTGGCATGAGGTGGGTATAATTTTCCTGCTGTCATGTAAAACTAAAAATGAGAACTACTGGGAAATGATATTGACCAAATCATATTGTTATATTATGTGCATGAATGAATAGGTAATAACAAATCCCACTAATATATGTAATTATGATGCGCCAATAAAAAATATGGGAAACAAAACTTTATTTTGAATAGATTTCACTAGAATCTATTTGCCTGTATTTTTTACTTAAAAAATTTAGTTTTGTAGTATTTTTAAAGAAAATATAGGAGCTACCTGCCATAATATGTCTGAGGATGTTCAATGCAGTTATTTTACTTATAATATTTTTAAGTAACTATCCAGGATCAGGGTCTGTGTTGCCAATCCCTGAATAGAGAGTGAATGGATTGGTGCTGTCCTTCCCCTGGGCTGTGGGGCTCACTGACAACATCACAGTGCTACACCTGATTCCCACAGGAGATCTGAGTGCTGCACACAGCTGGGCAGGACTTTCCTGTGCCCTTTTCTAGACACAGGCTGATGCTGCTTGAGGAAAGAAGTTATAGTGAGAGAAGTCTCTGTGGAGAAACAGGGGACAGGGGCAGGCAGGTTGGTAGCATTTCTGTGTCCTACCACCCTCCTGAAGACCCTAACTCATTTCACAGTAGGAGCATGACAGGTTGGAGAAATGGAAACAATGTATTTCAAAAAACCAGGCACATCCTGATCTTGGTATTGTGTGGTCGGTTGCTGTATGGCTGTTTGTGATAAAATATTCTTTTATAAAAAGCTGTTCTTGCAACTATTTTTCTGATAATAAGAATGATACACTCTAGAAGAAATTTTTAGAAAATATGAAAATACAAATACCTCATAATCTTACTGCTCAACAATACACATTTTTAAGATTTTGGAAGTGTTTCTTTCTATGTATATAGAGAGATAAATATGTTTTTATTATTTAATATTTCAAACATACAATTTTTTTTTCAAAAATAAAGAACACCTTGACTGATTTTCTGATCAGGACCCTTGCATTTTTCTGTCTAATCTATCCTGCAATGTTCCCCCAGATATAACCACTAACCTGAATTTAATCTTCATTATTTCTGCATTTCCCTTTAGACTCCATTATGTATGCGTGCATTCTCAAACAACACAGAGACATTGTGTGTATTTTGAACAATTTATAAATGGGATAATGTCCATAGCCAGAACAGTTGTTCCAGAGCAGTGGGATAACTTGCCAAAACACCAAGGGAGAGACACCTGGAGATGGTGGGTGAGATGTAAGGGAAATGCTTTGGGGGGAGGCCCATCGGTGACAGGCTGAATGGGAGGCTTTAGTAGAGTACAGTGGTGAAGGCTGGACCTTCTTCCCTCACAGTGCTTCACCAAGTAGCACCTCCTGCCCTTAATAATGCCACCCCAGAAGACAATGTCCCTATTCCTCATTGTGTTTTGTCTGGTGGTAGCCAGCTGAATGAAAGACACCTATCTTTTCTGCAGTGCCCTCAGTTCAAGTTGCATCTGGTTTTTTTTTTTTTTTTTTTTTTTTTGCTTTTTGAAATAGTGCTGCTGAAGATACAGTTTATATGTCTTTTTGTGTAACAGGCACCAGACTAGATGTCTTGCTGGGTCATAGTGTGAGTAATCTGTTCCAGTCCCTTTCTTAAGTGATATAAGAATTCAGCCTCTCTCCAGTCACTGTGTGGAAGGAGGTTTTGTAGCTTAGGCTGCAGAAGCAGTGACATCATCAGTATTAGCTTGCTTTGTTCTTTATAGTATTAGCTTATATCAGTATTAGCTTGCTTTTTTCTTTTTATCAAGGAGCAGCTATCCTGTAATGCATGCAAAAAAAGTGACTTTCTACAGATAATACTAACATGTTCTAGTTCCCAGCATACATGAGAGAATGTCAGATAGCACTAGCTGGACAATCTGACCCAGGCCTGCTCTCTATAGTCCCTTGACTTAGCCTGGTTCCTGGGAATTTAAAGGAGCATTCCAAGGATGTAGTGCTTTACTGTCCTCTTTTTCTTAAATGATGGTGCCCGTGCACTGTGTGCATGCTTGTGCAAGTTGCTCATTCTAGTCAATAAAATTATGGGTTACATTTGCCCATGTCAAGACAATGTGGCTTATTATTTTTAATTGCTACAGAGTATTCCATTGAATGTATATACCAACACTTAATTTAGTCATGTTCAAGTTGCATCTGAGTTTTTTTTGCTATTTGAAATAGTGCTGCTGAAGATACAATTTATATGTCTTTATGTGTACCAGGCACCAGACTAGATGTCTTGCTGGGTCATAGTGTGAGTAATCTGTTCAAGTTCCTCCCTTAAGTGATGTAAGAATTCAGCCTCTCTCCAGCTGGGCCTAAGATTTGTCATTGCTCCAGATATTCACCAATACTGATTGGTTTGATGGTTTCTGCCTCTCCCCTTGCAATCTCCAGAATATAAATGGTATCTGATTGTAGTTTTAATTGGCATTTCTCAATTGAGATTGTATATATTTTCATATATTTATTGGTCACTTGCATTTTGGGGGTGCCTGTTCCTACTCCTGGCAGGTTGTATTGGTCTTTTTAGGAAATCTTTTTTTAACAAGAAATATAGCACATTTTCTTCTGAAAGTTTTCACAGTGTAATTTGTACAGTTAGGATTTTAACTCACTTAGATTTGAACTCTGTAGATATGGCCTGAAGTAGAGATGCAAAATTTTAAGTATTGAGAAAAATATTTACATGAGGAGATATTATAAAAAACAATTAATTCAAACCTGTTCACATTATGCAAATGAAGGCAGAAAAAGAAAATAAACCAGAAAACAGATGGCACAAATGGGAAACAAATATTAACATAGCTAAATCCAAAGAGGTCAATGATTTTATTAAATGCAAATGCTCTAATCACATTAATCAAAACAGAGGCTGCAGATTGCTTTTAAAGACTATAGAAAGGAGACCAGTACAGTAGAAGAAAGGGAGCAGGAGAAATAGGTGGAAAGAGGAGATACTGGGGAATGAAATTGATGAAATTATGTTATGTGCATGCACAGACATATTACAATGAAATCCACTATTGTGTATAATTATCATACAGCAATAAAAATAAAGTTCCCAAAAATAGAATTGTTGACAAAAGAAAAATACAAATAAAAAATTAAAAACAATAAAAACTGCTGAAACAAAAAATAAAACATACACCACAAAACTATATATTGTTGCTTGACAACAGTAACAGAAGTAACTTATCTTTACACATACAAAATATCCATTACAAAGAGTACAGAATTACTTTTTCCTCTCCAACAACAGGAAAATGAGTTTTTCCTCTTATTATAACATAAACTTGGTCACAGAAGAAAATTCGGCAAGTATAGAAAAGTACAAAAAAAAAAATTAAGTCACCTCTTATCACTATTGAGAGGGCCAACGGTTGACATGCAGAAGGCCTCCCACTAGGGCTATTATTAGCACCCTCGATAACATGCAGCCAGGAATACCCAGGCAGGTGGCACTTGACCATGGGATAATAAAATGCATTCACACTTTCAGCTTCACTTCTTCTTTATTCAGATCCAGGTGACTCAGAGGCATCAGGCAGCCTATTTTGCAGAAGATAAGCACCTGTCGCCCCAGCTCTCTCCCAAGAACCTCCTCCTGCAGGTGGAACACCAAAATTCATCCTTTATGTCAAAATGGGGTTGATCTTCAGGCTTAAAGTCCAAGTCCTCACTGAAAATTCTCTGGGCTGTGTAGCCAACAATGGAGTATGTGTCCTTATATGCCCTGGTGAAGGCATCATTCAGGGTCTCCAGATCCTTTGCTATGAGACCGTGGTATCATGGGTGAGGTCTGCAGGATCCAGGAACAACTTGGCCACCCCTCTGGTGGAATCCTTCCTGATCAAGGCTCCTCTTCCAAACAACTCCTTTCCGGAAGTAACATCCAACACAACTCTGTTCACTGTGCAGATGGGCTGATCTTCCTCCTCCCAGCCCTAGTGAGCCCGCTCCTTTTCAGAAGAGCTTCACCAAGGCCCTTGCTTGGCTGGGCACGGCACCTGACTGGCCTAGGCTGCTGGCAGCCCTGGGCCCAATGCCAGGACCAGGCCATGGTGAGCACTCAGCGCAGGGCAGGGATGGCCCGCAACAGAGCCAGATTAGTTTTAAAAATAATAATTTTAAATGCTCTAGAAGAAGCTTCCTTTCAATGCAATGCTATATGTATTTTAAAAGTGAAAGACTTGAAAAAAATACACCATGAAAACACCAATGAAAAGAAAACTGAACCATCTATATGAATGCCACTCAAAGTAAATTTCAGAATGAAGAATACCATCAGGGAGGATGAGGTGCATTCCATGATGATATAAGGGTCATTTTATGAGAAGACACAATAATCCCAATGTGCAATGTCAGAGCTTGTGATAGACTCAACTGATCTTTTCTTAAAATTGGGAGCAATCTCGCCACAAAGTCATGAAAAGATAATTTTGGCTTTACTATAAATTACTGCAAATTCTGAACCTGTTTGGAATGCCTCCCTGTGCCTTGAACTCACTCATGCCTGGCTCTCTGACCAGAGAGCAGCCCTCTCTGAAACTTTAGTGACACCTCATAAATATTGGCCTTCCCTGGCCAGACAACGACCCTCTCTGAGGCTCTAATGGTCCTCATAAATTCTGATGTTGGGGCTAGCAAAAAATGTAAACTACCATTAGTGTTATGCTCCTCAGAATTCTGTTATCTGTAACCCCCGCTTTGTGTAACTTTCTGGGCTATAAAGCTGGGCTGCAGGAAAGCTGCTGCTGCTGTCTTGTTCCCGCCATTTTAGGAAGGAGAGGCAGCCTGGCTGGTTGAAATAATAAGTTTGCTTTAATTTGATTTTAATTGGAGTCAGTGGTCTTTTCTTGCATCCTGGTCTAACACTTGAAAATCAGGAAGAAAAAATTGAAAGAACTTGAAGGAGAACATGATAAATCCACAAGAGGAATTGAAGATTTCAACACTGTTCTCTAAATCATCAATCAAACTGATAGAAAATCATCAAGGGCAGTGACCAGAGCAACACCAGAAGCCAAGTACACAGAGTGGACTTTCATAGACCTTCCACCCAACACAGAGGGTACGTGTTCTTACCAAATGAATAAGGACAGATCACATCACGTCTTGCATCTTAGATTAAACCTAGCAGATTTAAAGGAATGGAAATCACATGTAACACTTTATATGGCCCTATATTAATGTAAAAATCACTAAGAGAAAGATAACACACATTTTACCTCCTCTTCAATTTTCCTTCAGCTGACTTTTGGCAGGAAGTTCCTGACCCTTCCTTGATCCTAGACTTTTCCTTTTAAAGATCCATTGGCTCCAACTTTTCTATGAACTTTTCCCTATCTCTAGCCTTTTAACCCCAGTCAATTTTTACTGGAAATACCCCATTTTTTAGAGTGATGTTTTATTTCTTGAAGTGATCTGCTTTTTCCAGGTATGCCAACATCTGCTTGAGGTTAGAGACTGTATATCATGTTAATAAGTTGATCATCTTTCAGACAACTAAGCACTTTGGAACTGATGTCAGCAGGGACCAGGATAGAAAGGCCCCAGCCTATGTCTCCCTATCCTCAGGGAGGACTAAGAGCAGCCTGGGCAGGGCATGGGTACTTACAAACAGAACACATTGGGATTTTGATGTATTTTCAAAAGTGGACTCATTTAAACAAAGTTAGTTCACCAAGTAGACTGTCTTCTCATTCTTGAAAGAATTCACAGAAGTGTGTAGATACTGGTTCAACTTGTTTTCATTTAAAATATCACCAATATTGGGGTAAGTTCACATAAAACAAAATGCACACATTAATCAATGATAAATACATACAGCCATGTAAACAACATGAATCAAGATGCAGCATTTTCTATAACCCCCCAAAGGTTCTCTTCTGCCTCATTTGCAGACAACCCATAGCACTTGGCAACCACTGATTTTCTTTCTGATGCCATGAGTTAGGTTTAACTTTTCTAACCCTTCATATAAACTTTGTGATTACATAAATGCAATCTTAGAGTTTATATTCTTTTGCATTTTTTCTACTTTTTGTGTTTGAGAAATATCCATTGTATTGCATCCATTAGTAGTTTACTCCTTTTGGTTGCTGAATCTGATTTTATTGTTTTGGGTATGTCTTCTGTTGATGGATATTTGGCTCATCTTCTGGTTTTGACACTGATAAAGCTGCTATTAATGTGTTACTGGAGTTCTTGAAGACCCTAGCCCCAGGGTGTCCCAACAGATCAGGCTGGGCCACCTGTCCCAATATGCCAATCAAAGACAAAGATAGTGGTGAAGGGCAGAAAAGGAGTTTTAATCAGTGTGACCACATCAGGAAGAACAGGTGTAGGGGTACAGTGGCCATAGATCTTCTTGAAGGCATTGACAGTAACCTCATGATTTATAGAAAAGGCAACAAAGTCAAGTGTTGGGGGTTCAAATGGGAGTTTTCATAGATAGCAAAGTAGCTCATTTTGGTCAGGCTATGCTCTGGTTGATCATTATTTCAGAACTTGTTTTATGAGGTGGCTCTGCAGAAGGCCTTATCACAGTTAAGTGGTACAATCAGTACACATGGGGTGATTGCTCCTGCTTCATGGGGCAGCCTCAGTTCCCATGGGAGGTAATTGCTCCCATTTAGTGGAATGATCTCATCAGGCATGATCTGTCTGTGAGGCTCTGCCAATCCTAGAACACAACTGACTGCAGGTTTAGGGAAGTCACAGGAGACATGTGGGAGCCACTGAAGGGTGGAGGGTTGTAAAAGCTGGTAATTTAATGTCCCTGCAAATCTCAAAAATATCTCTCTTGATGTCCTCAGTCTTGAAGGGGGACAAGATAGGTTAGATAAATTTAGGGCTAATAAACCTTGTATTCTACTCCCGAAGTAACTAATTAGCCTTTGAACAGAACTGAACGGGGTCCTGGTTCAAAATTTAAGATAATAAAATGCAAATTGAAAGCAGAGATGCCAAGCTTTATCCTGCTTGTTAGTTACTCTTTGGACATTGAAAGGCCTGAGTGAAGAGTCATTACTTTTAGCAAAGTGACTTCTAATTCTCTCCTTAATATATATTTAGTTGTAGATCCACACAATATTTTCATTTTATTTGTTTATTTTTATGTGGTGCCAGGGATCGAACCTAGTACCTCATGCATGCTAGGTAAGCACTCTACCACTGAGCCACAATCCCAGCCTGCAAAGTGGCTTCTAATTCTCTAATTACCCACTGTGTATGGATGCATGCTCTTATTTCTCCTGGGTAAATTCTAGGAGTAGGATGGTGAATAATATAGTAGTTCCATGCTTAAATTTTTAGAGAAATTGCCAAACTGTTTTCCAGAGTAGTTGTACCATTTTAATCTAGCAGCAGAATATGGGAGTTCTAGTCCCTCTGTATTCTTATCATGAGTTGGTACTATCAAGTCTTTTTGATTTGATCTATTTTAATAAGTACCATACATAGACATATCTTATTGTGGTATTAATTTTCATTTATTTATTGACTTAAGAGTGTTTTTAATGTGCTTAATAACCATTCATATATTATGTTTTAAAATTTGTATGTCTATTTAGTTGGGTGCAATGGTGTATGCCTGTAATCCCAGCTGCTTGTGAGGCTGAAGTAGGAAGATCATGAGATTAAACCAAGCCTCAACAAAAGTGAGGCACTAAGCAACTCAGTGAGACCCTGTCTCTAAATAAAATACAAAATAGGGCTGAGGATGCAGTTCAGTGATCGAGTGCCCCTGAGTTCAATCCCTGGTATGCAGCCCCCCCCCCCCACCAAATTTACGTTTATTTAAATAATTAACCTAATTTTTAATTAATTTTTTTGTTACTACAAAATATTAAGTTTGCTTTGTACATGTAGATATGAGTTCATTCTCAGATATCTATATTATGAAATGTTTCTCTCAGGTACTGGCTTGCTTTTACTTTCCCAGTAGTCTTTTTTTTTTCATTCTAATCCTGTTTATTCAGTACATTTTCATCACTCTACACAACATTGTACAAATCCAGCCTTATCTAAAATGCTACAAATTTGCAAAACTTAAAACAAATTTTTTTAATACTGACTGTACAATAAGAGGGAAAAAAAAAGCACTGTACCTGTAAAACCACTCTGAATGGCTGTCAGAACAGGGGGCTCTGTAATGACCTCGAAGAGCTGGCTCTCAACTTGCGCATCAATTTCAAAGAGTAAGTGGTATGTGGGGCAGTGGAGTTGTGGGAGGGCTCAGAAAGACAGAACCATTTACAGTAACAGGTGGGGGGGGGACACAATCCTGAGAATTCAGGGTGAGTGGAGGCCAGGCCTAACAGGAATGACAGCTCTGTCCCCTTTCCTGTGGACATAGCATAGCAACAGCAACACATTTGCCAGACTAGCTCAGGTAATCTGTGAAGAGACTGGGCCCCACTGCCACCTGGAAGATTGCTGGTCCCCCGCAGGCTCTGTCACTGAACAGACTTTGGAAAGGGAATGGGTGAGCTTATTGCCAGAAAACTGCAGGGCCCCTGAATGGGCACAGCTCTGAACCATCAGCACTTCTGCAGCCAGAGCCTGCCTGCAGAGGAAAGGCCTCAACTGCTGCCTTTGAAGCCTGTCCCAGTGAGGGGGCCTTCCCTGCCAATAATCCTGTGGCTAGAAAAGTGACACAGCTGAGCCAGGTGAAAGGCAAGGTATAGATGAGCTTCAGAGGCTCTGTGTGTTGGGAGGAATTGGAACTGGAGCGGCTTCTGTGGTGGTGGCGGTGAGAAAAGCAGAACCACCTGCGCATGGGGGACCTGCGTTTTGGAGAGTGTGGTCTCCTCCTCATCCATGGGAGTGACATAGCAGCTGCGGCCGCCTTCTCCTGGGAGGGCTGAAAAGCTAGAGTGGGTGGGGGGGTTGGCATAGGCCAGAAGGCCAACACAGCGGTAGCAGTGATCTCCTTCCTAGCCATCAATTTGTCCTCAGTCCACGCGCTTCAGTGCCTTTTCAGCTACATCTGAGGACGCAGCCTTCTACAGGCATGTCAATCATTTTAATTTTTTCCATAAGTGGAAAATACCTCCATGATGTGATCCTTGGTCACATTCCTGATGAGCCTTTGGTGGGTTTAGGGGAAGGGCTCCGCCTTTTCTTTCCTTTTTATCGGTTTTATGTGTTTTGGATTTGGAGCAGGAGCGCCGCCTGCTGTCATGTCTGCGCCAAGAATGGCTGGGAGATCCAGAGGAGCTGCTGGACTGGAGCTGATGTGCTGGAGCTTCCCCAGCGGCCCGTGCAGAGGACATGGAGCCCCTGCTTGAGCCTGTGTTGGCGCTGGATCCTGAGCTGAAAGTGGAGCTGGACCTACTGCTTCCACTGCAAGCCTTGCATCTCTTTGAGCTTATTTCTGCCATAGTCCTTCTTTCTTGACTCCTTAGTGGGTTGTCCATAGGTCTTTAGAGTGATCCCTGGGCTTCTCATCTGAGAGCTTTTTGCATTTGGTAGGACGAGGAGCCCTAGCTCTGGACTTTTTTTTATTTTCCTTGGTTCCTAGCAAGCTCTTCTTTTTCACTTCTGATAAATCCCCATTCTCTCCTAGAGGTGTTCAAAGCAGCAATGGCAGCCTCACTTATTTAAACTCTCACTTCTAGAGTGAGTCTGAGAAATGATCCCTAATCAATTGCAATTTAAGTCAAAGAGCAGCATCTTCCCCCAGCCACTATTTCCTCCTACTTCTTCTCAGCAGCTCCCTAGTAGTGTCTTTGTAAAAGATTTTTTTTCATTTATTTTTCTCCCTAATGGTTATCATTTTTTTGTTTTTTTCATAAAAATAAAATCACTGCTTACTTCAACCAAGGTAATGAGGACTTTCCTGTTTCATTTTGTGAATTTCATAGTTCTAGATTAGATTATAGCCCTAGATTAAATTTAGACTTATCATACATTTGAACTAATTTTTGTGTGTTCTGACAGTTTTCTGGGGATGACTGACAAACAAGAGGGCTCCTAACAACAGACACTTACTCCTTTTTTGTTCCAGAGGCCCAAAGCCTAAATCAAGGTGTTGCTAGGGCCCTGCTCACTCAGGGGCTCTGAGGGAGAGTCCTCCAAACCTTTTCCTGCTCTGGGCTGCAGGTGTTTTTTGGCTTGTGACAGCGTAGCTGAAGGCTTCCCTTACTTCTTTCCATAGCTTTCTCCATGTTTATACTTTCTTGTCTGTGTCTCCTCCTCATTTTGTGTCATTGGATACACAGGCTGTCCAACTAATCCAGGATGATATAATTGGAAAGTCTTGATTTTATTATCTCCGCAAAGATCCTTTATCTAAGCACAAGGTCTCTTTTGCAGGTACTGAAGCCCATGACTTAGATGTCTGTCTTGGGGGATCGTAATCCAACCTCTTACATACATGATGGGAGAGAAAGTTTGTAGGTCATTATTTTTATATTTGGATAGTCAGTTATTCTATTATTTTCTGTTCAAAAGCCATTCATTCCCCATTAAATCATCTCAGAATCTTTTTGGAAAATCAGATGACCATTTGTGTGTGGATCTGTTTCTGACTTCTCTCCTCAGTTCCACTGGTCTGTATGCCAACCTCCATGCTAATACCCCACTATTCTGATTACTGTAGCTTTAATTATTTTTTCATCTCTGAGATCAGGTAATATAAACCCTTAGTTCTTCTACAAAAAATAATTTGGCTATTCTAGATCATTTGAATTCCCATATACCTTCTACAATCAGTTTGTTAATTTCTACCAAAAAAAAAAAAAAAAAGCCTGCTGGGATTGTGGTCAAGATTGTATTAGGTTTATAAGTCAATTTGGATAGAAAAGACATAACATTGAATCTTGTTGAATAATTTGAATCTGTGCATATTTCACTAAAGGAAGCTAATAAAACTTAGCTTAGGTTTTTATTCATTATTATATTGATAAGAAAAAAGTGTCTTAACTTTAGTCACAAGAATCAGTAGGTTGTTGGGATAGGGAGCTAAGGAAAGTTGATTAATACAGCTTTGAGTTTGCACATTCCTGCATATATGTTGAAATACTGACTTAAATCCCATGGCTGACCAGCAGGCATAGCATGCCCTTTAATGTGAAAACTCTTTGGACTATTCACACTGACCAGTCCAGAAGCAGTTAGCACTTCTTCCTCTACTTTGTCCTCTTATCCCAAAGCTTTCTGTGATTTGCATTATTCTACCTGCTAATCTATAGCCAATGGAGATTCAAGGTAAACAATTTGTTTTCCTTCCTCAAAGTTTCAGAATAAACACACACTTGGCTCTTTGTTCCAGTGGACATTGTTGAAATTGCAATACAGCATTGTGGATGCGAAACTTGTTCCAGGATCTGTTCCCTTTTCTTGATAGCCTCTGTAATTGCTCCATAACCTAACTAATATTTTCCTTAAGATTTCCTTCATCTCAGGAAACTACTGACAAATCTTTTTTCCTCTGTGTTTAAGAAATTAGTGATATGAAGATTGAATAAAATCAACTAATAGGCTCTTGGAGTAGGGTGAGGGTTCAGTTGTAGAATATTCTGGCTGCAGACAGGGCAGTGTAGTGTCCAAGTCTGTGTCCAGGGGAGGGCAAGGAAGGGCTGCATCCTAGCTGGCTGTGTAACTACAGGTGGGTGCTTCAGGCAGTGGAAAGGTTGCTAAAAGATGAGAGGTAGAGAGAGTTTCTGCATGTCCACTGGTTAACATGAGAAGGAGCTGGTCAGCAGGTTATTGGGACATGAGTCAAGTGAGTTTGAGAGGATGAGTGAACTTGGTGCTCCACATAGAAGTGGGAAGATCAGGTCCCTGTGGATCCGGAGGGTTCCCAGGAAAGAGTTGTCTCCTATACAGAGGTGCTGTGAGTAGGCTTTCTGTCAATCATCCCCTCTCAGCTTATGGTGATGAATCTGATTATGGGTGCCCTTTATGGGAACTTGTCAATGATATTGCCTAGTTAAATCCAAGTAACATTCACAGAGTGGGCACGTGGCTCCAGAAGGCACTTATCAAGGATCTGCAGCCTTATGGTGCTAGTATTGCAATGCAGGGCCAGGAGCAAGGAGGACGTAGTAGTGCCCTCAGTCTTGCTCCTTCAACAGTGCTTTATCTGCCAGTTGACTGGTAAAACCAATGGCAAACTAATCATACCCACAAGAATCAGACATTGCTGAGAATATGTCTGAAATACAGATTTATATTCCCATCAGGAACAATGCACCTTGCCCTAAGATGGAGATAACCCAAGTTATATTAAAAGAGCCATAGGGACTAAAAGCATGGTATTGACCTTTACATGGACACACAGACCCATGAAACAGAACAGAAAAAACAGAAATAAACCCATAAGCAACTGCTTCTCAACAAAGGTGCCAAACACATACCTTGGAGAAAGGATAGTCTCTTCAACAAATGGTATTAGAAAAACTGAATAATCACATGCAGAAAACTGAAGTTTGACTCCAAATTCTCCTCCTGTCCAAAAAAAATCAACTCATAATGCATTGAAGACCTTGATGTAGGACCTAAAAACTCTGAAACTGCAAGGGGAATGTGTTTGGGGAACTTTTTAAGATTTTTGGCACAGTCAGTAATTTCCTAATGAGATCCCAAAATCATAGGCAACAAAAGCAAAAAAAAAAAAAAAAAAAGACAAATGGGATTACATCAAACTAAAATACTTCTGCACAGCAAAGAAAGCAATCAGCAAAGAGAAGAGACAACCATCAGGGAGGGAGAAAATCTTTGCCAGCTGTACATCTGAAAGAGGATTAATATTCAGAATGTATAAAAACTCAAAACCACTTAATAAAAAACAAATATATCAATAAAATGGTTTAATCAGAATAGGCACTTCTTTGAAGAAATACAAATGTCCAATAAATACATGAAAAAACGCTCAATCTCACTAGTCATCAGGAAAATACAAATAAAAATTGTAAGATTCTATTATATCCAGGTTAGAATAGCTATCTATTATAACAAAATTAATCTAAGATATGGAGAAAAAGGAATACTTATACACTGTGTGTGGGAATGTAATTTAGTATATCCACATTGGAAATAGTTTAGAAGCTTGTTAAAAGGCTGGAAATAGAAATTGCATATGTCTCAACTATCCCACACCTGAGTATTTATCTGAAGGAAATTCAGTTGGCATATAGAGATAGCTGCATACCTCTGATTATTGTGGCATTGTTCACAATAGCTAAGATAAAGGATCAACCTAAGTATTCATCAGCATGGTAATGGAGAAAGAAACTATGGTTACATGTGTGTGTATACATATATACACACACACATACAGGTGTATGTGTAGTATGTATATATATATATATATATATATATATATATATGTATGTATATTTTATATACATATATATTTTATCTTTTCTATAGTATATATATATATATATGTATATATATATATATCTTCTTTATATGTATACACATCTTCTTTTAATTCTTTTTAAAAATATTTTTTAGCTCTCAATGGACCTTTATTTTTTGTTTATTTATATGTGGTGCTGAAGAACATGCTAGGCAGATGCTCTACTACTGAGCCACCACTCCAGCCCTATATAGCATAGATCATATGATATATATGTATATATATATATATATATATATATATTGTTTAACCATAAAGAAGAATGAAGTCCTGTCATTTGCCTCAAAGTGGATAGAACTGGTTTTATTGTGTTAAATGAAATGACACAGAAAAGCAAGAAGACAAGTCTTTCATGTTTTTTCTCAAATGTTAAATTAAAAAAAGAGAGATTTGAAAGTAGAATAGAGATTGCTGGGGATCAGAAAAGATGCTGGGGGAGGGGGGGAGATAGTATGAGGGCAATGTATGCATGTGTGGAAATATCACAGTGAGTTCGATTTCTGTGTACAATTATTATGAGATAATAATTATAATAAAAATAAGTAGATAAAATCTGGCTCCTCCAAAAAATAATGAAATAAAATCTCCACTAAGGGAGGAGAACCATACATATGAACAAAGAGAAACAGACTATGTCTCTAGAATCCAGGTACCCCAGAGCACTCTCATGAGCTTGTTGTTCACCTTAATACAAAAAGCCCCTCATGCCAATGAGAACTGTGCAAGGATTCCACCCTGCTCTTTGAGAGATGTTGCGTGTCATCCACACTCAGGGAGGTGCCAGTACTCTGCAGATATCCTTGATGTAGTTGATGACAGACAGAGGGGACCCAAAGGAGAAGCTGCTGCTTTACAGAGGGGAAGGGTGTGTGTGAAATGTCCCTCTCTGGAAAGAAAAAAGAAACACTTAAATAAGGGTGAAATCTCTGGCTCCATTCAAAAACCCAGTAGAGTACAGAGAAAATCTCCCTCAAATGTATTTTTTGCCAGTTGCCACCACTGAGCCTCACCTGCTTGAGGAGCTACTGTTGCAGGATTGCAGACTGTGCATAGGGTCACCTCAACCCTCCTGTTTGCTCCTACTGCCTTTTAAAACCACTTTGAGCAGATACCCCAGAGGTTAGCTCAGCGACCTCCCTTCTCTTGCTCTTTTTATGCACGTATTTCTCCAGGATCAATGTTTGGAGTTTGGGATTTGCTAATGATATTGTATATTGCATTCTGGTGGGTATTTCTCATATTTTATAAACAAACTAGAGAAGCAAACAGAGCCAGGAGCTCTTTGGAGTTCAAATCCACAAAAATTAAAACAAAATTTATCAAGTGTTCATATGCCATAATTTACATACAGGTTAAGCATTCCCAATCTGAAAATCCAAACAGAAAATGATCCAAAATCTGATATTTTGTGAACATTAGAGTAATGCTCAAAACATTTTAGATTTTGGAACTTTTTAACTTTTGGATTTTTGAACTAGGCATGTTCAACGGGTAAAATCTGAGGAAATATTCCACAATCAAAAATTCTGAAATACGAAACAATTCTTGTCCCAAGCATTTCTGATGAGTTGCTCCACTATATGTTTTTAGCAAAACAATTATTTTCTCACATTAATGTCTGTGCCATTTTTTTAGTGAATTAAAAGCTAAAAGTCACTTTGTATCAAGGAGAAAAATCAAGCAAATTAATGAGATTTTAAAAATACAAATTCAGGGGCTGGGGCTGGGGCTCAGAAGTAGAGCACTTCCCTAGCACGTGCGAGGCCCTGGGTTCAATCCTCAGCGCCACATGGAAACAAATAAATAAAAGAATAGAGGTATTGTGTCAAACTACAACTAAAAAATAAACATTAAAAAAATACAAGTTCAATCTTATTTTGTTATTTTTTTCATTTTAAATCATAGGCATATAAGAAAAATTATTAGAAAATAGTTTCATGATGCAAAAGGCTAGATTCTATATGATGGTCATAGTATTCAAGCATGAATGGGCTGTGTCACATGTTTTCTCCTAATAATGAAACCAAAGCACGACAGTCCCCAGGCTGTAAGGACAGTGAATCATGTACTCAAAGTTTAAGAACTGACATACTGCTTTCCTGGAACATCCAGTGCTCTTGTTATGGTAGGCATAAAATCTACAAGCCATCTAACTTTTTTTTGGTGGGGGAAAGAAGGTTCAGCAAATTAAACCCAGGGGTATTTTATGAATGAGCCACAACCCCAGTCGTTTTTATTTTTAATATTTTATTTTTATTAGAGTCTCAGGATGTTGCTTCTGGTCTCTAAGTTGCCAAGGCTGGCCTTGAACTTTTGATCTTTCTGCTTCAGCTTCCTACTGGCTAGGATTATGGGCCTGCCATACTATGCCCGGCTCATCTAACTAATTTGACATTCTGCAATTGTGAAGTCTGTAGGGAAATCAAACAGATCCATTTTGATGACTGTAGAAGATAGTGTCACTGTTCACATTCATGGTTTTGGTCACTCTGTTGAGATTTAAAAAATGACCAAAATGGGGCTAATTGTTAAATTGAAATAAATTTGTCCTAAACTTGTCTCCATTCTTGCATGATGAATTTGTCCCAAAGTAGCCTCCGTATATGTGATCTGTAACCTAGCTTGCTATGCAAATGAACTGTAATTTATTAAATGGTAGGGGGGGCGTGGGTGTTGGGGGCGTGGCGTGGGGGCGTGGCGTGGGGGTGTGGCGGTGGCTTGCCTCTTACCAAACAACTAAGTTTCCACCAATCACAGCAGAGCAGCTCCAAACAATCACTGATCTGACTATACGCAAATGGTCAGAAGCTTACTGCGTCCAATCAGGTGGTTTCAGTTTGGCAGTTCCTTTTCTTTGGCAGTGAGTGTAACCTGCAGAGGTGGTGCGGTTAACCGTCTTTGGTCCCAAGTGCAACTGTGCTAGAACCTTATTTATTTATTTATTTATTTTTTAATCAAACTTTGCTAAATGAAGAGTTCTCAGTTTTTAATTCCCGTTAGGAACCAACTGTGAGAACCTGCCTGTGTTCCTTCTGTCACTTGGCGGAACTCAAAGACTGTTTTCTGACCATCTTTGCGCCATCTAGAAGTAAAGTAAGCTGTAGTACCCAGACACAGAAGCTGAGTTAGAATTAACTGCTTTTCCACCATAGGGTCAAAAGTTAGACCACAGCTTGAGAGCCCTGGGGTGGGGAGGGAGATGGTGACAGCAAGAATACTATTGATGAATAGGGTTCCAGAAGATAACTGTGAGGACCAACCAGGGGAAGTACAGGTTTGAGTCCCTGGAAACCAGACAGCATCCTGTGGGCTCAGGGAAAAGCAGCACCCATCAAGTGACATTTTCTTGCTCTTTTACTCCCAGGGTAGCTGCTGGACTTGAAGTGGTCAGAAGACAAGACCACTGGGCCTGTCTGGCAGAAAATGTAGTTGTGCCAAAAGCAAAGGGACAAGTCTTCCTGCTGCTTGCTGGCCTGGCTCTGCAGAATTCCACCAAGCCTGGCTATTCCTGAAAAAAACCTCCTGCTTCAGAGCAGTGTCCTTTTTTGACTATGAACCTGGGACCAGCACTATAATTTCTACATCCAGACCTCATTTTGTCCCTGAAGAGAACCAGTGCATTTTTCCTTATTTGAACATAAGCAGGTAAGCCATGGGGACCCTAGATTTAACTGAAGGGCTGGAGACTTTAGCACTCAGGAGCAGTTGTGCATAGGCAGTGTGAAGAGAACAAAGTCAGTTTTGAAGAACTCCATGAGTGCAGCTTGTTTGCAGTCAAACAGCAGTAACTGGGATTACAGAAAACAGTCCTCTAACACCAAGGTAAATTAGTAGAAACACATTAATATATTCAAAATAGTTGTTTGAAAAATTACTTAAAAGAATATTTCTTTTCTTTCTCAGAACTGTAAATCTTTAGTGTGTATTAAACATTAGCTTTTGTGCTAGAAAATTAATCACTTAATTCTTGGAACAATATACCACAATTGTGTGTCCTTTGTTTCACAAGTAAAAGTTGGCAATTATGCAGTAGAAATAAAAATAATGAAAATGGAGCTGGTGTTGTGGCTCAGTGGTAAAGCACTTGCCTAGCACGTATGAGGCACTAGGTTAAATTCTCAGCACTGCATATAAATAAATAAAATAACAGTTCATTGACAAGTAAAAAAGTATTTAAAAATGATAATATCAAACTCATCTAATAGGAATCATGCAGTGTTTTAATATTATAACTCATTTCCCCTTCACTGCAACATTATTAACATTCTTTCTCATGTTAGGAAGTGATTGTTGGAGACACTGAGTGTCTCCACTGAAATGTGAAAAGTATAACTGAAATTTGGAAAGTTTCTTGCACTGCAGAGACCACAGTGCACAAAAGAAATTCACACACCTTATATAGTTTTTCTTCATGTTAGAAATAGGTATGAGAAGTGTTCCTGGCAGCAGATTATGGTAGGAATATAAAAGGATGGTGGAATGTTCTTGCTTGCAAAGTTTCAGGAGGATTCCTGAACTGAGAGATATCTGTCTTGTGAAGCAGCTATTGGGAAAAATGGTAGATTGTGATAACATCAAGGAGCAGGTGGCAGCAATTTCAAGTTTTGGACAAAGAGTAAAGGGAAAAACTGCATACATAATGAGAGTGAATGAGGGTGAGAAAAGCTAATGCACAAAAATGTTCTGGACTCCAGGACTGTGCCAGCCATGTTCCCTAGAAGAGAGCTTAGCATTTTCTAATCCCCATTCACTCTGGCTGGTACAGCATTATTTTATAGCTTTCTGGGCATTAGTTTCACCTGTGTGGTTTACATAACTGTGGTTTCATGGGTGTGAGATGTGTGGACCACATGTTTATGGGGAGATGGGTGTTCTTGTCATGACAACTCAGCCCAGGGAGGGGCACCCTAGCAAACCTTTGAGTAACCACAGAGGCCTGCACCTGTTTGGAAAATGCAGCAATCCATATTGGCCCCAGAAATAATTACAGCAATTGATTGTGTTAAAAGAGTGGTTGTGAATGTGACCGACCTTAGAGGAAAACAGGGGGAAGCCATTGGGACTGTCTGGAGCTGGATGTGTCATACTGTTAAGGTAGTGAAAAGGACATAAAGTGTAGTTATGTCTGGGAAAAACTTGGAGGAACTTTTTTTCTGTTTGATTTCTTTAGAAGTCAAAGTGCTTGACATTGTCAACAGCATTATAGTCTATTGAAGGGGAATTGTTCTTAAGAGATAACATTGTAGAATACCTCCGTGTTTTTGTTTTGTTTGGGTTTGCTTATTTGCAATACAGCTTTTTCCCTTAGAGTATGAAGAAGGTATCACATATTTTACCATTCCACATTGTCTTCTGGAATGCCTGATTTGTTGAAGTCAGTGTGAAACCTGTGTTAAATAAAAGTCTGTTCCAAATTGAATTTGCAATAGATTCTAAATATCATTTAGAAAGTCATCTGTGTATTTAAAAAAATCACTTCAAGGTAGGCACAGTGATGCACACCTGTAGTCCCAGCTACTCAGGAGTCTGAGGGAAGATGATTGCAAGTTGGAAACCAGCCTCAGCAAATTAGCAAGACCGTCTCAAAATGAAATAAAGGGGCTTGGAGTGTAGCTCAGTGGTAGAGCACTTGCTTATACTAGGCCCTGGATTCATTCTCTAGTTCTATGAAACAAAACTAAACAAATTACTTTATTTGCAGCAAAATGTGTCAATGTGAAAAAATTTAAAAGATGTATTTTTGTTATTTTCTTGAATATCTTACTCTTTTAAAAATATTTATTTATTTGAATTAGGTATACATGACAGCAGAATGCATTTTGATTCATTGTACATAATTGTGGCACAATTTTATATTTCTATGGTTCTACAGGATGTAGCATCACACCATATATGTAATCATACATGTACCTAGGGTAGTGATGTCCATCTCATTCCACCACGTTTCCTACACCCATGCACCCTCTCTACTCTCCCTACCCTTTGCCCAATCAAAGTTCTTTCATTTTTCCCATGCCTCCCTCACCCTCTTTATGGATCAGCATTCACTTATCAGAGAGAGCATTCAGCCTTTGATTTTTTGGGATTGGCTTACTTCGCTTAACATAATATTCTCCAACTCCATCTGTTTACCTGCAAATGCCATAATTTTATTCTCTTTTAATGCTGAGTAATATTCTATTGTGTATATATACACCACAGTTTCTTTATCCATTCATCTATTGAAGGGAACCTAGGTTGCTTCCACAGTTTAGCTATTGTGAATTCAGCTGCTATAAACATTGATGTGGCTGTGTTACTATAGCAGGCTGATTTTAAGTCCTATGAGTATAGACTGATAGGGATAGCTGGATCAGATAGTGATTCCATTCTAAGAATCCCTAAGGAATCTCCATACTGCTTTCCAGATTGGTTGTACCAATTTGCAATCCCACCAGCAATGTATAAGTGTGCCTTTTACCTCACATCCTCACCAACATTTATTGTTGTCTGTATTCCTGATAACTGCCATTCTGACTGGTGTTAGAGGTAATCTTAGAGTAGTTTTGATTTACATTTCTCTAATTACTACAGATGTGGAACATTTTTTCATATATTTGTTGATTAAAGGCATATCTTCTTCTGAGAAGTGTCTGTTCAGCTCCTTAGCCCATTTATTGATTGGGTTGTTTGTTTTTTGGTGTTAAGTTTTTTGAGTTCTTTATACATCCTGGAGATTAGTGCTCTGTCTGACGTGTGTGTGGCAAAAATTTTCTCTCAAAATGTAGGCTCTCTGTTCACCTGATTGATTTTTTCTTTTGCTGAGAAGAAGCTTTTTAGTGTGAGTCTATCCCATTTATTAATTCTTGATTTTATTTCTTGTGCTTTAGGAGTCTTGTTAAGAAAGTTGGGGCCTAAAGTGACATTATGAAGATTTGGGCCTAATTTTTCCAGTTCTCCCAGCACTGTTAGTTGAAGAGGCTATATTTTCTCCAATGTATGTTTTTGGTGCTTTTGTCTAGTATGATATAACTGTATTTGTGTGAGTTTGTCTCTATGTCTTCTATTCTTTAACAGTGGTCTATATGTCTATTTTGGTACCAATACTAAGCTGTTTTTGTTACTATAGCTTTGTAGTATAGGTTAAGGTCTGCTACTGTGATGCCTCCTGCTTTTTACCTCACATCCTCACCAACATTTTACTTTGGCTATTCTGGGTCTCTTATTTTTCCAAATAAATTTCATGCTTGCTATTTCTATTTCTATAAGGAATGATGCTGGGCTTTTAATTGGAATCACATTGAATCTGTATAGCGTTTTGGGTAGTTATGGCCATTTTCTCAATATTAATTTTTTTTTTAAAGAGAGAGAGAGAGAGGAGAGAGAGAGAGAGAATTTTTAACATTTATTTTTCAGTTCTCGGCGGACACAACATCTTTGTTGGTATGTGGTGCTGAGGATCGAACCCGGGCCACAGGCATGCCAGGCGAGCGCGCTACCGCTTGAGCCACATTCCCAGCCCCCTCAATATTAATTTTGCCTATCCAAGAGCATCGAAGATCTTTCCATCTTCAAAGATCTTTCAATTTCAGGCACTGGGCACCGCATGCAGGGAGGCGGGGTGGGCGACCTCGGGGCCAGGCTGGGCACTGCACGCCAGGGGAGGCCGCATCGAGGTCCTAGCCTGGAAATCTCTGGCCCCTCGTGCCCGTGGGGGCAACGCAGACCGAGGGCACCGCTCGTCCATGGGCACCTGTCTGCGCCTAGGTATCCGCGAGGCGAGCGCACAGAAACCACCTGCTCACCACGCCCTGATGTTTTGTGCAATATTCTGAGGTTGTTCTCAATTCTCCCTACCGATCGCCTGGGTCGAGGAATTGAAGGAGGCCCAAGAATTAGTGTAGTTTTGATGTTGCGCAAACCCAAGCACAGAGGGCTTGCTATTTGGGTCTCTGGCAGGGCAAGCTCTGCCCATTAAGGGGTTCAGCTGTTGCAAACATAATTGGTAATAATGTCAAGAAACTACAGAAGTTTGCCTCCACAGTCAAGATGTGGGTCTTTGAGGAAACAGTGAATGGGAGAAAACCGACAGACATCATAAATAATGACCACAAAAATGTCAAATATCTCCCTGGACACAAGCTGCCAGAAAATGTGGTCACAGTCTCCAATCTCAGTGAGGCTGTGCAGGATGCAGACCTGCTGGTGTTTGTCATTCCCCACCAGTTCATTCACAAGATCTGCGATGAGATCACTGGCAGAGTACCCAAGAAAGCACTAAGGATCACCCTCATCAAGGGCATAGACGAGGGCCCGAGGGACTGAAACTTATTTCTGACATCATCCGGGAGAAGATGGGCATTGACATCAGTGTGCTGATGGGCGCCAACATTGCCAGCAAGGTGGCTGCGGAGAAGTTCTGTGAGACCACCATTGGCAGCAAAATCATGGAGAATGGCCTTCTCTTCAAAGAACTTCTGCAAACCCCCAATTTCCGAATAACTGTGGTTGATGATGCAGACACGGTTGAACTTTGTGGTGCTCTTAAGAACATTGTGGCCATGGGAGCTGGGTTCTGCGATGGCCTCCTCTGTGGAGACAACACCAAAGCCGCCGTCATCCGCCTCGGCCTCATGCAAATGATCGCTTTCGCCAGGATCTTCTTCAAGGGCCAGGTGTCCTCAGCCACCTTCCTGGAGAGCTGCGGGGTGGCCGACCTGATAACCACCTGCTACGGAGGGTGGAACCGCAGGGTGGCAGAGGCATTCGCCAGAACCGGGAAGACCATTGAAGAATTGGAGAAGGAGATACTGAATGGGCAGAGAAGCTCCAGGACCTCAGACTTCTGCTGAAGTATACTGCATCCTCATATAGAAGGGACTCATGGATAAGTTTCCATTGTTTACTGCCGTGTATCAGATCTGCTACGAAGGCCGACCTATCTCAGAGATGCTGTCCTGTCTCCAGAGCCATCCAGAGCACATCTAACAGGAATTACATAAGGGGCTGGAGAAAGTCCTGCCTCTCCCTTCAGTCTTTTGGTTTCTTGTGAAAACCAACACTTGGCAACAAGAGATTTGCCCAATTGTGCTCCCAACACGGAGATGTATGAATTGTTACAGGTTGGTTTTTGAATTACGAGAGGCAGTTGCTTGGCTCAACTGTACAGGGCAACAACTAAACACACATGTGGGCATGTGTGTTCATTTCTCATTGTGTGGGTGTTTCTACTAATCAATATTATACATCCTTTTTAAAGATCACATTTGAAATTTCCCCACTGTGGTACTCTATAAGATTGGGACTATCTCAGCTAAATTTTTTAGATGTACTTCATATGTATTTGAGTGGATGAATTATTTTTTTTCTCCTTCTTTTGATGATAAATTTAACCAGCATTAAAATGGTTGGTAGGATGAGGAAGGGAATGTGTTCAAAGATCACCATATTTAACATTTAAACACTATCTCAAACAGCATAATTAACTTACTTTGATTGTGGGTTGGTGTTTTTTTTTTTGTTTTTTTTTTTTTTTTTTACAATTAGATAATCCACTTATATACTTTCCCTCTTGCTGCAGTTTTCTGAATTTTTAGCCTTCTTTCTCTTCATTAGCTGCCAGAATGTGCTTTTGTAAAGATTTTGCAGTGGGAGAAGACAGAAAATTCACCGGATTTTCCTGCCGTGACTGACGTTCTTCTGATTAACAGACACTACCTACTCTGTGCTAGGTGGTGCTTTTATGCAAACATTTCTTAAGTCCCCCAGATCTTCTGAGAGGGTGCTGCTATTATTCCTCTTGTAAGATGCAGTTGCTATACCTGGTCATCTGGGTGTGTGGGAACAGAGCCAGGAATGGAGTGCGGCACTCTCTACCTGCCAATATGTGGGACCTTTTAAGATACTACTAGGCTTTTCTGGCCTCCAGCTACTTGGTTGTGGCAAGTGTCCCATGCAACCTCTCCTGAGGTCACAGGAGGACATCCTGACACTGAGATGTGTGTGGGTCAAGGTCTTGATGATTGCCACACCAGGTGTGGTCCACGGTCGGGTAGTATCTGCTTCACTCTTTGAAATCCAGTTTCCCAGGCCCTGCCCTGGACCCCTGCATGCTGTCTCTGCTTCAGTACACTTCTGTGTGTTTCTGATGCTCACTCTAATTTGAGAACCACTACTTTCAAAAATTTATTTCATCCTGGCCTGTCACAACATTGTGTTCCACAGGAAGCAAGCATCCTGGACTCCAGGGGTTGTTCCAGGAGTACAGGAGACCTGGGGGAAGCAGCATACGTCCATCCCTCTTGAAGGTGTAGAATGTATGTTAGTGTCAAGGGAAGCTGTTTGCTTATCCCGGTGAGTCCCAAACACATTAGGATTAGGGAGATGCTTTAAGGAAACTAGCCAAAGTTTCCAGGGAACACTGTTATAGGCTGAGGTGACTTTAGGACAGCTCGAGTGGATCCTTTGCTCTCTGCAAGCAATGAGCATGAATAGCTAGCTACCTGTGGAATTGTGAGTTCTGAACTTTTGCAGTTCAGGTCAGCCATGAATCTTTTATGGAGCTTTAAGGTGACACTGTCGAGTACAACCAAGTCTACTTGTCAGCCTCGCTGAAACGCACATCATGTGGGATAAGTGCTTTTAATTTTAGAATTAGAATGGAATGACTGTACCCCTCAAAATGAGATTGGTTTCAGAATACCATTCCACAGTTACCTTATATAGCATTCCATAAGTATTAAAAGAACCTATGAATGTCATTTATATATTCATGAATTTTTAGTTACTTTGAGAGATTGTTTTTTTTGCCCCACCTAACCCAACCCCAACCCTAGTTTGAGGGGTTATTATTCCCTTCTTTCTTTTGTTCTTCTATAACTGAAATGATTGTAGAATTGATTTCTGTGGGAATTCTAAAAGCTATCTAAAACACTTCTGGGGCCTTTTTCAGCCTCATACACAGAAGTACATGGAAGCGCACACAATGCTACAGGTTTCAGCAGTTTTAATGCCACTGTTAAATCAATTTTGGGGTCTCCTGATAAATCTTTTTTAAAATTTGTACATAGGTAACAAAGAGTTACTTTTTAAGATATAAAAAGGGCTGTAAGCTAATTGTGGTGTCTACTAAGTAGGATCATGTGCTGGGAAGATTTGGGATTTTGTGTTTTCCCATCTGCATTCGGCCTCCTCTGGGTTTTGAACCTGAATGTTTTTTTCTTTCTAAATCCCCTATACTGGAGCTGGGCATTGTGGCACATGCCTATCATCCCTGCACCTTGGGAGGCTGAGGCAGGAGAGTCATGAGTTCAAAGCCAGCCTCAGCACTTAGCAAGGCCCTAAGCAACTTAGCAAGACCCTGTCTCTAAATAAAATGTATAAAAAGGGCTGGGAATGTGGCTCAGTGGTTAAGTGCCTCTGGATATACTCCCTGGTACCAAAATAAATAAATAAATAAATAAATCCCTCCTTACCGCTCTGAATTCTGCTGACCATACCTCTTGAACATACTTATGATAATCTACACATTATGGGAAAAGGTAAATTTTATATAAGTTTATGCTCTGCTACTTATAGATATTTATTACTCTACAAGTCATCTATTTTTGTAACCACCTGTAGTCCGTCCTTTATTTTAATTCACACTTCTTACTAATGATGGTGATAGGAAGGGAGGCACTGAGATGAGGAAAGTTCATTTCTACTATTTCAGCCAATCTTTGAATGTAAAAACTACCCTGTGGCCTTGCTGTGGCCCACCCTGCCTGGTGTGGAACAGATGCCTGTCTTGACCCCCACCCTCGGGATGGAGTGGAGCTCCCTCTCTTCTCCTTTCCTCTCGCCCTTACCTGTGGGGTTGGCCTGCGGAGGGTGTTCTGGGGAGGTGCTAGTGTGCAAAGGGAACTTGAGTATTCCCACTGGTTCTGATCTGCTGCCCATTTACTTACACGTGGACTGTATTTGTTTACAGACGGTAGGTGGATGTATGATTTAAATCTTGGTTTAATAAACATTTAACCCCTCCAAAAAAAAAAAAAAAGATCTTTCAATTTCTTTCTTTAGTGTTCTGTAGTTTTCATTGTAGAAGTCTTTCACCTCTTTTGTTAAGTTTATTCCCCAGTATTTTATTTTATTTTTTGAAGCTATTATGAATGCGGTAGTTTTCATAGGATTCATCACTGATTATCTATTTCTTGGTATGTATAAAAAATGCTGAAAAATTGGGCTGGGGTTGTGGCTCAGTGGTAAAGTGCAATGTGCTTGCCTAGCACGCTTGAGGCACTGGGTTTGGTCCCTAGCACCACATAAAAATAAAAACAAATAAAATAAAGGTATTGTGTGCATCTATAACTAAAAAATATGTTTAAAATGCTGAAATGTTTATGAGACTTACAGTAGGTAAATTTTTTAAAAAGTTTTTAATACGTTAATTTTTATTTATTTATTCTTATGTGGTACTGAGATTAAACCCAGGGCCTTGCACATGCTAGGTGAGTGCTCTACTGCTGAGCCACAACCCCAGCCCAACAGTAGGCAAATCTTATTAAAATAAAATACAGAGGATCATAAAATCTGTAATGTGAATATCTTTGTAATGGATTGAACCCCATGGATTACTTCTTCTGGATAAAATTTTGGATTTCTGCCATGGAAATTGGACACACAGGTCATTGAGGTGACATGTGACAGATACATGTGCAGTGATGGATGAGAATGTTTCTTTAAAGCAAACTGTTCATTGCTAGGCCTCTAGGGAGCTCAGTGCTGTTAGAATCCCCAGGAGGGAATGAGGCTGACTTGGAGATCAGGGAGGGGCAACTGCTCTGATATGGTTAAAGTGGATTGGCTGTTGGCTCCCTGAGATTTTTGGAATAAAGAGAGTAAAACCTTTGTCTGTTTCTGTTTCTTCTGCAAGGGCCATTCCATGTGCTGATTTTCAGTTGAGATGAGAGGCCATACTTCCTCCTGGGATATAGGGAAAATTGTTTTCTGGGTCCTCTTCTGGCGTGGAGAAGAAGGTGGTAGGTTTGGGAGTGAGGATGTGAGATGTGTGTGGTTCTGGACCTGAGCCACAGAAGAGGGTAGTGTTTGTGTTAAAAATTGCAATTGGACCACATAGTTGACCAAGGGCTGGTTCTGGGAAAGTTATGAGATTCTTCAGCCTGAGATTGAACTGGGGAACAGTCAGAGATTTTGTTAATATAACAGCTTTAGATTGTGCTGAGAAGGACCTCTTAGAGACCCAGGCAGTAGCCACTGAGGATTCACTTTGCAGAGAGGGAAGGCTCCAGAACAGCTGGCTGTATGCTCTAAAGGGTCCCCCAAGGCCTTGTGGTAAGAGAAATACTGTAGGTATTCTGGTTTCCCTTTTGTGCTCCAGAACGGGTGTGCACTGGTATGTCTCTTGCCTCCCAGTGACTTCAACATTTTCCCAGAGAATCCAGGTAGTGGTCTGGGGTCATTGGTTTGAAAGAGAACTCATTCTTAGCATTTTCATCCTCATTTTTAATTCTGCTCTTTGGGTGATTAGCATCTCTAGCAGTTTCTGGATATGAGGTTCGATGAAAGAGAGGCCCCCAGCCTCTACTTGCTGGTATGTGAGGTCTCCCCAGAATTTGAGGTTTGGGCTATTTTATAAAATAAATGATAGACTATTTTGAAGTATAGTCCCCTCATTATGCTCTATAGTAAAAAAACATTACTTTATCTATTTGGGTACCCATTAATTGATAAATATTTTTTTTGATACTAGAAATTGAATCTAGGGATCTTAACCACCGAGCCAAATCTGCAGCTCTTTTCATTTATTTATTTTTCAGACAGATTCTCACTAAGATGCTCAGGACCTCACAAGTTGCTGAGACTGTCTTTGAACTTGTAACTCTAGTGTCTCAGCCTCCCAAGCTGCTGGCATTAAAGGTGAGTGCCACTGTACCTAGTGACAATTAACTTTTTAAAAAAATAATCTTAGTCAGAAGAAAAAGTGCCAAGAGTTTAATAGTTCAAACCAATTTGTACAATTATGTCAACTTAATTTTAACGCACTTCTTGATATTTTGCAAGGTGTGGGGTTCACTTTGGAACCTAGGGACATGCAGTTTGCTAAATCAGGACCAGATTTTAAGATGTGAAATTGGCATGCAATTTTAAAGGACTCGTGTGAGAGCTACCACTTACTTTTAGCATTTCTTTTTAGGAAAATGTTATAGTTTGCAGCTGGAATGTCCCTCAAAGTCTCATGTGTTAGTTACTTTGTCCCCTGTTGATGACACTGTTGGGAGGTGGTGGAGACTTTAGGAGGTTGAGGCCCCCTTGGAGTTGGGTCACTTGGGGGTTTGCCTTTGAAGTTTTATTTTGTCCCTGGTGCTTCTCTGTCACTCCTTTCTCCTGGCCATGAGGTGAACAACTTTATTCTGCCATACCCTCTGACCATGATGTTTTGCCTCACCAGAGGCCCAGAACCAATGGAGCCATGTGACTATAGATGAAAACCTCTGAAGTCATTAGCCCAAATCTTTTCTCCTCTAAGTTTTTCTCAAGTATTTTATCACATCAACAGAAAGCTGAATAATGCAGAAAAAATGTGTTTGACATTTTGGATTATTGGGTGAGCTATGAGTTTAGAAATGTGAATTTCTAGATATATTATAAAGTTGATTTAAATATTCACTGTGTAATATTATGTACCATATCTAGCCTAGGAAATAAGATGGAGACTATGACAATTTTAATTTTTGAAATACTTCTAAAGGAAATTATTTTAAAAGAAAGACATTCTTTCCCTAAATTTTCAGTGTCAGTTTTTTTCTACAATACTCACAATGATTCTGATAAAAACAAATGAAAGTGCTCATTTAAATATTGAAGTTGATGTTGCCAGATAAAGATATAGGAATCGAAGCTTATATGAAAATGGGACAGCATAAAAGAGACCAAAACCAAACAAGCAAAGTAGGTTGACACACAGTTCACATATCCAGATTTATTCTGGATATTTTACATTTTTTCAGACCCCCCAAACATTGCAAAGCAGAGGGTTTTTATAAACTCAGCAACAGCATTATCCCAAAGAAGTGTGCTATAATTGTACACTATGGAGGTAGAATTATAGATTGGATATATTAGAGTTGGGATCTGGAATGTCCTACAAAGGTCCATGAAGTAAAGGCTTGGTTCCCAGGGTGGTGCTTTTGGGGTCTGATGTATTCTGTAGGAGATTGGGGCCTAGTGGGAAGTCTTTAGGTTACCAGGGGTGTCCTCTTAGAGAGGATTTTAAGACCCCATTCTCTGCCTCTCTTTTTCTTCCTGGCTTTGAGGCTAGTTGTTTTGCTTGGACAACCGTCTTTACATGATCAGTTGCATGCCATCAGACACCTAAAAACAATAGGTGTGATCAAGCATGAATTCCAAAACTGTGAGCCAGAATATACCTTTTCTCTTTATTAGACTGATGCAGTCTCATTTGTTGATTCTTGTATTATTTTCTGAGAGAAGGCTGGAGTTCTATTCAGGAAGTCTTTGCCTGTTCCACTGTCTGAAAGTGTTTCCCCTGGGTTTTCTTCTAGTCTTTTCAAAGTTTCAGGTATTTATTAAGGTTTTTTATTCATTTTGAGTTGACAGAAGTGAGAGATAGGGATCTAGTTCCAATCTTCTACATATGGGTATTTAGTTTTCCCAGCATTGTTTGTTAAAGGGGCTGTCTTTTCTCCAGCACCTGGTTTTGTCAACTTTGTCAAAAATCAAATGGCTGTGGTTGTGTGAGTTTCTTTCTGTGCCATCTATTCCATTCCATTGTTCTACATGACTGCTTTTATGCTAGGACCATGCTGTTTTTTGTTACTATGGCTCTGCAGGATATTTTGAAGTTGAGTATTGTGAAGTTTCCAGCATTGCTATGTTTATTCAGGATTATTTTTGCTATTCAGGGTCTTTTGTTCTTCCATTTGAGGATTTTTGTTTCATAGTTCTGTAAAGAATGTTGTTAGTTTGATGGTGCTTTCATTGACTCTCTGTAATAAATGATTAATAACAATGATATTTTAGAAAATTCAATTTGTAAAACAATGAAGAGAGTCATGCTAATCAGGCCCTCTGGCTGCTGGATATGTTCCTATGTTCCCTTTTGCCAGATGTGCCAAGCTCTGGCCACCTGGCTCTAGCCAGTTATTCGTTCCTTGTTCACCCTGCCTGGCCTCAGGCTTCCAGGCTCCACGCCTCTTGGGGCTTAGGGCTGACACACTTATGCATCTTCTGGCAGGCCACCAGTGGATGTCCTGTGCTCACAGCCAGTAGACTCTGTGTCCTGGCATGAGGGCTGCTCCAGGAAGCTGGGGTGAGGCGGGCAGGGTATTTGCCAGCATAATCAGCTGGACTGGTGGCATGGTGAGGTCCAGTGGTTCTTGTTGATGTGGCTCTTTGTCAAGGCTCTGGTCATGGTTGGCATGTACCTGACAGCAGTAGGCACTGGCAAGGGCCTGATCCCCACTGCAGTAGTGAGCAGAGTCCAAAGAGGAGCAGTGCCCAAAGTCCTATGTGTGCACTGCTTTCTTCTATCCTGAGGCTGAACAGCTTGTGGGACCAGTGACAGGCAGCCTGGGTGATTGCCCTGAACCATGAGGCCAAAATGAGAAGGGGCCCCATGCAGCTGTCCTTCCAGCAAGATCAGTGGCCTCAGCTCTAAGAGCTGGCACAAGCATGGTTTAGTCAGCCCAGAATGTGGTGGCCTGTCACGTGTTGGCCTGTCACATGGTGAACAAGACCTTTCATATGGAAATCCATATGCAATAAAATGAAATTAAACCCCTATCTCTCACCATGCACAAAACTCAACTCAAAGTGGATCGAGGACCTAGGAATTAATCCAGGAGACTTTGCATGTAATAGAAGAAAAAGTAGGCCCTAATCTTCATCTTGTGGTATTTGGCCCCAATTTTCTTAATAAGACTCCTACAGCACAAGAATTAAAACCAAGAATCAATAAATGGGATGGATTCAAATTAAAAAGTTTCTTCTCAGCAAAAGAAACAGAGAGCTTACATCTTTAGATGCAAATTTTTACCCCTCACACATCAGATAGAGCACTAATTGTTAGATGGCCCTTGTTCTGAATCTAAGCCACTGGTGGGGCCAAGGATAAAGATAGGCCAAGGATAAAGATGTAGTCCAACCTCAGTCAAAGTCTGAGCTTGGACTACATGGTGGAGCAAGGGCTGAGACAAAAAATTGCCATGCAGGTTCCTTAGTGTGAACTTGTACTGATATGGAATTAGAGAGTCTACTGAATAAAATGGAAAAATGCTTAGTGGGGATCCCTATAGTAGGCAGCAGAGCTTTGCTGTTTAGAAGGTCCCCAGAAAAGCTGACAACATTTGTGCTGTAAGTGGTTTCCCAAAACTTGGGGTAAAAAAGCTGCTGAGAAAAAGAAAGCTGCTGTGTTTATCCTTTTGTTTTCCACAAGGGTTGTGGGGAGGTGGTGTCCTGCTCATTGACCAGTGACTTTACTGTGTTCCACAGAGAATAAAAGGAGTCATCTAACATCTTTTTGTTTTCAACATACAAATTTTCAGTTCTGTTCTTTTGCTCATCAGTATCTCCTGCAGTTTCTGGACAACAGAGTTAATGAAAGAGGTACCTTCAGTCTCTTCCTGAAAGTGTGCATGGTTTTCATAGAATGTGTCCTCTGGTGGGTGGGAAACATGATCTCTCTGGTATTCACTGTGTGAATAATTGGAGAACGTGAAACTCTGGCAGCCATCTGCTACCAGGAGAGGGATGAGATGGGACAGGTGGACAGAACATGGCCTGAGATTGCTGGGACAGAAGATGGCAATGGAACAGAAGAAGGTGATGAGACAGGAGATGGTGATGGGACTGGAGAAGGCTATGGGTTATGTTCCTGATGGTGATGGGACAGGAGAAGGCAATTGGAAAAGAAATGGCAATAGGAAAATGTTATAGTTCAGATGTGAGATATCCCCCAAAAGCTCATGTGAGAGACAGTGCAAGAACAATCAGAAGAGATGATTGAGTTGTGAGATTATTAACCCAGTCAGTGATTAACTGAGTGTTAACTGAAGTGGTAGGTGTGGCAGGAGTGAGTGATTTATTGGGGTGTGGTTATATGGTATACTGGAAAGTGGACTCTCTCTCTGCTTTCTGATCACCATGTGAGCTGCTTTCCTCTGTCACACTCTTCTGCCATGATATTCTGCATCACCTCGAGCCCCAGGGAATGGAGCCAGACTTCTATAGACTGAGACTTCAGAAACTGTGAACCCACAAATAAACTTTTTCTCCTTTACAGTTCTGATCAGTTCCTTTAGGCACAGCAGCAAAAAAGCTGACTAAAACGGATAACATCATGTTTCATAGAACATTTTAAAAGCTTCTAGTTAAGTATTCATTTGGTTCAGATTTTTTTTCATTCAAGTTAGTTCTTGATTGATTATCTCAATCTAATTATTCTTGGCCTAATTGCATGGAAATTACTTTCCTTCATGGTGGAAATGACAGTGAGGAACTAAATAGGAATAGTTACAGTATTTGTTTCTGATACTAAATGAAACACTGTGCTCATCTTTGCAAGTTTATGATTCTTATACATGTTAAACTGTGCTCATAGTTTGGGTTGCTAAAATCCAAAAGAATCATCTGCAAAATGAACTTCCCATCATGTGATAGTTGTGCTCGGTTCCAGTAGAGCAGGTTTGCTGACATTTTAAAGCACCTGTCCTGGTCATGAATCATAGCTAATCTCCATTGCTCATGACCTTTCTTTGAAATTATGTCTTTGCTGGGAAGGCCAGAACCTGCTGCAGCTAAAACTCTGAAGTTCTTTCCTTAAAATACTCCTTTACATGGAAGGAGATAGGAAATAAGCTCAATGGAACTCAAGTTACTAGTGGTAGTTACTTAACTTCAGCATATTCTGGTGACCTATTTGAAGCACCCTGATGCACACTCCAGGGAAAATCTTCTGGCACAGGCCTCTGCTCATGAGGCCTGAGGCTCTCAGTGGTGGCTCTAGGTCAACTGGACACTTGTGCCTCATGGTCACATGCTCAGGTCCTCACTGCCCCTGGCTCAGGACACAAAGACAGAGTCTGGGTGAGTAAATAATAGGAAAACAGTAGCTGGAACATACCAGCATTCTCTAGAGGGAAAAATGGTAGAATAATGGTCGTGTTATTGAGGGTACATCTCTGAAGATACTAGGTTTCTAGAACTGTAAAAATGGAATGAAAATAAAGTGAAATGACAATAAGGAATAGGATAGATTTTACTTGAAGATGCAGAAGTGTATCAAAAACTCCTGTAGAAACCAAGAACTCTCTAAGGTGAACTAGAATGAAACTAAGGAAACCATGCCCAACTGTTCCCACAGAGGGGCTCTGCCATACCCTCATGGTGTTCTTGTCTTGATGAGCAGGGGCTGACTTTTGACTTTAGGGCCCCTGAGGAGAGAACAGTATCGTTAGAACATACTGAAACCCCAGTAGATTATGTGCTATGACAGAGCTGGGCTCAGAGCCAGAGGACTCAGGGCACAGACGAATTCAGGTCATCACCATTCCTTTGTCCCCTGACTGGAGCAGGTCAGAGTAGGAGTGGCCTAGGGATGGGTAGTGGCCTAGGGCATGGCCTGTCTGGATGTGGCTCTTAGGATGCATCAAAGCCTTGTACCAGGGACTGATTCCACCAATTTACTCTGACCTCTGAGCTTTGGCTCCCATCACCTACAGGTCCTCTGCACCTGGTCTCAGCCACCCTGAGTAGCCTGCACATGGATGACCAGGATCTCATGGGAGTAGCTGGGATCTTGGGCTTAGTGAACACAGAAAGTAAGAATGGTCACCACAGCCTCCAAGGGCCCAGAATATGGATACAGAGAATGGCTGATAGGCAGTGGGTGTCAGTCATTAAAGCTGGACTCTGCCAGGACACTAGGATCAGGCCCCGGTAATCTTGATGAAAAAGAGACGCACAGTTTCTTCAGCTCTCCACCAACACTCTGTAGCTCCTCACTGGAGTAATATAGGATGCCACAAGTTCAGCAGCCTCTGCACAGCAGCCCCTCAAATCTACTGCTGGAAACATCGGATTATCCTCCTGCCACCAGAGACCAGCACAAGCCCATTCTGAGAGGAGTTTTCTGGGCTCAGGGAAATCACCTCTTAGAGTGTCTCTAACTGTTTTCTAAGGACAAATCCAGGTCACCTCTGGCCCTAAGTTCCCACTTCCCATGGAATCCATTTATGCCCTCATGCATTATTTAGAGACATATTCCAAGTGCCTGATTCTGGCACACAGCTTTCCATGACCTTGTACTTAGGGGAAGGGGTGTGACCTGAGTAAATAAATAAATGCTGTGGATAGCAGTGGGCCAGGAAGGGACATGGACTAAGAAGAACAGACCCAGCTCTCCTGGGGAACATGGAAGACCTTTGAGATGGGCTCTCAAGGATAAGCCCATTCAGAAGGGAAGGATCCCTGTAGCACTGGGGAGTGGGCATTCCAAGCACAGGGAACTCAAGCAGGGTTTCTGGGAAGGAAGAGCATCCAGAATGGTTCTGGAAAAAACCCAGTATAGGTTGAGTGCCATGGGGGAGGGTCATGGTGAGAGTGAGGCCACAGAGGCTCCCAGGGACCATATCTTGCAAGACTTTGAGGTACTGGGTGAGAACCTGAGGTGGTTCTAACCAGGTGAGTTGCACAGGAGGATTTTGAAGAAGGAATGGATCACTTGACTTTCTCTGCTTGGATTTTGGTGGCTCTGTAAACAATAAAGGGATGAAAGAAGGGGGAGGGCAGGGAAGAATGTGGGCTTATTGATGAGGAGGGTATTGCAGAGCGTCCATGTGGTCTGTCTCTCCAACTTGTTTTTCTGACATTATAATCTGTTTCCAGATGTAGGAAACTGAGCCATTCCCTCTATCTCCCCAGATGACTGTGATGTGTTCCACGCCTGCACCTATGGAACACAATTCTGAGGGATGAGGGCAGAAGGCAAAGTCTCATCACAGAGAGGGTCTGTCAGTTCCCTTGTTAAAGCCAGTGATTATGGTCCCTCATTGTAGTTGCAGCTGGATGGTTGAGGGATTTGGGGTAATTTTGTGTTTTCTGTGCTGCACTATATAATTTATAATAGCAGAATATTATTTCTCTTTTAATTCATAATTTAATCCACTTTAACTATAGTGCCTAGTGTGTAGCAATTCCTCAACTTGTGGTATATTTGTATGTGTGCAGGGGTGGGGCAGGAAGGAGGTGGAAGGGAGAGACTGCTCACTTCTCTTAGTGGAAACTTCTTTCCTTTTGTTTTCTACTTTCTCACTTTACATTTGTAACTCCATGAATTCCACTCCATCTTTTCTGCACACCTTGTGTTTATGTGGATGCCTAGGATAATGTGTGGTTGCTCAGCTTCTGGGAAGTAGATGTGAGTCCAGATGCTTCTTTGTTGGTTCATATCATTCCTATTGTCCATTTGCTATAAGTGTTTATCATGTTTCTAAACTAGTCAACAATCCAGAATTCAGTTCTTGACTCTAATGAGATAAAGTGACATTTATACATTTGAGAAGATAATAACTAATACTGGACAAATAAGATGATTTCTTTAACTGGATGTTGGCTGCATTTTATTCATGTTTAAAATTTGTGATTCTCTAAACTATGGGTCAAAGTTGAGACTAGTGAAAACCTGTACAGGAAGGAATTTTTCAAGTCTGCACTTGGAATATGCAGTTCTTCTGTTCAGAGGCAATGACATTACAAAGGAACAGAAGATCCTGAGGATTTTCCAAAGCAGAGAATGTCATTTGGGAGGACATGTTGACAGTGTCTCAGGGGTCTGGTTGGTGTCCTCCTTGTGCTTCCAGTTGGCTAAGGGGTTTCACATGAAAGAAGAATGATGTGGGGTTTTCTGTAGAAAATTCCTGTGAAAGGTCTCTGTTCAGTCTCTGTGGGAGTTATGAGTCCCAGTGGGAATTTAAATTGTAAATTAAAAGAGAAATAATTCTGTAGGGGTCTCTGTATGACAATCCTCCATGAGGTCAATGTGTATGTGTGAGATGTCTCTGTGCTATCTCTTGGTTCTAGCTAAGGAAATCTATAGGACATCTCTGTGGAGATGTTTCCCCAAGGTCTAGAACTCTGGGAGGTCTCTGTGAGAGATCACTGCATGAGGACCATGTGGCAGTGAAAGTTTGTTGTGGGAGACTCTGTGTTAGGTCTCTGAGGTCTCTCTTGGTACAAATCTCTGCCAGAGGTTCCTCTGGGAGGTCTGTGTGAGGGGTTCTGTGAGATCTCTGTGTGAGGACCCTGAAGTTCATGCTATTATCTGAGGGAGGTCCTTGTGTTTCTGTGACTGCTATGTTGGAGGTTCTGTGGTGGTCTCTGTGGCTATCTTTAAGTTGGGCCTGTGAAGGTCTATGTGTATGTAGGATTCTGTGACATGTCTGTTTGGGGGTCTCTGGGATGTCTCTTGATTGTTGGAATTACTTCCCCTCATAGATGACAAAGCTGGCAGAAGCAGAGAGCAACAGGACTTCCTCTCTCAGGCTTCTGGCTGTCCATCAGTATCACTGTCTGTGGCATTATCCCCTCAGGATTCATGGGATCCACATCCAGCTCCTCTACACTGAGAACCTGTCTCTGTGCTTTGAGAGAGCCTAGCAGAGCCAGATTCAAGGACATGACTCTGTTCTAGCTCATTCTGTGCCTAAGTCTTTTCTTGATTCTAGGCCCACTCTGGGGTCTTCTCTGATCATAAAAGGCACAGGACCTGGCTCAGTGTTGGCTTGTAGGGCCTGTTCTCACACTGGGAGGGACTGCCTGGCTTTACATGTGGGGTACTTTCAGGCATTAGAACAGGACTATGCCTGTGCCATATGCCTTGGTGGCACTTTGTGGTATAGACCTCTCCACTAGGGAACAAAAATGGCAGAGGGCCTGGAGCAGTGCTGCTTCCCCAGATGGGCCACAGCATCAAACACTCAGTAGACATGGCTTTTTCTCTCCTCCTGTGGGGCCTGCCTGCTTTCCCATTTGGACAGGTCCTGGGAAGAAGCAGCTTATATTGGAAGACAAGTGCAGTCAGGGAAGTCTGCTGGTTTCCCCCTACCCAGCTTACCCCTCCCTTTTGGACAAGTCACTGCCCTCACATGATAAGTTCTAACTGAACCACCTCCTATTCTCTAGTCTGGGGATGGTAAGTTCTCGAAGCCCAGGGAATCTTGCTTTGTGACCCCAGGCTACTTCTTTGACCTTTTTAGGTCTCTGCCTTTCCACTGCAGAAGTGGTGCTAGGGCCATGTGTATGTGTAAAGTCACCAAACTGGAAATCACAGCTAGAGTTCTCTAGTCCTAGCTACTCCAATTGCTAACTCATCCCTTCTATAATTAAAGAGGCAAAGCCATGAGGCCCTATTCAATATAATGTCAGAAAATGAATCTGCCCTATAAGAGGGTTTGCTTCCTCTCTAGGCTGTGTCATTGCTCAAGAGGCTTATCTAGGTTTTTAGTCTGGGTGTGGCCAGGGTGAGTCCATAATGTCTCCTCCCTCAGGTTGGTGGCTGGTAATATCTTCCCATCCACCACACCATCTTGGTATCCCCATGTTACTCTGCCTCTTTCTTTGGCTCCATTTTAATTCTCCATATCCCATTTTCTGCCCGCTCTGCCCCACTGTCAGATGGTTAGTGGATGCGTATTTGTGTCAGCTGTAAGAAATTTTGAGGGATGGTGAGCTGCAAGTGGCAGCCCTTAGTAGCTAACTCACAGTTCCCATCCAGACACTCACACACCAATCTACAATCTCCATTCTGGACACCGCTCTGGAAAGTGAGGAAGGCAGAAGCAGAAGCAGGTGGCATGGCCATGGCATGAACCCTGAGCTAAAAGGAGCTGGAAGGCTCATCTCCATGTTAGGCTCCATAAGGCAGGGATTCTCTGAGCAGGTGTCCTCTGATTCCCACCAAGGTATCCACCAGCCAGAACTCTCCAGCCACCTCTGAACTCAGGGTCTGGATACTACCCCTCTCTCCCCAACTTTCCTGAACATGGGAAGCTACTAAGTTCCAGATAACCCTGTACTCCAATCTCTACAGCCTCACACAGTTCAGGATGGAGGAAAGGCTCTTTTATTTAGACTTTAGGGCGGGGTCCTTGTGGGATTGCCCCATATTGAGGAGTCCCAAAGGCATTGTATTATTTCTGTAATGATCAAGTCATGAATTCTTAAGACATAACAGGGGGATCTGACCTAAGGGTGGGTACTCAATGCCACTGTCACCTCCCTGCATGTCCAGTCTCTTCTACAAACCAGAATAATGAAGAACAGACATGACCACCTTTCCTATGACCCAGCAAAACACTGATTTAAAAAAATGTTATTAAGCAATTGTCACCTCATTAGGAAGAAGCCTTTATCAAACAAATGTTGGGCTCACATGAGGAGAGTTTTTCTCAGTATGGTTTTTATTATGGGAAAAACTTCTTCCCAGTAGGACAAGAGTGAAAAGCATGCTGATGTTGATGAGACAACAAACATTTCTTTAGAGCATAGTGCCTTGGACTGTGGACATTGTGGTCCAACATACCTGCCACCCTGGTGTTCTGCTGGCAGGGGCTGGGAAGAGATGTAAACTCCTTGAGCAGCAAGGCCTTCTTGTTGTCCTTGTTTCTGATCCACCTGTTCAGAGGATGGCTGTGTACCTTAGACTGGCCTGGTGACCAGGAATGATAGCACCCATCACTCTCTTTTGTTCTGGGGAGGAGGAACCCCTAGAATAATGGGATTGTCTACTCATAGGGGCCTGGAGTACCTCTTTAATTATGTTTTTCTTTGAGACAGAATGTTCATGATGAAACTTCATGATGATTCATCCAATGATAGCCATGAGTGTCTGGGCTTCTGACACCCCATTGTCTGTAAGAAGTTGGCTTGTGAGTAACCCTTATATTTGGGTATTAGTTGATGGGGTCATGATTTGCATAAGGAGTTTGCCTGCCCTTTGGCTTTACTGTGGAAAATATTCTGTAGAAAGTTTCTTATTCTGTCCCCAAATTTTCTCTTTAAAATAGCCTGGGAGGACTTGTCCCCCACAGTGTCTTCTTCCTTCATGACAGAGGGACAGAGGAACTCATTTCCTCTGCACAGGATTGCTTCCCTCCTGAAATCCTTTCTTCCTGTGCTTTTGACCTGGGCCACACACTGTCCTCCCTCTTGGTAGTTGCTCTAATCATATTTTTCCTACTCTTCTATGAATCCTGGAGTTCAGGGATCTTGCATTTTTGCTGTCTTCACTTTTCAAGAGTCCATACAGCCCCTGAGAAGTTGATGAAATGCTACTGGTCATGCTTATGGAGCTGGACAATCTCTCCTGGGAAGCTAGGATGTCTGCAACCAGAAGCACCTCAGGGGCACAGTTCTGATGAAACATGTCAGTGGCACAGTCTTGCAGGATGATGCCAGTAGCCTGTGCTTGAGGCTGGTTCTCTGGATCAGTATGTGATTTCAGGCATGAGTATTTTTGGCTCTGTAAATTAGAACTTCTAAAAAGGGGAGGGTCTCTTACTGGTCCTCTGAGATTCTAAATTTCCTAGATGAATATCAACATTTAGGAAATTTGACATCCTTCTGATTCTCATGTTGATTCTCCAGTCAGAAGACTCCTCATCATCCTCTAGCTCTCTGATTTCTTCAGCTTTTAAAAAATTAAAAATACCTGAAGTGATAACATGCTGTGGCATGAGACTTGTGAGCTCAAACCTCCACTCCCCACAGTCTCATGTATCCATTTCTAGGCTTGGACTTGATTCCAGCTATCTCTTGCAGATCCTAAGACAGTATCATTGTGCCAGATTCTGCCCACAAGAATGTAAGTGTGGGGTTGAGAGGGTAGGCTGCCCTTGTGTACAGTTAGAGAATCTGAAATCCCACAGTTGTCACCAGATGTAGTTCTGCTCAGGGACTCAAAAGAAGGTCCAGAATGAGGACTTTTCTGGGTGGGAACTGGAGTTTTTGCTATCTCCTTCAACCCTGGACCTCTCTGAATGGATTTTCCCAGGACCCTGGCATTATGGGTAATGGAGTCAACCTTGGAGTTACAGGTGGCTGTAGAGGGAAGGGAAGGCTGTGGAGATGATGAAGCCACAGAGTTTCTCATCTTCAAGATATTTATGTGCTTAAGGACCTTGAGAGGTGGGGCCTACCTGTGCCTTACTCTTAGAATTTTAACACATGTCTTCGGCATCTGCACAGTGCCAACATCAAGGAAGGAGATCTCCTTGGAGGTATTCCTGAAGGCTCCCCCACCTTTTAAGTTTGGTCAATCCCAAGTTACCTTCTGAGTCTTTGAACTTTCAGGTGGGACACAGACATGGTGTGTGCCAAGCCTGGAATTACAAACTCTCACAGGAATCATGCCCTCTTGGATTATCACTGACCTCACTGAACCAGTCTCGTACAGCAGAGCTGTTCTTGTCTGGAATCACTGAGTTCCAGGAAGACTCACAATTGTCCTTTGCCTGACTTGTCCTTGGGATGTTGTCCCAGGATTCTGTCAGATTCAGAAATGGGTAGATATTGGGTGGTAGTCCATACTGATGTAGCATGAACCTCTTCTGAAGGTGTTGCTCTAGTTTCTCCTGAAGCTCAAGGCTGAGGAAATCCCCTGGGGGCATGTTGATGGGCTTGTGGTCACAGGAGGCCCTGTTCTCAGAAGTGAGATGGCTAAAGATGTTCAGAAACTTTTGGACCAAACAAGGTAAAGCCTCTCTACTTTCTATTTGTTTCCTCAAATGTTGACATTCAAGGTGTTGAAGAGAAGAAGGGGAAAGCAACTGGGTCTCCTTTTGGCTGTGGGGCATGGAAATCCACAGGCAGCATTAAGAAGAAGATGACATGGTAGGGTTGGGAGAGATGATGTGGGATGTTTCTGATGGAGGGTATGAGCCAATGATGGGGACTGCCACCAGGGTAAGGATGGAATCACAGGCTGGAGTTGGACAAGAGGGTGGGGCATCTGAGAGGAAGAGTGTAGCCTGCACCTTCTCTGGAATGTAATTAGGTACTTCATTGAATGCAATCGAGGAAAATTCTGCTGAGGGCCCAGACATTTTGACAGTAGCCAGATTCACTGTGCAGAACAGGGAGGCCCCAAAAGAGCTGGCTGCATTTCTGCTGTAAACATCTCCCAGGACCTTGGTGTAAAAGAGCTGCTGAAAAACAAAGCTTCTCTGGCTTGCCTTTCGTGTTCCAGAAGTGTTGTGGGATGGTAATGTCCTTCTCCCTACCCAATGACTTAACTTTGCTTCCCTGAGAATAGAGAGAGTAGATTGTTTCATCTTTTGTCTTCACATTACAAATTTTCCTTTCTGCTCTCTTGCTGATCAGTATCTCCAATAGTTTCTGGACATCAGGGTTAATGAAAGAGTCCTTTCAACCTCTACTTGTGAGAGTGGGTGGTTCCCCAGTATGAATCCTCTGGTGAGTGACAGCATGATCTCTCTTGGATTTACTGTGTGGGGAGTGGGAGAGACCCTAGACTCTGGCAGCCATCTGCCACCAGGAGAGAAATGTGGGAACAGGTGGGGAGAATATAACCTGAGATTGCTGGGACAGGAGATGACAATGGGATAGGAGTTGAAAATGGGCCAGGAGAAGGCAGTGTGCCAGGAGATGACAATGAGCCAGGAGATGGCCTTGGCACAGGATAAGGCACTCAATAGTGGGTAGAGAAGAGCTGTGTGGGTTCAGGCCTAGTGAGAGTGTCATTGAGTCACACTTACGAGGAGTCAGGCTGAGGCCTGCAGAGATGGAAGGTGGTCTCTGGGATCAGGAGCATGAGATGGGATAAAAAAAAGTTCATAAGGCTGAGATGAATGTCATTCTAGAGGAATCACAGACTCTGGTGACTGAGAGGCACTCAGGATTTAGTGTGACTCAACAGTCACACTGAACTGAGGAAGTCATTAGGTTTGGTAACAAATTAAAGGCCAGGAGCAATGCTGCTCTCTCAAAGAAGTCAAAGAAGCCAAAGGGAAGAAGGCAGTGGCCAAAGCATCCTCCATAGGCAGTGTATGTGATTGGTGGACTCTAGCTGACTCTGGTTTACACATCTCATCTGGGTCATCTCCTTTTAAGAGCTGGTGAAATCTGCTGTCATCATGGCAATTCCCTAGGTGGCTCCAGAAATAGGAGGCTCAGGCTGCAGCCAGGATCAGATGGGGCCATGAGGTAGGGCAAGTGGGGAGGGGGTGGGCACCTGTGGCCCATGGCTCCTCGCTACCTACACTCTGAATTTCTAAAGCCCTTGCTCTCCCAAAACCCAGAGCTTTAGTCAGATCCTACTCCAACTGAGGGCTTCTGCACTCCCCCATGAGAGCTTTGTGTTGTCAGATCTTATCACAGGCAGTGGGATGGACACAGGAAGAAATAGAAAGTTACTCACAGTTTTAGAAGTGAAAGCAGATCTTCATTCTCTTCCACTTTCTTCCAGCAATCACTATAACCTGAAAATGGAGACTGGGTTATTTTGGACAAGGGAAGGGTGAGTGGTATGTCCATGTGGGGCAGACTGGGAGAGTAGATTCTGGAGGGCCAGCACCAGTGTTTGAGCCATATGACAGATGACAGGTATAGCAAGGCACATGCAGGGGTAGTACTTTGTCATTTATTTATACCTCCACTAGCCCCCATTGTACTCCCTATGGGGAGAAATATTGGGCCATATTAAAGAGGAATCCATCTTAGGGGAATGAGAACTTGTTCACACTTTTGACTAGAAGTCCTACTTCCATATCCAGATGAAGTATGTGTGTTGAAGGGTAGACAAATGGCAGTCAGTGTAGATAATATATCTGTCTCATCAGGAAGATGGGGCTGGTTCAAAAGGAAAGGAAATCAAATGGTCTTTCTCCCTTCTCCTCTCATGTGCCCTCCCACTTCTTCTACAACTTGTTGCTAAGGTAGCCTGCCCTAGAATTGTTCCTCCCTGCAGGGAGTTGTAGGAGTTATTTAATGCCTCCTGGGCTGATACCTTCCTGCCTGGATCACTTGGGCCCACCTTTGGGTCATGTATGCAGAATGGGAGAGGAGAGGCAAGAAAAAGGGAGAAGGAGGACATGAGAAAGAGGAATTCTAAAATACAAAAGGGACTAGACATCCCCACTTATTTGGATACATGAGTCAGGGACCCCTTTTCTGCAGAGAAATCTAAATAAAACTTGCTTTCTATGCTTGCCTCAGAATTTCTTGGGTGTTCAGACTTCACCCCTAGGGGAACAGAACTTGGCCCTGATTGATTCTCATCATTGGCAGGATCACAGACAGCATGGCTCTAATAGTGCCCACACCAACCTACAGGACATCACCCACCCTGGCCCACCACAGCTTCATTCTGGGCACCTGAGAAGTATCTCTAGTATGGTTTCTTTCCCAGGATCCTCCCTCTCAGGTTTCTGCAAGTTACATCTGGGCCATGGCTCTGGTCTCTTGGGGACAGAGGACAGCAAGTCACCTCTGGAATGGAAGGGCAGAGCCTTACCTTTCAGAATGCCACTCTTCTTCCTCTGTCCCTTTTTCACCTTCAGATGCTGACCAACAAGAAAAAGGGGGATGTCTAGAGCCTATTTTCTTTGCTTTCTTAGGCCAGCTACAAACATTCTATGTTTCTGAATAGCATCACTTTCTATAGCTAGTGGAGAATCTTTTATTCAGAGAACCTTTTTAAAGTGGCAAAACTTCATTTTTCCCTTTGGAAAGCACAAAAGGGGATTTTCTGTATAAACTAAACCATGGATGTTCTTAGTTACTGATCCTTGGCTCAGGAACAGACTCATTTCCACAAGCTCTTCTCAGCTGTCAGGCAGGGTTGTGCTTCCCGAGGCCAGAGGTTTCTCCAGCAGGTGATGGAGGCTTTCAATGCTCAGCCCTGACCAGAGCCCAACACAGGAAATGCTTGTTCTAGAGACACCCTCCAGGATAATGACTGATAGAGTAGTGCTTAAGGCCTGTCCTTCACCAGAGGTTCTCAGATCTCTCAGGAGTCCAGACCTCAGCCACTGAGTCACAGTGTGTGCTTCACTCTAGGATCTGCAGCTCACCACATGGATGGTCTGAGATCTTCAGATAGAAGTCCTAGTGCACACTCTCTCTCTGCCATGCCCCACCTATCTCAGAGTGATTTTCTGTTCTGTCCTGAGATTTTTTTTATGGTCTCTACTTATTTTGGAAAAATGAAAAGAAGAGAAGACAAAAGAGAATCTGTTTTTTGTTTGGTCTGGCCTGAGGGTTTCTTACCTTCCTGAAATTTACCTTCCTCCCTGGTGGTGAGAAGGATGGATTACCCTGGAGGCAGGGCAATAAGAGGAGAAAGAGCCCCAGTCTACACACAAAGGCAAGGATCATAACCATTGCTTAGGAGGTGAAGCTGGGGTTCAGCCATGAGGCACTAACACTATTCAGAGGAAAGAGGATTCTCCATCATCTGAATTGCACTGTTCTGTTTGGATAAATGAATCTCAAGAGTTCACTTCAGCAACGAGGAGTAATACCCAGGCCTGTGTCACACAGGGCTGTGCCCTCTCATCACAAAGGGATACTGAGAGTGGGGGAGGTGCAAGAATAAGAGGCAGCACCACACCCCTGCCCTACTCTCCAGCCCAGCATGTCCTCCACCCTCCTGGGCCTTTTAGATCCTTTCTTCCAACTCCACCTGCTCATCCTGCCAGAGGAGACCTTCATTAGTTTCCTGTTGTTTCTGCCTGGTACCCGGACATGACCTGTTTCCTTGTAGATCTGTTTAGCTCCATTGATATCACACCTTTGGAAAATTGGGTCATTTCTCTGTTATTTCACAGGGATTGTTACTCTCAGATTCTCTCCTGTCTGCAGTTACATCTTTCTCACATAATATTTTCTTGTATTTCACAAACTCAGACATAGAACTGAAATCTCTTCTTTACATATATATTTTTGTGAATTTTGAATAAAATTTTTTCATAATTTTTTCTAGTTATTATCTTCAGTTAGAGGGTCTTGAACATCAACAACAAATAACTAAATTAAATATACCATTATTAAGAATTCAGAGGAACAGGTACAGAAAATGAAAAAAAAAACTTTAAAGAAATTTTTGGATGTTTCTAGTATATTTGCTTCTAAAATCAATGAATGTTCAATGGCAAAAGATATTTTGGGGAATTTCTGTACAAACACAAACATGGACAAACACACACAAACAGATGCAAACCCAAGTATTCATGTGTGATATGAATACCAAATATCCATCTGTGATTTGTGTAGAAATGGATTTTTTTTTTACTTTACAAAGAGGAAATATTGAATCCAGAGGTCTGTGTTTTACAACAAATTTGGTAAGTTTCTAGCCCTTATTTTACAAGGAGTTTTTCTTCTTTCTTCTCTCCTTTCTCTCTCAGTGTCTCCTTTCACATGTGCCGGTAGCTGTGCTGAAGGGGATGTCCAGGTCATGCAGCACTACTTGCTGAAAGGATCTCTGCTCCGTGCTGCTGTGTCCCCTCTGGTCCTTTACTGTACACAGGTTGGCTATACTGATGTGGATCTGTTTCTGGGTAATATTTGCTAATACTTCATTGCATTTTTTCTTATACTCTCTTTCATGGCAGATTTTAGTCTGTAAATTTCTTATAATCTTTGTCTGATTTTGTTATTACATTAGTGCTGGTCTGATACAATGGGTTAAAAAGTACCTCCTTTGCATTATCTTCTGGAAGATATTTTAGAGAATGGACATAATTTCTTTCTTAAATGTTTGTTAGATACCAGGAACATATCTTGAACTGGTGGGATGGCCTTATTGGTTCTGTATCTTTGATAAGTTACAGTTTTATTCAGATTGATCTTTTGTGTGTGTTAAATCTAGCATATTTGTCTTGCAAGAAATTAGTACATTTCATGTAGTTTCTTGAATTTAAGAACATTGAATTGTTTGTGGTATTCTTTTACTATCTTTCTAATGTCTATAGAATTTGTATTGATGCCACCCTTTTAACTTCTGATCTTTCTCATTTTATCATCTTTTTTCTTTAATATATTTTCTAGAGGCTCATTGTTTATACTGATTATTGACAAATAATCACACGTATTTATAGGGCATAATGGGCCTAATGTAATGTAATGATATATTATGTCAGGTCAGTTACTATCTCCTACCCATTGCTTCTCATACTTATTTCTTTATTGTGAGAAAATTTAAACTCTACATTTTAGCAGTTTTGAAATACACAATGTGAACTGTAGTCCCTATGTTAATCAGCTTTTTGTCTCTGTGAATTAAATACCTGACAAGAATAACTTACAGGAAGAAAAGTTTATTTTGAATTTTGCCATCTCCATCACTGGGTCCAGGGTGAGATAGAACATAAAGACATGGCAAAGGAAAGCTGCTCAGCTATTGGCAGGCAAAAAGCCAGGTGTGATGGTGCATGCCTGAAATCCCAGCATCTCCAGAGGCTGAGGCAGGGGGGATTGCAAGTTCAAATCCAGCCTCAGGAACTTAGGGACCTAAGCAACTTAGTGAGACCTGTGTCAAAATAAAACACAAAAGGGCTGCACATGTAGCTTGGTGGTTAAGTGTTCTGGATTTATTCTCTAGTATAAATAAATAAATAAATGAAAATAAAAGGAGAGAGAGAGAGAGAGAGGAAGGGGAGAGAGGAGGGGAGGGACACCTGGGCCTGACACAGTTTCTTAATGTTACATTATGCCCTCAAAAGGCACACCTCCTGTGACCTGGTTTCTTCAGCCACTCCCACCTGTCTGCAGTTAGCTCTCAGTGGTCCATTCAAATTAATTCATCTAAAGGAGCAGTCTACCTAAAAGATTGCAGATCTCATAATCCAACCTTTTCACCTCTGAATATGTTTACATTACCGAACACATGTGCTTTTGTGAGGGATATTCCCAGATCTATACTATGATAATGACCATTTTTTCTGGGCTTTAGAAAAATGACTTCCTCACCCATTGATTTTCTGCAATTTGAGTATGTGTTTTTTTTGTGGTGTTTAGTTTTGTTTTGCATTTTTCATGCTTCTTGAGGGAAGAGATTATTAGCCCAATGATTAGATCTCAATCTTTTAGTGAGTCTGGGCTCTTGAAAGGATCTGCATCAGTTTTCTCATTTTCCTCGCTCTCGGGGACAAGATGTCTGCAGGCAGTTGTAGTTGAATGTTTTCCTCTCTCATATGGAAGAGCAGTGGGAGCTGGTGTTGAGTGTGTTCCTTCTTCCAGGTAGAGGGCTGGAGCAGGCTTGAGTGTGGTATTCTCTTATCTTGGGTCATTTAGGGTCTGGCGAAATTTCAGTAGGCTATTCTTTTGTAAAATAATTTTTCCTAAGGTTGAAACTTCTCAAGAAGAACAGAATGCTTTGGTTGCACTGTAAGAATCTGGCTGAGATCCTGGAGGTAAAACTCACCAAAGTATGAAGAGCCCTGAGTGACTGAATCAGCCTTATCCACACTGAGTTCAATATTGTTCAGGTATTCCTAGTCTTGTACTGCTTTCCAAAGAAGCTACTGCTCATGGGTTCCACATCAAGAACTTATAAATCTCTGTATGTGTCTTTCTGTTTAACCAGTTTTGGATAAGAGTTGGTCCTCGAATTCAGTTTCTTTGAAAAATCTGACTTGTTGATTTTTCAGTTTGTTTACTTTTTTATGTTCTGAGGGTAGAGTTGGTACTGGGGCACTCAACCACTCAACCACTGAGCCACATCCCCAGCCTTATTTTTGTGTTTTATTTAGAGTCAGGGTCTGATTCTAAATAAAACACAAAAATAAGGCTGGGGATGTGCTTAGCCCCTCACCATTGCTGAAGCTGGCTTTGACCTCATGATCCTCCTGTATCAGCCTCCTGAGCAGCTGAGATTACAGGTATTCAGCACTAAGCCTGGCCAGATGGTGATTTCTAAGTTCCTCACATGATGAACTTGAAAGACAACCCCCCTAGTGTTATTTGTGCTTTGTTTATTCCATTTTCCAATATGATCTTGATACTCTTAGGTGTATCTGACACATATGAGAGGATTGCATTAGACTGCTACACTGATGATCCCCAGTGAACCATATCTCCCAGTAAATACTCACCCTCTTGTGTGATTCCTTGTCCCAATAACTTAAAGCTTGGCCATATTATTTGCTTTGGCAAATAAGCCTTTATTGAATTAATGTAAGAGAGGCTAGAAAAGAGCTTACATGTTGGGCTTGTCTCTTAAGACTGCTGTTGTCTGTGGAAGCTCATTCTGACACAATGGAGAATAAATGGTTCTTAGGTCTCTACTGTTTATGCACCCTTCCAAGACCCAGATACGTGGGTGAAGCTATTTTAGACTGTAGGTTCAGCCAACTCATCAATTGATTATAGATTCATGAATGGTTCAGGCAAAATTAGCTCAAGAAACTAAAACCAAACCAGAGAGCCACAAGTCCTAAAATGATGGTGCTTGAAGTAACTGTGTTTGTTATAAAACAATAGTTATTGATGCCTTCAACATTGACAATTTGAATAGAATTTAAAATGAAGTCATTTTTAATATTAATATCATTAATGTCATTAATATTAATGTCATTTTAATATTAATGTAAATCCTTATGATAAGATAAAATAGGTTGCTTTATTTGCATTGTCTTATTTCTAAATATTAGACTCAATGTGAATCAGGTAGATTGTTTTTATTATAAATGAACACTTCTGCTTCAGTGAGTAGACATCTTCCTGCTCTTTTTACCTTGTTCTGGAATTACTATGGATCTCCACATTAAGTAAGGGATGGATGCAGAGCTCTGCTGCCTCCTTTGGGGCAGCATGGGGAGCCCGCTACAGAAGGAGGAGAAGCCCCATCCCAACAATGTTGGGTATGCCCCAGGTCTGGCTGCTATCATAGACAAGAGCCATTTATATCAGTAGTGAGGAAATGGTGATAAGAAGGAATAAGAGCTTATTGTATATGGTATCCTAGGTGATGAATAATCATTTGCTCTTTATATAGGTACATATATGTGAATTTGCATTACTGTGTTATCTACTGATAACATTCCATTTTGAAAGTCAAAACAGATGCTTCTCAATGGCCCACAATGTTCATCTTCAGATGTCAGTGTCCTGTGATATTTCTTCCCCTGTGCACTAGAGTTAGTTGTCCTAGATTTTGAGCTAGAGATAGTTGTATTCTGGGTGCTTTGTTTTTATCTCCTCTGTGTCTATTTTGCATTATGGCTTTGTCTCTGTTTCTGCTTATGTGTCTTCCTGCTCCTCAGGTCTATTGTTTTCACTGAAAAAGCTATGAAAATTCTGATTTCTCATTGGGAGTTCTCACTAGTGAGTTCTGGTATATAACTCTTTCACCAATATATATTTTCTGTGGCTCCTGCTTTTGTAAGTGTGTGACTCATTTTATTCCAGCTTGGCTCCAGTTATTCCTTCTCCTTCTCCAAACCTGTCTACCAGCTATTGAATATTTTCAAATATTCAATATTTGAAACAGTGCAAATTCCATTGGAAATAGTATTTTAAGAGGCCTTCTAAAAATGTGATGTATATACACAATGGAATATTACTCAGCCATAAAGAAGAATGAAATTATGACATTTGCCAGTAAAAGGAGACTATCATTCTAAATGAAATATGCCAATCCCCCCAAAAAAATCAAAAGTCCAAATGTTCTCTCTAATATGTGGATGCTAACACATAGTAAGGAGAGGGGATAGAAGAATAGAAATTCTTTGGATTATACAAAGTGGAATGAAGGGGCATGAGAGGGGATGGAAATAGGAAAGACAGTTGAATGAATCAGACATTACTTTCCTATGTTCATATATGAATACACAACCAGTATGACTCCACATCTCATACAACCACAAAAATGGAAAGATATGCTCTCTGTATGTCTGTCAAAAATCATTCTTCTCTCATGTATAACTAAAAAGAACAATATTATTTAAAAAAGCCTTCTGAGAACCCTGAAAAGCAATCTCCCTTTGTTCTTTTTCCATAACCTCATGCAAATCCTTTGTCACTCAGGATCATCTACCTGGTTGAGTTGTCTTGGCGTATGTCTGAGTTTTCTCCTAAATGTTGAATTTTGAGAAATTATTAAAAAGTATGTTATAAATTTATGTATCAGTTTAAACAAATGTATATCGATGTTTGAGGATTGAACCATTTATGGTTGACCATTGAGCTACATCCTTTGACCTTTTTAGTCCTTTTTGTTTTATGAGACAGTGTCCTGCTAAATTGCTGAGGGTCTTGCTACATTGCTGAGGCTGACCTGGAACTTGTGATCCTCTTGCCTCAGACTCCCTAGTCATTAGGATTACAATTGTGCACCACCATCATTGCACTTGGCTAAATTCGTATATTATAATAATTGAGCTCAGCTCTGTATACCCCAGAGCCATTTCTCACATGTAGCAGCTGCCCTGTGTGCCTGAATGCAATCATCTTAAATACTATAAATTAATATTAAATATTTTTCTCTTGAGCTGTTTTAAAGCATATCATGTTTGGGGTTTTATTGGAAAATGTAACATAAAGTAAAACTTATCCTTTTAACCATTTGAAGGGCACAATGAAATGGTATTAAATACTTTCACAATGTTGTGCACCATGGCTATTTTCCATTTCCAGTGCTTTCCAATTTTCCAAACAGAATTCCCATGCAGTTAAACAAGAATGCCCCATTCCCTCTCTTCTCCAACTCCTGGTAACCTCTACTTCACTGTCTGTCTATATGGAATTGCCTGTTCAAAGGACCTGATATGTAAAATCATACTTTTTTTTTTTCCTTGTTTAACACTTAGAATAATGTTTTCCCAATTCATCTACATTATTGCATTTTTCAAAGCTTTATTCCTTTTTAAGACTGAATGATACAACTTGGCATGAACATGCAACATGTTCCTTATTCATTGGTTTATTTAGGGAATTTGGGTTTTTTTTGAATTTTTTTTATTAATTGCTCAAGACAATACAATGATCTTGACATATCATACATTTGATTCAAATGGGGTATGAATTCTTATTTTTCCACATGTACAGATTGCAGTCTTCTTTGATATAAGGGGGATGACTCAAAATAGAGTAGGAAGGAAGAGTATGAGAAGAAGATTACCACTAAACAGGGAAGAGAGGTGGGAGGGAATGGGAGGGAGAAGGGGAATTACACGGAAGATGGAAGGAATTTCGGTTTATTTGCACCACTTGGCTAATGTGAATAAAGGTGCCATAAACATTGGTGTGCAGGTGTTGGTTTTAGTCTGTCCTTCCAATTCTCTTGGAAACTACAAGTGGATTTGCTTAATCATGTAATAATTCCACCTTAATATTTTGAGGAACTATTATACGGTTTTGTGTAGTTGTTGATTAATTTAAATTCCCACCAGAAAAAATTTTTCTTTTTCTTTTTCTTTTATTTTTGTCCAAAAGGAAAGAATATTTAGCTGGCCAGCCACCAATGGCTCTCCACAGAACTGACTGTCTCTGCAAAGAGAAGCCCTAAGCCTGAACATTTTAGGATATTTAAAGGCAGAAACCACATCTGGGTTGTCATAGCTGGAACCCACCAGAAAATTTTTATGGTTTTGTTTTCTGTATCTTCCCTCTAAACATTTATTTTCCATTTAGCTTAAAATAGCCATTAAAACAAATGCATGTAAAGTGATACCACCAATCGGTGATTTGCTTTTCCTTCATGACAGTGATGTTTTCATGTGATTATTGACTATTTGTACATCTTCTTTGGGAAAATGCCTATTGTTTGTCCATTTTCAAATTGTGTTGCTTCCTAGTTGTTGAGTTATAAGAACTCAATAAGAATTTTTCATCAAATTTGGATTGCAAATATCTTCTTTCACTCTGTGGATTGCCTTTTTTATTTACTTAATTTTATTTTTAACTGATTTATTAAGTACAATTGACTTGCCATAAACTGCACATACTGAACATATTTAAGTTATTAAATCTATTTTTTGTTGTTTTTGCCTTTTTAAATCTCTTAACCACTTCAAAATACAGTTCTACCATGTTAAGTATATTCAAAGTGTTTTGAATGGATCTTCAAAACTTTTTCATCTTGCAAAATTAAAACCTATAATTATTAAATACACCCTCTTGGCTCTAAGCATGGTGTTCTGGACTTATCTAATGCTGTTTTCAACAACCCTTTGAAACTGGACTTGCAAGGCCAGTTCACACTCAATTATTGGGAAAGGCAGTGGACATTCCAGGTACAGCCTCTTGGATATCTGTACATCTGTCATGTCATGAAGCTTGGAACCTTGATCTATTCTCATTCTCTACTCATGTTAACTTGTTTCATTATATCAATGATATCCTGCTAACTGAAAGGATCATCTTCTGTTATAGGATGTAGTAGAGCAACTTGTACGTGCTAGGAGATGGGCTGTCAACCTCAACAAAATCAAAGGCCCTGTAAAGTTCATGGGGTGATCTGGTAAGGTAAGACCCATTTGATTCCAGTCATGGGGGGAGAAATAAAGTGAAAACCTTTTTCATTACCCATGCATTAAAGAAGATATAGGGGTCTTTTTAGGGGCCTTGATTAATAGCATGCTTACTCCTCATCCAAATCAATATCCATGCCTACTGCATGGGCTAATGAAGAAGGGAGCCAAATGGAACCTGAGTTTTCCCCAGCAGAGAGTATTTGAAAAGGCAAATTTGATAGCTCAGGTGCAATCTCTGGGTCTCTCAACCAGAGCTGCCAATGTGGTTTGATGTCACCTGTACACCAGATGGGATGAACTTAGCTTTTTGGAAAGAACAACAATGGAAAATGTACTTCTAGGATTTTGTCCATAGGTGGGAAGGGAGCTGAAACTAGTATATGCAACCCTTGACAACAACATTTGTTAGGAGTGCAAAATGACCTACCACAGGTGGAGCCACTGTCTAAAAACTTACTGGACAAAGTGTGAAATGGCCTACCTATAAAGGTGGGTGGTTGACCTATTTCACCAGCATCAATCTTCTTTAGCACAGGCCCCTAAATAAATGGCATGTATATTACAGCGATAAAGAGTTCTCGCCAACAGCTTGTTGAGTAGTGCCTTTACCACAAGTGACTGACCCAGTGTCACTGATCTTACAAGTGTGTGAGGGGGATCCTCATGCTTGAAAATTGTTGGTATACAGATGGGCCCATCATGGAAAAAGTCAAGAATTTGTACTGATTTTGCACTACAACTTGTTATTCATACTTTCTGTCTTTAGGCCTCAGAAAATATGAGCATCCAGAAGATAGAATTATACATTACAGCTTGGTGGTACCTGTGAGTTGGTTACTGGATATTTGTACTGACTGGATAGTTTACCATGGCCTCACATTGTAGATGGCACAATTGCCATCATTACTGGGAAAGCCTTTCTTGGAAGCCAACATGTGGCAACAAATGTGATTTGAAACTGGAAGAATTGATTTTGTATGATGTACTCACATTTGTCCCTGAAAATGTGGAGCTGAATGCTTTAACTATGGTGCAGTCTCTGGCCAGGACCCAGGCAGTGGACCTGATGTGGAGGGTACAGAGAAAGTAATTTATAAAGTGCAAAATGGAATGGAACAATGCTTAAGTGACAGGATTATCCCTAAAATATAATGACTTGCTTTTGGTCACATATCTGTGCTCCTGGCTCCAGTCCTTTTTTTTAGCCACATTCAAGAAAAAATACACTGAACAGTCCAACTAGTGTGGGACTGGCAGATTGATCATATCAGCCTTTTTCCAAACAATAAAGGACACAAATATGCCTAACTCTGTGTAGCTTTCCCTAACAAGAGAGCTATTCAAACCACCACTTTCAAAGGTCTTGAAAAACTAACATAATATATCGACGCTGGATTGTCAGTGTCAGGACATCCAGTTCACAGACACACTTTTCAGCATTGTTCCTAAGGACATGATACATCAGGAAAATTCCATCTGCCATATAACTCTAAGGCAAGCAAGTTTGGTGGAGAGAGAGCAAGTCTTATTCAAGCATTAGATATTGGCCCTATTAGGCAAACCCATCTTAGCCAGTTGGACTGGAATCTTTAGAGAAATGTATGTGTAATATACCAAAATACACTCTACTGTCATGTAGACATAAAAAGAACAAAAAAGAAAAAATGTTAATAAATTTAAATGCCCATAAGTCTTAGATGCTTTCTCATGAGCACCTGGGAGCTCTGGCCCCTGCCCCAAAGATCATGCATGTTCAACCTGTGCATCCAGATGGTATACTGCAAGAATTGATGTGAAGACAAAGAGCTCTGGGGTTTTGCACCCAGTAAGATTAAGTCCAGGGTGGGGACAATTCCATGGGGGCTTAAGTGGCTTGTCTCCCACAGATGAGTTGGCTATTTCTTGCCATAGTGTGAAGAATCTTCAGCCCTCCTAAGTGGATTTCTGTTGGCCTAGTTGGGCTATGGACCTATGATCATGCCCTAATGGGTTAAAGAAAATATTTAGGGAGCTGAACTTAACCTCCTAGTCTCACATGTCCCTCACTATCCACTTTTAGAGTCACTTATGGACTCTGTAATATTGGTCAATGTTTGGGATGCTCTACAGCATCTTGCCATGTGTTGTTGGCATGTCCTAAAACAGAAATGATACCACCAGTACTTTCTTGTTGGAAGGTGACGATTAACCTTGACAAGTCCCTACTCAAAATTGATTTTTCCATCCATAACTGCACTGTTTTTCTATTTTCTGTGGAACATTTGCTGTTATAAAGACAACATATTGTGTGTATAGTCACAAACCTCAAGTTATAAATTAAAACACAAAGTAATGTCTTTTATATTTCTGACCCCTGATTAGGAGCAAGTTAAGTCATTGTTTGTTTCCTGAGTCTCCTGGTGGGAAAAATGATTTTTATGATATATGCATAATTGTTATCTGCCTCTTGTTTGTGCATGGGCCCCTACTGGTGCCCTGGATTCTGCTTACAAACAGGATGGGTTGCCTTTTGGCATGCTGTCTACACAATGCTAAAACTCCTCAGAGGCTTAGGGCACATCATGGAAGAAGGGGCATGTGGGATTGTAAGAGCCAATTATGAGGGGTGGAATGTACGCATTCAGCTTGATGTGACTGCAGCCATCTTAAGTTTAACCACCATGATTAACCCAGAGTAACCCCAGTTTGTTACTCCTGCATTGTTTCCCAGCAAATTAGTGTATGGAGCCTTATGAATGGAACTCAGCACTAGGAATATGATCAACTCTTTGAAATTTAATTTGAATCAGCTACATTGCAGCTAGGATAAAGTCAGTTTTGACCAAACCCATATATAATATACACCTTTTGTCCTGACCAAAATTTTGGGAATGCAATTGCTCTTGCTGCCACCCAGAATCACACATGTATGTCAGTAAATGCCCCCAATAAACTGAACTCTGGAATCCTAGATCTGCCTGTATCTTCTTTTTGTCTCATAGCATCTTGATTGTAAGGGTTCTGACTTTGAGAATATAAAGGACATTGTTTCTCTGGTGAGCAAATTACCAGAGAATAATAGGCATCTTGTTTCCCACAGCTAGAACTTTCTGTAGTTTGTCCCAAGATATCCAATGCATGCTTGGCCAGAGCACATATCTAAACTTAAACAAAAACAGCTTACATTGTAACCTACTGTAACATACTTAGTGATATAATAACAATAATGTTTGAGTGGTGCCATTGACCTAATGGAAACTAATAGTGTAAATAAAGCCAACAGCTTGGACAAGCAACTCTTTTGCCTCTGTACCTTGCTTCTGTCTTTTTTTTTTAAATTTTTTACACTTGATGCTGGATCCCATTTATTGGGGCTGGGTTGTTCTGTGCTACAGGTTCAGAAGAGGGCTGGAGGTGCTCCATGTTAGACTCACATACAGCTGTTGTCATATAAATTCACACAGATTTTTCATTCAGTAGAGCACATTTCTTAAAACTCAAATATAAATAAATATGTTTTTCTTATGTCCAGAATATTTGTGAAAGATAAGCAAAGCTTATCCTCCTCAGGTGTATTTGCTTTGTTTTGTTCTCTATTTTGACATCATTTAACTTTAAATGTGATATAAACTTCCTCTCATAATGCGAATTAGTTCAGGCCCCAATTATAGGTAATTAGGCCCTGGGTAGACTTTCTACCCAGGGCCTAATTATCTTTCTGTAGTCAAATCAAGGTTTTCTCTCTGATTCTCTTTGTCTAAGACTCCTGCCCCTTGCTGAGAATCTTGTTTGTTGCCCTCTTACTCACCAGATAAAATTATGATGATTTGACTTAACTATTTTTTCATATTGTGTGACAGTGTACCCTTATAACCATCCTGTTTTTCTTTTCTAGTATGGTATTGAGAAAATTCCATGAGATATTCAGTACCATATTATAAAATACACAAGCTTTATGTTGGACTATTATTCCCAACTATAGACTACTGTAATTTTTTTGAGCACATTTAAGGTGGGTGCGGCAAGTCTGTGATGTATGATGGTATATTAAATGCATTTTAAACTTATGGTGTATTTTGGTGTAAACCTACCATAAGTTGAGGAGGACCTGTGTATAATCCCAGTATTTAAAAATAAATCATTTGTAAGGAAATTATAGAACCAGAGACCACTCCTTCTGCTGTCATATTTCAACTCACAGGAACCACTAGAGTGTGCCTCTCAGGTCATTATCACCTCTGCCTGTTTCATATTATTGGCAGTTACTTTTCACTTAAATTTATGTGCTTTTTTTATTAGTTGCTCAAGGCAATACAATGATCCTGACATATCATACATTTGATTCAAATAGGGTATGAATTCTCATTTTTCCAGGTGTACAGATTGCAGGATCACATTGGTTATACAGCCATGTATATAAATGGATGGCATTAGAGCAGATTATGCTAAATGAAGTTAGCCAATCCCTAAAAAAAATGCTGAATGTCTTCTCTGATATAAGGGAGGTGACTCAAAGCAGAGTAGGGAGGAAGAGCATGAGAAGAAGATTACCACTAAACAGGGAAGAAAGGTGGGAGGGAATGGGAGGGAGAAGGGGAATTGCATAGAAGATGGAAGGAGACCCTCATAATTACACAAAATTCATGTGCTTTTTTATGTCTTAATTTGGTAATAATAATTACTCAAAAATACTAAAGGATTTTCTATTTACCCAAGCCACTGAAATTTAAAAATGGACCAATATTCAAAAGTGGTGCAGATTCGATGCTACTATAGTTCTAACTGTGGTGGAGATATGGACCAGCATCATCACCTCAGAGATGACAAGCCCTTGTTAGAGTGGCCTTGCTGCTGGACACATGGCCCAGACAAACCCCTACATTTGGTTATAACAAATAAATGGAGCCACATGTGGTGGTGCAGGCATGTAATCCAAGTGGCTCCAGAGGCTGAGGCAAGAGGATCATAAGTTCAAAGCCAACCTCAGTAACTTAGTAAGGCCCTGTTTCAAAATAAAAGGCTGCAGATTGTGCATCAGTGGTTAAGCACCTCTGGGTTGAATCCCTAGAACAAACAAACAAACAAAGGCAGGGGTGCGGTTGGTGGAGATTACACCTAGTTCACTCAAATTTTACTCAAGTAGAAAGTTAAAACTGTAAAGTGCTGGATTATCATACTCAAGTTAAAATAAATGAAGCACAAGTAAACACCATAAGAACAAATCATGTCAACACATTTTTTAAAAAAATTTCTTTGTAGTTACAAAGTGATAGCATGCCTTTATTTTATTTGTTTATATTTATTTGAACCCAGTGCATCACATATACTAGGAAAATGCTCTCCCACTGAGCTACAGCCCCAACCCCTCAACACTCTTTTAAGCTATGAGAAGCAGTTTTCAGTGGCATTGTATTGCATGGTGACCTTTAGCTGAGATTCAAAACTACATTAATTTTGATAAAAACATAATTAATCAGTAACAATATTGAACAGATATGATTATAGAGGGTCCTGAAGCACCAACAAAGATAGGGGTAGTATTTCCTAACCTAGACATGATGGGATGTGGGTAGGTTTCATCTTTTTATTATTTCTCACATCTTTCCCAGAAGTTAACATGGTATTTTCTGTTTTAAATGCAAAATAAAAATGAAGTGCAAAAAATGCACAGGAAATAAAAGTGGACATGACAAAAATGAATAAATAAAAGCCTACAGTGAGTCCTGTGTCATACAAAGCATAAAAAGAGAACAGAGAAAAAAACATGAATCCTATCACTGTGTTGTGCTCTGGAGTCATGTCTTCATTCTCAGCACCTTTAGGATTCAAATGTGACATTTGATTTTGAGAAGCTTTGCTGATACCTCCCTACTGTACTGACTGAAACATCTTGGGTTTTAGCAAAAGCACTGTGATCATTTAAATTGGGGCTCTGGCTCTTCTTCAGTACATGGTACTTGCTTCTTCTTGATGTTTGCCAGTAAATTGAAGGTGTTGGACTGAGGCAGTTTTCCTTGCTCCCATTCTGCCCCTTGCTGCAGCACCTGGTCTCCACCCAGGGTATATCCCATGTCCTTGGACTTGGGTGATGGTGACTAGACAAAAAAATGGATTATACCAGACCTCATGGTGGATATGAACAGTTTTTAGTCCAAATAAGAGTAAATTCAAATGTGTAGGAACTGAGGCCATGGATTCTTGAGGGTAACAAGCCCTGACCTTTTCTCATGACAGAAAGAAAGTTGCTAATCCCAGCAGCTTTGAAAGTTGAGGCAGGAGGATTACAAGTTCAAAGCCAGCCTCAGCAATTTAGCAAGGCCCTAAGCAACTTAGTGAGGCCCTGTCTCTAAATAAAGTATAGAAAAATGGCTGGGGATGTAGTTCAGTGTTAAATGCCCCTAGGTTCAATCCCCAATATCAAAATAAATACATAAATTTAAATGATATGACTATGTTATGAGTCCCTTTTGAACATCTCAGGCTTCATCACCTGAAACACTGAAAACAGAGTACACTGAGAATCTCTAGATCACTGTTTGGAAAGGAAAATAGATCAAGATCCCCATGAGTTGATTTATGACATAAGGCTGCTGAGATAAGACAAGGAAAGTATATTGTTGTCCTTGCCTGATGATGCCAGGTATGGGGGGATGTGCTAATTTGCTCATGAAATAAAACCACATCTGGTAGAACAGCTGTAACTGAAGTCACCATCTTCTTAAACTTATGGTAATTTACTGTCATTCTCTAAGATACATCTTTTTTTTTTTTTTGCACAAGCCACACAGGAATGTTGAATGGGACACAGTGGGAATCATACCCCCTATATCCTTCAAGTCCTTGATGGTGGTACTATTTTTTTTCCAATCCCTCCAGGAATGCAGTATTGTATTCAATTTAATATTTTTCTGGGTAGAGACAGTTCTAGTGTCTTCCACTTCACCTTTTCCACCATAATAGCCCCCCACTCCAAGGGTCAGGGAACCAATGTGGGGAATCCACAGCTGCTAAATATGTTTATTTCAATGATTCCTTAAAGAATAGGTGAACTAACAGCAGGTGGGATCAGGGACCTTTGAGCCAATTGTGAGATGCATTTGAGCTAAAATTCCATTGATCACCTGACCTCAGTCAGCCAGCCCCTATCCTACCTTTTGGGTCATAGCAGTGTTTTGGGTTTACTAGAATCAGTGTCAGTTCAGAGGCATGTCCCATAATCTCCCTAACACCTGGTTATTTCTAGTATCTTCAGTGCACAGTCATCCTGGTAAGAAGTGGTAGGTCTCTTGGAATAAGTCTGGGAGAAAGATTAATCATTTATATGTTGGCAATGTAGAGGGTCTTTTCACAAGGGCACCCAACCTTCCCTACATTCAAGGCCTTCTGTTCTGCAAACTGGCTCCAGTCTGGGAATTGACTAAGGGAAGACATTCAACTCTTTTTGTGATTCAAGTTTGACTTCTGTTCACTTGATCTAGAACTCTTATGCTATACAGATTCAGTAAGAATTTAGTAGACTTCCCATCTATTTAATTCCTAGAAACTCAGTAATCAAGTAACCAGTGCTATAGGTCTCTCTAATTGATCCTTTGGTCTCACTATCCTCATGGTAATCATAATCACCTGAGTGCTGCTACTTTGCCCCTACCATCCCAGGATCGACTTTTTCCTACTATATGCTTTAAGTTTTCTAATTTAGTGACAGCAGTTCCCATTTAATTTCTGGCCTACAGTAAAATTGACCAGTGATATTTTTAAGGGTCTTGGGAATTTGTACAGATTTATTTCTCAAAATCACTGTTAAAGATGTATTCTATGTACTTTGTTTTAGAGTAGGTGAGCAGATACTAAGGACAAGGTCATTCTAAGTTATATCTTCCTTAACCTTTGGATTATTTCTTCTATGTCATTCCAAGAGAAATAATTGAATTTAGGTCACTTTTTGGTCCACATTTCAGTCAGCAAACCAAATAATGAGATCCTGTGCTAGTACTGAGCTGAAATATTAAAAGCAGAATTCCTACTTAGTGGGCCTCAATCAGTACATTTGGTCTCATCCAACTTTGTGTTTCTTCCACTGTTGTCTCATAAGTCCACTGCCACACATATTCCCTCATTTTTATGTCTATATAAAATGAAAAAAAATCATGTAGCCTTTATGGAGTGTACCTCCTCAAGGATCCACTTTGAACCATAATTTTAAGGTCTATTGGGAGTAGAGTATGGTTGTAGACCTAGAAGCAAAAAGGGCAATGAGGGTGGGTCCTGAGGAGAATAAGTAGTTTTTTGCCTGGAGGCTGCCTCAGGGCAGGTGACTGGAGTCCCTTCAGGCAAAGCTGGGTTAACTCAGATGGGGGAGGAGCAGCTGCTCCTAATGGCAAAGAGAACTGGGAATTTAGGGGTTCCACCTCTCAAATGTCATCAAGATCTTGCCAACAGTGTCATTTCAATTTATGGACCACCCCCACCCCCACCCCTGGCCCTAATCAATGCCCTCACAGCAGACACTCTGCAATGTTGGGAATTTAATGTGCATCATAATTCAGCCACTCACAGGATGTGATTCTGGGTTTTCTTTTTGGCAATATCATCTCTGTGATTACAAGGAATGAGGGTTTCTTCCAGGGCAGATGTAGAATCTTTGTGGTCATTTGTGTGAGAATTGAGCTGGGAATTCAAATCCCTGAGTTTATCCATTCTTTAGTCTATTTTGACCATAACAATTAGGGGCACTAGCCAACAGTATAGTTGTTATTAGTTTGAGGAAAATGCTCCAAAGTATCAAACACATGGCCACCCAGAACCTTCTGTCTTATGATTAGGAATGTGCAGTGGAGATACTTTGCATACCTCTGTTGCTGCATCATGCCGTGAACTATCAGTGTTTTCTTCAGGTGCTCTGTGCTTGTGTTAATGCTGCTAGCTTGGAAAATGACTGATGGGGTCTTGACTTTTTGCAAGAAATATGTCATCTCTTTTCCTTTATTGAGGATAATGCATTGTAGAAAGTTCCTATCCTGTTCCTGAAGTGTCTCTCTGAAGGAGCCAATCCTTTCTCTGGAAGGAGCTTGGGAGCGCTTGTCTCACACTGCGTCTCCTACCTCCCTGATCTGGGCAGGGGGCCATCCCCCAGCAGGGGAGGGCTTCTCTCCTTTAAACCTTCCTTCCTTATGCCTGAACTGGGCCACACACAGCCCTCTCTCTTATCGTACCAAACTTTTTCTTCTTGCTCTTCCATGGGTCTAGGAGCTTGTGGATCTTGCAGGTTCTGTCTGTTCTCTTTGGTGGTTGAGACCCTATAGCCCTTAATCCATGGACAAACTGCTACTGGATATGCTTAGGAAGCTGAAGAGAGTACTGGGAAGACAGGATGTCTGTGACCAGGAGCACCTCAGTCCTGAAGGAATACTTCAGGGACACAGTCTTGAAGGATAACACCAATGGCCAGATCTTGAGGCTGGTTCTTTGGCAGAGCCCTTGCTCTCAGTCAGAAGTCTCCTGGGTCTTGGGAAGTAGAAATTCTGGAGGGAGAATTTCTGAACCATGGTAAAGCAGAGACTATAGTTCCTGACAGGGTTATACTTCCATGCCCTCTGGTTTGTAGGGTTATGTAATTAGTTCTGAAAGATAAGTTGGATGTGGAATTGATAGGTCATTTCTGAGCCCGAATTGTCAGGACAAAATCAACAAATATGCTTTCCCTTCTGCATTGTGACCCAGAGTTCCCAATAGGTCATCAAAGTGAGACAAATATGTGAGCTTAAAGATTGACTTGACTTGACATGAGCAAATGAAACCTGGAACCAAGGCCCAGCCTGATTGCTTACACCAGAAACAAGACTCACAGTCAGACTTCAGTGAGCTACGCCACCAGCAAGTAGTGACATGCAACACATTCAACAGGGCATAATGACTGGGAACATGGTCTTACCAAAAAGACTTTAATGAGGAAATCCAACATAACTCACGGGCAGATGCCTACGCATCTTCAGAGTTAAGATCAGACAAACTGCCTTAGCAGTCAAAGACCAACATGAAGAGCTGACACATAACAGGACATCTTCACCCATCACAAAATTCCATTCAAATACCATCCTGCAAAGAATCAGGTATAGCACTAAGAAATCTGGGCACTCCTGAAAGAAGTTCACTCATCTGAAAGATACTACTGGGTAAAATAAAGAACAAATTCTGGGGGTCATTCTATAATTTGGCATAGTTGGTAGACAAAAATCATGCTTAATACTGCCCCTCTAAAGTTTGCTGGCAATATTAAAAACTGGACTGATTTATTTTGTTTGTCTCTTTTGTCAATTTGAGCTGTGTACAGGTACTTAGAGACTCTGAAGCTGGAAAAGGAATGTAAGAAAATCACAAAAGAGCTCCCATGTGGCAATTTCATGGCAGACTCTGTCCAAGCTGTGTTATGTTGGAAGATTTCTTCCCATGTGCTACCATTGTACATTCCAGACAAGATTTGATTAAATAAAGGTACATGTCTACCAAGACAGTGCTCTGTGCACTCACACATGCACATATTTTATGTAGATTATATTACCTTTGGCCTGTGCACAGCCCTCAATATCCATAGTACATTTGCAGGGCCACTTGGTCAAAAAGTTTTAAAAATGAGAAAAAAAGTGGTGACTTTAAAATAGAACATCCCTTTGCCCTTATATGCTAAAAACTTTTAGAACAAATAAATAGAATTATGTATTTTGCATTTAGAGACAAAAATGTCCCTGTAATTCATGCACCTTTACACAAATCTCATTTGCAAGCCCCTTTATTGTGATTTGAATAAATCTATTTTCTGAAACAGGTCAACTTCATCAGGATCCTCCTTGTGAATAGAAAAAAATATGTTTTATAAAAAAATATCAGGAAAATTTTACTTTTATAAGATTTTTATCTCAAAATTTTGATTTATAGGTCTGATTTAATTAAGACTTGACATATCTTTAGATATTATAATTTATTATTTTAATATTTTAAAAAGTATTTGAATTAAAAAACAGTAAATTTTGTATTATATATTACTTAGAAAATTGCAGAGTTGAAATAAAGTCTCATTTTGAAAAAAGCCATTTAGTATCTTTTTAAAAATTTTTTTACTTGTTAATGGGCCTTTATTATATTATTATTTTATTTGTATGTGGTGCTGAGAATTGAACCCAATACCTTGCACATACCAGGCAAGTGATCTACCACTGTGCCACAGCCGAGCCCCCACTTAGTATGTTAAGGACAAATCTAAACATTTTCCCCAATATAGTAACTGTATGGAATTGAGAAATAAGTAGCTTAATGCTAAAAATAGTTTCTAAAATGCTCATCCATGAATTCATTAGGAAAAAAATAATTTTCTTGGACCACCAAGAGATGGATGCAGTCTATGTTCTGAGGAAACAAATTCAATGGCTCAGCATGGGAAAGGCTGACAATTACAAGAAAACAGAACAATCCAATCAGTTCCTTTTGTTTCTGTTGACTTTATGTTGTATAAATAAATGATCTATATTCTAAATGCTCATTTTGATTGTGTTGCAATCAAAGCAGTTGAAAATGTTCACTCTCTCTGATAGAGTCTTGCAAGCAGGTTGACACTTCTAGATTTACAGCCCAGGATTTTAGCAACTGAGATATGAAAAGAGCAGTCCTGGTCTGGAAATGAGTTTGCAAGCATTTGTGGGGAGCAGAAAAGAAAAAAAATGTAATATGATTTCTCTAGTCAATTTCAACCAACCTCTGCCAAGAACATGGTTCTCTTCACCAAGACTCACAGTTGAGGTTGGAAGGCAGCAGCCTCTGTAAATGCTATGAGCCAGCTTGATCCAAGGTCCCTAGAGCAACAATAACTGCAGAACAAGGGACTCCTTGCACAAGCAAAATGTGGAATACAAGGCTCACGTTGTTTCTTTTGGATGCAGTTTTCTGGGTGTTTATTTTTGCTTTTCAACTTTCACTTGGATAACTATGGAACACAAAATTTCTTAAGGAGATTTTTGGAGAAGAAAAATGAAGTTGAATACTATAGCCTGTTCTTATCTTGAATGCAGAAATTTCAGCAATATGCTTTTGTATGGAAAATATTAACTATTTGAAATTCAGAAATATCAATTGAAAAACCAGTCAAATCCATTTTTTAGGTATTTAAATTTATATCTAAATTGGCATCGATTTTCTCAAGCAGTTATAGGTTTTACTGCTTAAAATCCATAAGTTTTGAAAAGTTTTATTTCAGATATCTTAACATGCTAACTTTTCAGCAATTTGCCTCTTTGTACGAAAAAGTTAAGGTATATTCTAATATCAGGGCCAATTTTTTAATCTGTATATTGAAAACACAACTTCAGCAACATTAGACTTTAAATGGTGTCACATGACACTTCCCTGGCCTGCAGTCTGGTCATATGCATATTTCCTGGCTCCTTTTTTCTATAAATTGTTACATTTTTGTAGGGCAGCAAAGGTAGATCAGCTCTTTTCTCAGATTTGACCAAACTATTTTCAACTATTTTTTTCTTTTTGTGTAATTTCTTCCTAATTGTGATTGGGTAAGCAACTGAATTCAGCTCACCTGGACCCTGGGTAACACTCTCAGTACCCAAGAGCAAATTTCACTGTAGTAGCACTTTTTATTTCCTATAAGAACCTGTTCTATGCATTTACGGCTTGGATGCTTGGTATGGCTTTTGGCCTGACTTGACTTTCCACATGCCTTCTGTATTGAGCTTGACCACGTGTGGCTTTTGATATAAAAATAAGAGATGAGTAACTCTTAAACACTGTGAGGTGATTGTATAGATACTAATTGACCTTATTTTTTAACAAATGATGCTATATTTTATTTATGAATTAGAATAAGGAGGATTTTTAGGAAGGTGTGGCTCACTTGGCTTTCTCTGCTGGGATTTTGGTGGCTCTGTGAAAAAGAAAAGAAGGAAGTGGAAGGGAAGGGAAGGATGCTAGGCTATTGATGAGGAGGGTATTGCAGGGCATCCAGGTAATCTCTCTCTCCCACTTGTGTTTCTAATCTGTTTCCAGATGTGGGAGACTGAGCCATTCCCTCTGTCTCCCCAGATGACTGTGATATGCTTCAGGCCTGCACCTGTGGAGCACTCTTCTGGAGGATGAGGGCAGAGGGCAAAGCTTCAGTACAGAGAGGGTCTGACAGTTCCCTTGCTGAAGCCAGTGGTTACAGGCCCTCGTTGTAGTTGTAGCTGGATTGCTGCATAGCTATTCCTATTTTTGTGTTTTTTGCCCTGAACTATATAATTCATAGCAGCAGAAAATTATTTCTCTTTAAATTCACGATTTATTGCACTTTAACCACAGTGCTTAGTGTGTAGCAATTCCTCAATTATGGTATAGTTGTGTGTGTGTGTGTGTGTGTGTGTGTGTGTGTCTGTGAGAGAGAGAGAAGGGAGAGAGAAAGCGAGAGTGAGAGCGATAGTGAGAGAGAGAGAGAGAGAGAGAGAGAGAGAGAGAGAGAGAGAGAGAGAGAGAGAGAGAGAGAGAGACTGCACACTTTCTGTTAATGGAAACTTCTTTCTTTTTCTTTTCTACTTTCTCATGTTACGTTTTGTAACTCCATAAATTTCTCTTGATCTTTTCTGCACATTTTGTGTTTGTGTTGATCACTAGGATATGTGGGTGTTCAGCCTCTGGGAAGTGAATGTGAGTCCAGATTCTTCTTTTCTGGTTCATTTCATTCTTAGAGCCCATTGCCACAGGTCTTTATAATTTTTCCAAAATAAGCCAACTGTCTTAAATTCATTTCTTGTATCCAATAAAATAAAGAAGTGACATTTCTACATTTAATAAAATAAGTAAAACTGGACAAGTAAGGAAATTTCTGTCACTGGAAGTTGGTGGCATTTTATTCATGTTTAAAATTTGTTATTCTCTAAACTGTGGGTCAGAGCTGAGGCTAGTACAAACCCATAGAGGAAGGAATTTTGCAGGTCTACACTTGAAAACTGCAGTTCTTCTGTTCAGAGGAAATGGCATTACAAAGGAACAGAAGTTCCTGAAGATTGTTCCAAGCAGAGAACACTATTTGGGAGGCCACGTTGACAGTGGCTCAGTGTACTGGGATTCTAGGGGCAGGACAAGGCTGGTGGTGTCCCTCTTGTGCTCCCAGTAGTTTTACAGAAACAAGGAATGGATGTGGGAATTCTGTGGGAAGTCTGTGAAAAGTCTCTGTTTCCTGTTCCTGTGGGAATTCTGAGGTGTCTGTGTGACGTCTCTGTGTGGGCCTCTCAAAATCTGTGTAAAATTTGTATGAGGTCTCTGTGTAAGGACCCTCCATTAGGTCAATGTGTCTGTGTAAGATGTCTCTGTACTATCTCTGGGTGGTCTCTGTGATAAATTTTTGCTGAGGAAATCTGTAGGATATCTCTGTGGTGATTGTTTCCCAAGGTCTGGAACTCTGTGGGAGGTCTCTGTGAGAAATCAATGCATGAGGACCATGTGGCATTGAAAGATTGTTATGGGAGACTATGTTAGGTCTCTGAGGCCTCTCTTGGTACAAATATCTGTCAGAGGTTCCTCTGGGAAGTCTGTCAGGGGTTCTGTGAGATCACTGCATGAGGACCATGTGGCAGAGAAGGGTTTTTGAGTGAGGACCATGAAGTTGGTGTTATTTCTGAGGGAGGGCCTTGTGTTTCCATAACTGCTATGTTGGAGGTTCTCTGATGGTCTCTGTGGCAATCTTTTTGTTGGATCTCTGAAGGGCCATCTGTGGGGCTCTGGATCTGGTATGATCAAGGCACAGGACCTGAATCAGGGGTGGCCTGTAGGTCTGTGCTCACCCTGAGAGGGACTGCCTGGCTTTACATGTGGAGTACTTTCAGGCATTAGAGCAAGACCATGCCTGTGTCATCTGCCTTGATGGCACTTCATGGTATAGGACTCTGCATCAGGGAAAAACAGGGCAGAGTGCCCTGGAGTGGGGCTGCTGCCTTCCCCATGTGGGTCATAGCATCAAACATTCTGCAGACACAGCTTCTCCTCTTCCTCCTGTGAGGCCTGCCTGCTTTCCCATGTGAACAGATCCTGGGAAGAATAAGCCTGTGCTGGAATCACAGTGGGGGCAGAAAAGACTCCTGCTTGCCCCCTGCCCAGCTTGCTCCCACATTTTGGACAAGTCACTGCCCTGCTATGACAAGTTCTAACTGAACCATCTCTTCTCCTCTAGTCTGTGGGCAAGTAAGTTCTGGAAGCCCAGAGAATTTGCTTTGTGACCCCAGGCTCCCCTTTGGACTTTTTACTGCAGAATAAGAGTTAGAGCCATGTGTGTGCATAATGGTCACCAAACTGGGAGTCACAGCTAGAGTTCCCTAGTCCTGACTACTCAAATTGTCAACTCATTCCTTATATAATTGAAGAGGCAAAGCCATGCGGCCCCATTAAGTATAATGTCAGAAAATGAATCTGCCCTACCAAAGGGTTTGCTTCCTCTATTGCCTGTGTCATTGCTAAAGAGGCATCTCCAGATCTGTGGTCTGGGAGCCAGATCATGGTACACAGTGGTGAGGCCATGGTGAATCCATGATTTCTGGTACTGGGATAGCAGGAGCTTCTCCATCACACAATCTGTGATATCCCCATGTTACTCTGCCTCTTTCTTTGGCTCCATTTCAATTCTCCACATCCCACTGTATCCCCTATGCCTCACTGTCACATAGTCATTGAATACACATTTGTGCCATCTGGGGGTTGGGGGACAGAGGTGGTGAGCTGCGTGTGACATAGCCCTCAACAGCCAACTTGATGTTCCCACCAAACAATTTCCATTCTGGTCACTGCCCTAGAGAGTGAGGAAGGTAGGAGCAGAATCAGGTGACATGGCCATGGCATGCAGCCTGAGCTAGAAGGAGCTGGCAAGGCCGATCTCCATGTTAGCCTCCAAAGGCGAGGGGTTCCAAGGGCAGGTATCCTCTGTTCCCCAAGACACCCATCAGGCAGGACTCTAAGCATCTCTGAATTCAGATCCAGGAAACTGTATCTTTCCCCAAATTTTCTGGACCCATTTGTAGCATGGGAAGCTATTAAGTCTCATGGTAAAACTGCACACCAATCCCTACAGCCTCACAAATTTCAGAATAAAGGGAAAGGCTGACTCAAACATTAGGGTGGGGTTCTCATGAAGTTGCCCCTCTTGACCAGTCCCAAAATGTGTTCTGTTATTTTTGTAATGATCATGTCATAAATTATTAAGGTATAATGAGGGGATCTGGCATGAGATTTGGGTACTCATTGCCACTGTCACCTCCCTGCATGTCCAGTCTTTTCTAGAATCTACTGACCTGCTTCCCTATGACCCAGCACAACACAGACAGAAGCCTCTTTGATTAAAAAGCAGTATTATTGAGTCATTGTCACCCCATTAGGAAGAAGTCATTCTCAAACAAAGGTCTTACATGGGGACAGTTTTTCTGAATATGATCAATATATGAAATATTTCTTCCCAGCAGGACAGGAGTCAGAAGCATGTTGATGTTGATGAGTCAACAAACGTCTCTGAAGAGCGCAGTGCACTGGACAGTGGACATTGTGTTCCAACGTACCTGCCACCCTGGTCCTCTGTGTGTAGAGGCTGGGCAGAGGTACAGACTCTTTGAGCAGCAAGGCCTGCTTGTTGTCCTTGTTTCTGATCCATCTGTTCAGAGGATGGCTATGGTCACTAGCGCTGGCCTGATGACCAGGAGACGTAGCTCCTATCACTCTCCTTTGCTCCAGAATAATGGAACTCCTAGAATAATGGGATTGTCTACGCATAGAGGCCTGGTATTCCTCTTTAACTTTGTTTGTCTTTAAGACAGAATGTTCATAATGAAACCTCATTTTCTGCTCTATGATCCACCCAAAAGTTGAAAAGAGTGCCTGGGTTTCTGATGCCTTGTTGTCTGTAAGCAGTCGTCCAGTGACTGACCCTTGGCTTTGGTTAGAAGTTGAGGGGGTCATAATTTTGGGTAGGGAGTTTGCCTGCCCTTTAGTATTACTGCAAAAAATATTCTGCAGAAAGTTCTTTATTCTGTCCCTGAAGTTCCTCTTTGAAGAAGCCTGGGAGGACTTGTCACTCACAGTGTCTCCTATCTCCCTGACTTGGGTAGAAGGACCCATTTCTCCTGCACATAAGGGCCTCCCTCCTGCAAGCCTTTCTTCCTGTGCTTTTGACCTGAGTTTCACACTGTCCTTATTCTTGGAAGTTGCTCTAAACTTATTTCTCCTGCTCTTCCAAGGATCCTGGAGCTCAGTAATCTTGGGCTCCTGCAGTTCCTCACTGCTCTCTTCACTGGTTGAGTCCATACAGATCCTGAGAAATTGATGCACTGCTACTGGTCATGCTTAAGGAGCTGGACCATCTCTCCTCTGAAGTTAGGATATTTGCAGCCCAGAGCGCCTCGGGGTCACAGTCCTCATGAAACATGTCAGTGGTACAGTCTTGCAGGATGATGTCAGTAGTCCGTTCTTGAGGCTGCTTCTTTGGTTTAGTCTGTGCCTTTAGGCATGAGTATCCTTGGCCCTGGGAAATAGAACTTATGAAAGAGGATGGTGTTTTACTGATCCATTGAGATTTTAAATTCTTCAGATGAATATCAATATTTAGGAAGTTTGATGTCTTTCTGATTTTCTTGGTGATTCCGCAGTCAGAAGACTCCTCTTCATCATCCTCTATCTTTCTGACTTCACCTTTTAAAAATTGGGACCCTACCTGAAGTGATGACACGCTGTGGCATTAGACTTGTGAGCTCACACTACTCTCCAGGGACTCATTTCTGTCCATTTCAAGGCCTAGACTTGGTTTTAGGCTGTTTCTTCCAGATCTCAGGACAGCATCATTGTGCCAGGTTCTGCCCATGAGAATACAAGTGTGGGGCTGAGAGGGCAAGCTGCCCTTGTGTACAGTTGAAAGAGCATCTGGGAGCCCATAGTTGTCACTGGATGTAGTTCTGCTCAGGGACTCAAAAGATGGGCCAGAGAAAGGACTCTTCTGGGTGGGAACTGAAGTTTGTGCTATCTCCTTCAATTCTGTACCTTTCTGAATGGGTTTTCCCAGGACCCTGGCATCATGGGCAACGGAATCAACCCTGGAGTCACAGGGAACTGAAGAGGAAAGGGAAGGCTGTGGAAGTAGTGAAGCCTCAGAGTTTCTCATCTTCAAAATATTTATGTGCTTAAGGACCTTGAGGGGTAGGTACCACCTGTGCTTCGCTCTTAGACTTGTAACCTGTGCCTCTAATGCCTGCTGAGTGCCAGCATCAAGGAGGGAGATCTCCTGGGAGGTGTTCCTGAAGGCTTCCCCCCCTTTTAAGGATGTTTTATCCCCAGTTTTTTTGAATTTCCAGGTGGGCCAGAGACATGATATATGCGAAGCCTGGAATGCCAAACACCCACAGGAATCATGTCTTCCTGAATTATCTCTGGTCTTTTTGAACTAGTCTTCTGTATAACAGGGCTTCTGTTGTTTAGAAACACAGGGTTCCAGGAAGACTCACAATTTTCTTTTGCCTGACCTCTCCTTGAGATGTTGTCCCAGGACTCCTTCAGATTTAGAAATGGGTTCCTATTGGGTGGTAGTCCATACTGGTGTAGCATGAACCTCTTTTGAGATGGTCCCAGTTTCTCCTTAATCTCAAGGCTGAGGAAATTTCCTGGGGGCTTGTTGATGGACTTGTGGTCACAGGAGGCCCTGTTCTCAGAGATGAGATTGCTAAAGATGTTCTGAGACTTTTGGACCAAAATAAGGTAAAGCCTCTCTACTTTGTACTTGTTTTCTTAAAATGTGGTATTCTAGGTGTTGAAGAGAAGAAGAGGAAAGCAACTGGGTCCCCTCTTGGTTTGTGGGGCATGGAAATCCAGAGGCAATATTCAATTGAAAATGGCATGGCATGCTTGGGAGAGATAATGTGAGATTTTCCTGATGGTGGATCTGAGCCAGTGATGGGGACTGCAGCCAGGATAAGGATGGAATCACAGGCTGGAGTTGAACAAGAGGGTGGAGCAACTGAGAGGAAAAGAGTGGTCCAGGTGTAGTCTGCACCTGAACTGGAATGTAATTAGGCACTTCATTGAATGCAATCGAGGAAAAGTCTGCTGAGGGCCCAGATATTCTGACAGTAGCCACCAGGGACTCGCTGTGCAGAATGGGGAGGCCCCAAAAGAACTGGCTGCATTTCTTCTGTAAATGATCTCTCAGGAACCTAGTGTAAAAGAGCTTCTGAGAATCAGAAAGCTTCTCTGACTTGCCTTTTGTGTTCCAGATGGTAGTATTCTGCTCCCTGCCCAGTGACTTTACTTTGCTTCCCTGAGAATTCAGAGAGTAGACTGTTTCATTTTTTGTCTTCAAATTACAAATTTTTCTTTCTGCTCTCTTGCTGATCAGTATCTCCAATAGTTTCTGGGTGTTGAAATTAATGAAAGAGGTCCCTTCAGTCTCTACCTGAGAGTGTGGGTGGTTTCCCCAGAGTGAGTCCTCTGGTGGGTGAGAAGCATGATCTCTTTTGGATTCACTGTGTGGGGAGTGGGAGAGGTCACAGACTCTGGCAGCCATCTTCCACCAGGTGAGGGATGAGATGGGACAGGTGGAGAGAATATGGCCTGAAATTGCTGGGAGAGGAGATGGCAGTGGGACAGGAGATGGCAATGGGACAAGAGAAGATGATGGGCCAGGAGAAGGCGATGAGACAGGAGATAGCAGTGGGACAGGAGAAGGCAACAAATATTTTTTGGGTGGAGAGGAGCTCTGTGGCTTGGTTCCCAGTGAAAGTGTCATTGAGTCACACTGAGAAGAATTCAGGCTGGGGCTTGGCAGAGATGCACAATGGGCCATGTGATCAGGAGAATGAGATTGGGGAGAGGAAATTCTGTGTGGCTGAGGTGAACGTTGTTCTAGAGGAATCATAGACTCTCTTGATTTAGAGGCACTCAGGGATGAGTGAGACTCAAGAGTATCTGAGGAAGTCATTAGGTCTGGTGAGGAAGTAGAGGCCAGAAGCAGAGGGCGCTTGCTCAAAGAAATCAGGGAAGCCAAAGGGAAGAAGGCAGTGGCCAAAGTATCCTCCACAGGCAGTGTATGTGATTGTTGGACTCCAGCTGACTTATCTGGGTCATCTCCTTTTATGAGCTGATGAAAGCTGCTGTCATCCTGGAGCTTCTGTAGGTGGCTGCAAGAGATAGAGGCACAGGCTTCAGCCAGGAGCAGATGGGCACAGGAGGTAGGGCAGGTGGTGCAGGGGTAAACACCTGTGATTCATGGCTCCTCATTGCCCCACTCACTAATATTACAAAGCCCTTGCTGTCCCATAACTCCAGAGCTTTAAACATATACTGCCCCACCTGAGGCTCCTTCCTCCCCTATGAGAGCTTTGTGTTGCTGGATGATGTCATAGGCAGCAGTAGGAAGGACTCAGGATGAAGTTGAAAGTTACTCACTTTCATAGAAATGAAAGCAGATCTTCAGGCTCTTCCTCTTTCTTCCAGCAATCACTATAATCTGAAAAAAAGACCTGGTTATTGTGGAGAAGTGAGGATGAGTGGAATATCCACATGAGGCCGATAAAGAGGGTAGACTCTGGTTGCAAAGCACCACTGTTCAAGTCTACATGACAAGTGACATGGATAGCAAAGAACATAGAGGAGCAGCATTTTGTCATTTACTTCCATCTCCACTAGCCTCCGTTGTACTAATAACCACAGTATTGGGAGAAAGATTGGACAATTTCAAAAAGGAAAGTTTCTTAGGGAATTGAAAGCTTGTCTACACTTTGACCAGGAAGTCCCACCTCCTTATCCAGATGAAGCAGGGGAATAAAAGGAAGTCATTGTCAATAATAAATGACTATTCCAATCAGGAAGATGGGGGCTAGTAAAAAGTACCGGAAATCTAATGATCTTTCCCCCTCATCCTCCCATGTTTTCTTCCCCCTTATCCTCCAACCTGTTGCTAGGTTAACTGCCCCAGGAATTGTTCCTCCCTGCAGGGAGTTGTAGGAGTTGTTAATTGATGCCTCCTGTGCTGTTCCCTTCCTGCCTGGATCATTTCATCATTGGGCCCATCTTTGGGTCACGTATGCAGGATGGGAGAGGAGAGGCAAGATAAGGGAAAAAGGAAGTTATGAGAACAGAGGAATTCTAACATGTACAAAAGGGACAAGACACCCCTACTTTTTTGAATATCCAGCCCTGGGGCCCCTTTTCTGTGGAGAAGTCTGTCTCTATTCTATCCTTTAAGAAAAACTTGCTTCCTATGTTTGCCTCTGCATTTCTTGAGTGTTCAATCTTCACCCCTGGGGAAACAGAACTTGGCCCTGATTGATTCTCCTCACTGGCAGGATCACAGATAGCATGACTTCAATAGTGCCCATACCTCCCTACTGGACATCACCCACTCCTTGCCCACCACAGCTTCATTCTGAGCACAGGACCTGAGAAGTGTGTCTGTTATGATGATTTCCTTTCCAGGATCCTCCCTCTAAAATCTTTGCAACTGATTTCCTCTGGGACATGGCTCTGGTCTCTTTGGGACAGGTGACCACAAGTCCCCTCTGGAGTGGAAGGGCAGGGCCTTACCTTTCAGAATGTTGCTTTTCTTCCTTTTCTTTTTCATCTTCAGGTGCTAACCAACAAGAAAGAAAAAGAGGCTCTGGCCCAGTTCTCCTTCCACACTCCTAGATCAGCTGCAGACATTCCATTTTTTTCTGAACAGCATCACGTTCTACAGTTAGCTAGTTCTCTTTGTTCAGAGAACATTTTAATAGTGGCAAAATACTTCATTTTTCTTCTTTGGGATTTTCTACATGAACTACACAATGCATGTCCATGTGTAATCACTGATCAGGCTCAGGAACAGGCTTATTTATAGAGGCTCTTCTCAGCTGCGACACAGGGTTCTGCTACCTGAGGCCAGAGGTTTCTCCAGTGGGTGATGGAGTCCTCAGGGCTCAGCACAGCCCTCACCTCAGCTCAACACAGAGGAAAGGCTGGGCTATGGACTTTAACCTTCCACCATTGCAAATGAGTTCTGAGAGGAGGAACAGTAAATAGCTATCTGGGAATCAATGAATCTCACAGGAAAAAGAACAGCAATGGGAAGGATATGAACTCCTATCTCTACCAGTAACAAAGGGTTTCAAACTTTTTACACCTGCCTTTCTGAGTTAAAATTTTAACCTGCACAGCTAATTCCATGACTTTCTGAAGGGCCACTCACAGTTTCCAATGATTAATTCACCCTCATTTTAAACTATAGAACTCAGACTCCTTCTGTAACCCATGGGTCATTATTGTACCTAGAAAATGAGCCCTTCCAGTGCCTGATGGATTGACTGTGCTTCAGCATACAGGACAGCTTTCTGATTCATTTGAGGTCTGCTTCCATCCTGGTTATTTGTATTTTAATTATGGGGCTGAAATCATGTTGGTTATTTTTGCTTATATCTAGGGAGAGTCTTTCCCTGACCTGAACCATCTGTCCCAGAATGATGGTCTGTTCTGTCCCGAGTTTTATCTTTTTTGAAGTGCATCTATTTATTTTGGAAAAATGAAAAGAAGAGTATACAAAACAGAATCTAGTTTTTGTTGAGTCTGTCTGAGGGTTTCTTACCTTCTTGAGTTTTTTTCTTTTTCCTTGGTGGTGGGAAGAATGGATCACTCTGGAGGAAGGAAGAGAATAAAGAGCCCCAGTCCACACACAAATGCAACGATCATATCCATTTCCCAAGTGGTGAATCTGGAGTTCAGCCATGAGGCACTAATGCTATTCAGAGGAAAGAAAGGATTCTCCATCATCTGAATCACACTGTCCTGTTTGGACAAATGAGACCTGAGAGTTTGCTTCAGCAATAAGGAGTAGTGTCCTGGCCAGTGTCATAAGGCTGTGCCTTCTCATCACAAAGGGATCCTGACAAAAGGGGAGTAGCAAGAAGAAGAGGCAGCACCACACCTCTGCCCCACCCTCTGGCCAAGCATTTCCTCCACCCTCCTGTGCCTTCTAAATCTTTCCCTTCAACTTCACCTACTCACCCTGTCAGAGGAGCCTTTTGTCCATTCCATATTCTTTCCCCCCAGAACCCAGACGTGGCCCACTTTCTTGTAGATCTCTGCTTGAGCTCCATTAATTTCATAGCTTTTGAAAATTTGTTTTATCTCTGTAATTTTTATTTCTCAAGGATTATTATTTTCAGGATCACCTGTCTTTGAAATTCCAACTTTTCCATATAATATATTCTTGCCTTGTATCAACTCAACATAGAATTAAAATCGTTTCTATGTTTATTTAGTTATATAAATTTTCAATAAAAATTTTCAAATTTATTTTATTATCTTCATCTAGAGGATTTATTTTATTGGCAGCAATTTTTTTTCATGCTCGCTTTATCTGAGAGTATCTTTATTTTTCTTCATTATTAAAGGATATATTTTCTGGTTATGGAATCTCAAGGTGATCCTCCTTGGCTTCCTTTGATTATGCCACCCCACTACCTCCTTCCATTGTTTCTGATTGGGAATCAACTGATAACCTTACTGTGGTCCAGAAGTTTTCCTCTGCTGCTTCTAAGAGAGATCTAAAGAGAGATTTTGCCTTTTCACAGTCTGACTGTGATGTGCTTAGGAATGAATCTATTTGTTTTTATTTTACAAAGGCAAAGCATTAAATCTAGTGAATACACACACACACACACACACACAAACATATATATGTGTGGTGTGTGTGTGTGTGTGTGTGTGTGTGTGTGTGTGTATAAATTTGATAAGTTTCCAGCCCTTATTTTACAAGTGTTTCTTCCTCCTCCTCCCTCCTTTCTCTCTGGTCTCTCCTTCCACATGTGTCAGTAGCCGTGGTGATGGGGACATCCAGGTCATGCAGCACCACTTGTTGGAAGGATCTCTTCTCCATGCTGCTGTGTTGCCTTTGCTCCTTGAATATACATCAATTGGCTGGACTGATGTGGATCTGTTTTTGGTATATCCGATCTGTTCACTCACCTATTTGTCTATTCTTTCTCCAGTATCCCACTGTCCTGATAACCATTGCTCCACAGTAGGTCTTAAAGTCAAGTACTGTCTACCCTCCAGCTTTGTTTATCCCCAGCATTGTTTTAACTCTTCCGAGATTTTTGTCTCTCCTTATAAACTTTAAAATTGTTTTTTTTTTTATCTTCACAAATGAACTTGTTGGAAGTTTGTTTGGATCACATTTAATATGGAGAGCAAATTGGGAAGAAGTGACATCTTAATAATGTTCAGTTTTTCCATCCACGTTGTCAAATACCTTCCCATTCATTTAGATCTTCCTTGATTTATTCTATCACAGCTTCAAAGTTTTCCTCATATTGGTCCTATAAATATTTTGTTAGTTTTCTTACTGAATATTTAATTTGGAGGATAATAAAATAATAATTAAAAAATTTATCTTCTACTTAAATTTTAAATAAAAATTTTCAAATTTATTTTATTATCTTCATCTAGAGGATGTGATGAAGAGACAGATTTTTCTACATTAATCTTCTCTCTTGCAACTTTGTGTAATTACTTATTCATCCAATGTGTTTTCTTATTGATTGTGTTTAATTTTCTATCTAGACAATCCTGGTACCTTCAAAGATAGTTTAATTTCTCCCTTCCAAATCTATATAATTTTCCATCTTCAGTCTTTTAAAATGAGATTACATTAATTAATTAATTTATGAGGGTTGACACAGAGACAAATCCCAGTTGGTTTTTACTATGTAATTCTTGATATCAATTGTTGAAGAATATTTATCTATATTTTAATCCTTTTGCATCTCTTTTTGAAAGATATTGGTCTGTAGTATTTTTATACTATTTCTGTCTCATTTTGTCATTTGAGTAATACAGACCCAATAGAATGAGTTAAAATATTGTTCATGTGCTTCTACCTTCTGAAAGAGATTATAGAGAATTTATTCCTTAATTTTTTTATTAGGATTAACCAGAAAACTATCTGGGCCTGAGGATTTCTATTTTAGAAGGTTATTTATATTGGTACTGGGAATTGAACTCAGGGGCACTCAGCCACTGACCCACATCCCCAGCCTTATTTTGTATTTAATTTAGAGACAGGGTCTCACTGAGTTTCTTAGTGCCTCACTTTTGCTGGTATTGGCTTTGAACCTATGATCCTCCTGTTTCAGCCTCCCAAGCTGCTGGGATTACATGCATGTACCATTGTGCCTGACTTTGTAAGGTTTTTAATGTATCTATTCAATTTCTTCAATAGTCATAATTCTGTTCAGATTGTCTATTCTTTTGTGTGAATTTTGGCAGATTGTCTTTCAAGAAACTAGTCCACTTTGTGTTATTCATTAATTTTTTGGGCAAAGGGTTGTTCAGACTGTTTTTTTATTATCTGGTTGATGTCCATAGGATTCAGTATTAATGATGCTTCCTTAATTTTTTGTTATTCTTGAGTTGTACTTATTTAGTTTGTTAGCCTGTCTAGAGATCTATTTATTATATTGTTTTTTCTTTTCATTTTATTTCTTTTTTGTATTAAATTTAAAATTATTGACATTCTAAGTAAGTTATAGAAATTATGAAAATCTTAGGCTCCAGCTAGTAAAACCTTACATACAAAAGTTACTTGTAATTTATTACAAGATTTAATTCCCAAATGGCTAATCACAGCTGGAATGATAGAGTATTTGGGAAATGTGGCAATATGGTTTATGTAAGTATCCCACATTATAAATCTACTGGAGATGCAAAGTAATTGGACTTTTTGTAATTCAAATCAAAAGAACAAGCAGCAAAAATTATTGTGGTGCCTCCAGATCCTAAGGGGAGAAAAAAATCAAAAGATGTAACAAGATCACAAGTAGGAGAATTGTTTGCAATCATTTCAGTTTCTCAACATCCTAACCAAAGCAGCACCAAGAAAACCTGGTATACTTGCCAAAACAGTGAAAATCAAGCCCATTCCAACCAAAGTGCTGCTGTTTGTTTAATATTGAAATAGGTTAAACTAAACTAACATTAATGATAACTTGTTTAGAAGAAAACAAAAAGAAGAAAGGTTGAATGAAAAAGACAAGGGCTGAGGTTGTGGCTCAGTGGTAGAGCAGTTGCCTAGCATGTGTGAGGCACTGGGTTCAATTCTCAGCATCACAAAGAAATAAATGAGTGAAATAAAGGTCCATAAACATCTAAAAAGAAAAAGAAGGAAGACAATGTCCAGATCAAAGAGTTAAATACAGACACAAGCAACATAATCATGTGTAAAATTAAAGATCAAGGATTCATGTCCAAGGACTCTGAAGTTGAAACATCCGAACTCCAAATACAACCGGCAACAAAGAGAAAAAAAAAAAACAGGAAGGAGAAGTGTCCAGCTTACCTGGAGTAATAACAGGAACAAGGAAGAGAAGTAGTTCTGAAGATGGAGACTACCTAGTTCTCATAACAAAACTAAAGAAATGGCTCAGAAAGACCACATTAATGAAGAAGCTACTGAAGTTTCCAAAGTAAACAGAGGTAGAACATTAAGGTTATGGTTTGATATGCTGTTAGTGTTTCAACCCCCTTAAAATGTCTAAAAACAAGAAGGAAGCATGACATGACCCTCATCCTCTTGTGGGTATCTTGCACATATAAGGAGATAGTGATGGGCTATACAATGATGACATCCCAATGAATTACACTCTTCAGTAAATACACCTTTAGGTGGTTTCCTAACAATGATTTCCAATTTGGCCCCATGATTTGATTTGGTCAATGGTCCATCATAGCTTGTAATATAAGAGAGGCTACAAAAGACTTTACACATTGGGCTTACTCTCTCAGAATACACCTATCATCCACTAAAGCTCAGACTAGCCTATTGGAGGATGAGTGAGCATAGGAAGCACAGGCATCAACCTTCCAGTACCCTTTTGAGAACCCTGATATGTGGGGGAAACCATTTTAAACATTCTTGGTTAAGTCAATTCATCAGCTAAATGTAGCTCCCTGAATGGCAATACTAGCTGAATAAACCACAATCAAACCAGAGAATCTCAAGCATTAAAATAGTAGTGTTTGAAGTCACTATGTTTTGAGATGGATTCTTGTGAAGCAATAGTTAACTGAACCACAATGGTGGTTTCTGTGTAGGTTTGCCTTCAGCACTGATAATTTGAATAGGATTAAAAATGAAGTCAATTTTGATATCTAAATCCTTTATAGTAGCTTGTATAAGCTCATGTTAAATTTTGCTCTACTTAAATGCCCCAGCTAAGATAAAATATGTTGGATTATTTTTATTGTCTTTTATTTCTAAATATTGGGTGTAGTTGTAAATTTTAAAGACCATTATTTATCTTAAATTAACATTTTTGTGTTAGTGAATTGTGCTTTTTAGAAAATCTTCCAACTCTTTTACCCTGATCTAGAATTGTTAGAGATCTCAGCATTGAGACTGAGGGAAGGATGCAGAGCTCTTCTGCCTTCTCTGAGGCATAAAGACAAGGCCTCTAAAGGAATAAAAGCCACACACCCCCAGTGATGATAATTATGCCATGAATCTGGCTGCTCTTGTACCAAAAGCTGCTTTCAAGTTTCACTTAGTGAGCTAAATGAAGATTAAAAAAATAGAAACTCCTGTATAAGAAATACTATGCACTACATAATTGCTTACTGTATATAAGTATAGGATGTAACTAAGTGAGCTTACCTTAGTCCATATTTGATAGTACTCTCACAACATTTATATAGTGACTTTAGAAAAACATTTCTAAGGACTCCGAAAAGCAATCTCTCCTTGTTCATGTTCCATGAACTCCTGAAAAATCCTTCAAGTCCCTCATAATCATTGGCCTGCTTGAGTTTTCTCTATATGTGCCTGAGTTTTCTCCTAGATAATGTGTTGGGAGTTATATAGCATTTTTAAAAATTAATGTTGTTTGTAAATTTAACTAATCTGTGTACACACCATTGCAATTTTTTGTATCTAGCAGCTGCCCAGTGTATGCTTGTTAAGTGAACACAAGAAGGATTGGGTCAACTCTGCTGCAATTTATTTTAACTGAGACTAAAGGAAAAGCAAATTAAATGAGAACAAAGTCCAAGAAAACGAATCTGTCTTGCTGAAACACAGTGCTCACTTTGAGGAAACAAATACTTTACATTTACTTTGAGTGAAACATCTTACAGCAAATATATAATAGAGAAAGGGGGTTGGAGGGAGAGAGATCCACAAATTAGAAGCACATAACTTGTCCAAACCTGCTTAGCATCAGGGTCTATTTCTAAGTGGGCTTCTGTAATAAGGAAGAAGACCTGTAACATAAATATTTCTAATAGTAATATTTTAAAAATTATTTTTAGTTGTTGATAAACCTTTATTTATATACTGCACTAAGAATTGAACCCAGTGTCCCACACATGCTAGGCAAGCACTGTACCACTGAGCTACAACTCTAGCCCTATCTATTGGTAATATTGTGATTTGGATATGAGGTGTCACCTGAAAACCTCATGTGTTAATTCAGGACTGTCCAGAAGTGAAATAATTAGATTATGAGAGCAGGAACATAATCAATGAGTTGATCCATTTGATGGAATAATAATTTGATTGAATTATTGGGGTAACTATAGACAGGCCAAATGTGGCCAAAGGAAGTAGGTCACTGGTCACTGGGGGCATCCTTAGAGTTATATTTTGTCCATGGCTGTTTGTTCTTTGTTTTCTATCCACTACCCTTTCTCTCTCTCTCTCCTTCATGGCTGCCATGAGCTGAGAAGTTTTTATCTGTTATGCTCTTCACCTTGGGTCCACAGCAATAGAGTCAGCTGACCAAGAATTGAACCCCTGTAACTATGATCCCTCCCAAACAAAAAAAACTTTTCCTCCTGAAGTTGTTCTTGTCATGTATTTGGATCACAATGATAAAAAAATTGACTAACCCAAGCAATATGAGTCATTGCAATGAGAAAATGACAGCACAGCTATTCACCAGTACATTATAAAGCAACTGAAATTGCATCAAGATGCCCTCAGTTCCTTAGGTCATGGCACATCTCGTCAGGTGAGACCCAAGTGCCTTGATGTTAGAGGACCTTCCCAAGGTCATATGATCAGTGAGTTGCATAACAAGGTCTGACACCCATATTTTTAACTTGTTATTATCCACAAGTTATTATTTTCTCTGTCTTGGCTAACGATAGATATCTGGAATCTAAGATAGGCCTAATACAGCTTATTAACATGTGTACTTCTTCTTTAAGGAATCTGTAAGAGTAAGGGGACTGCAAAAAGGAAGATCATGAGTAACCATGACAAAATCTGTGACTGAACAAACACAGTGGTATCCTTAAAACAAAGTCTGTCCAACTTTAGGAAACTTCTCTTTCTGCACTTATAGACTTCAAAGTCTATGTACCACACAGGTTATAGATAGTCATTGGGTCTGAGAATAGTACATGTGTTGGTTCTGACTTCACACATATCCTCTTCTTTAATGTGCTCTGGGTGTGTATCGAATGTCAGAGTTTCTTCAGTTAAGCTCTGATCAGGCTGGTTATAAACCAGCTTGTCCAATTATTTTACATCCTTGGTTAGATTAGAGAACTTTTAGATGAACAGAAGACAAATTTTCTTCAGGTGAAACAGAGTGAGAGGTAATTATTACCCTTCATCAAAAAGCATGTCAAGCCCTCTTGCTCATGCAGCTGCTCTGCCTTGTGTTAATATCTTTGCTGTTGGTCTTGGAGGCAAGCATGTGGAGGCTCAGGTTTCTGCAGAGAACTGTGGGATTACCATTAAGTACACACTTAGGTTGAAATAGTTCGTGACACTCAAAACTGGTGCCCTTTCAACCTATTCAGAAGGGTCTGCTTTGAAATTTTTTCTTTCAGATTTTTCGTTATGAAATACCATTAGGTCTTGGGGCAGCTTGTGCTTACTTAGAATAGGAAAATTCATCATTAAAAAAAAACTGGGTGTGAGGAAGAAAAGAAAGGTCAGAGAAAAATGACAATCACCATGTTTATAAAGGAAAGTAGTTAAGAAAAATACTTAATAACCTTAAATGAAATTGAATTGATGATGTTTTGATACTAAAAACATACCATAATGGGAGTTTTGTTGAAAAATACACATAAACTAAAAATGCTATTTTAATGATTTTAAGTATACAATTTTGTCACATTAATTAGTTTCACAGTGCTGAACAATACTCAGTATTAACCATTCCTAATTTTTTTTTCATTTTTTTAAGCAAAGATTCTATACCATTAAAAAATTCATCCACATCCTTCCTCTCCTTGAACTTCTGCCAATTTCTGTTGTAGTTTATGTATTTATGAAATTTTCTATTCTACATATCTCCTTTAAGTAGAATTGTTTAATACTTGTCTTTCTATGCATGGTTAGCACTTAACATTATGTTTTCAAGTTCATTAATGTTCTCCGTACATCCAAACTTCATTCCTTTTCACAGCTGAATGATACATTACATGCATATAAAACATATTGCTTATTCATCCACCTATCTAGGGACATTTGGGTTATTTTCATCTTCTGCCTAATATGAATAATGTATTATGAACGCTGGTGTGTGAGAGTCACTGAGCTCAGTGTTCTTGAGTATATGCCTAGAAGTGGATTTGCTGGATAACATGATAATTTTATGCTTAATATTTTGCAGGGTGGTTACACAATTTCCATTTTCAACAGAAAGCAACAGGATCCCATTTTTCCATATTACCAAGATTTTTAAAAAAATATTTATTCTTAAATTTGAGGTGGACACAATATCTCTATTTTACATTTATGTGGTGCTGAGGCTTGAACCCAGTGCCTCATGCATGCTAAGTGAGCACTCTACCACTGAGCCACAACTCAAGTCCTACCATGATTTTTAATTTTCCATATAGTTTACAATAGCCATGTACCCTGAGTTTTTTATTTGCTTTTCCCTAATTACTATTTATGTTTTCTTGTGTTTATTGGCAGCTGAACATCTTCTCTGGAAAAAAAATTTGTTCAATTTATTTTTCAGACTAAGTTGCTTCTTTGATATTTAGTTGTAGCCATCATTTATCAAATATAAATTGCAAATATTTTCTTCCATTCTGTATATTATCTTTATTATTTATTTAATTCTATTTTATCAGATTTATTAAAGTACAATTACAATAAACTGTGCATACTGTACTTATTTAAAATACATAATTGTATTTATTTTGTGTGGCCCAATGGGGCAGTGTACTGAGCCTTTACATTGTGGATGGAATGAAGGTAAATGGAACAGAGTTTTATACTAGTAAATCCTCTTTGGGGAGCCATGAGTGGGCAACAAATTTGGAAATAGCTACATGAAGGGTATATAGTTGACTGTATATCATGAACCTACTCGTATTCAGATATTTATCCTTGGAAATATGGAGACAAATGCTTTGATTAAGGTGTGCATCCTTGCCCCAATACAGGCAGTGGGTCTGGTACTGTGGTACATAGAAAGTTTATATCAAAGTGCTAAAGTAGGATGGAACACAGCTGAAGAGGTGGCTATGACCCACTGGCAGGTATACTCCTACCTCCCAACCATCTTTTCACCCAAGTACAGACAGGAACAGAAACAGTGAGCTTTGCAACCAGTGTGTGACTGGTATATTGATTATACTGAAACTTTGAGAAACAGTAAATGACATAAATATGCCTTAGGAGCTGATGAATTTTTTCAAGATTTCTCTAGTAAGAGAGTTAATCAAACCACCACTAGCAAAGGTCTTGAGAAGTTGATGTAATATATGAATATCCATACTGGCTTGACAATGACTAGGATACCCTTTTGTAGACCATGCTTTTCATGAGCATCCCTAAGTGTTAGGTAGAAGTCCAATAATGTAGCAGGGGTACAGAGTTTCTTTGAATTGCCTTTAATAAATAATTAAGTAATTTGTACAAAACAACCTGAGAATAAACAGGCAGAAATAAACAGAGCCAGTTAAGAAAGATATCAGGAAGAAAAATCAATGGAACTAACTCCTGACAGGGTCTACTGGGATCATTGTAAGGCTGGGGTTAATGGTCATAGATTTCTCCATGTATTTCAGAAGGGAAATTTCACTAGTAGAGCAGGTGCACTAAGATAAATTTTGCCAGATTATTGACCCCAGCACCCACATTAACATAGGATTGATTTGTAGATGAAGCCCCCCACAACCCCATGGGATTGTTGCCTGTGACAGTTCCGGAAATTACCAATTAGGGTCAAAAAATTCCCCCACCCAAAATGAAGGAGAAGTTCAATATCTGATTGGTGAAGAGTGCAGAAAGTGGATCCCAGTTCTCATGGTAAACATAAGTTTGCCATTAAGTTTCTTGTGTCATTCTCTGCTCAGGGATGACCTACTCTGTATGACACTTACTTTCATTTATAATCAAATTCTCTTGCTTGGCTTTTCATGTCTGACTCTAAATTATCTTTTGCCAGCACTTAAGAATTAAGATTTGGAGTTTTGGCCCCTCATTCACCTATGACACTAAGCACATTGTGTGTCATGGCACTTTCATCTTTCATGTAACCCTCAGGGAGCAAGAAGGGTTTGTGGAGAGAGAAAAGGGCTAATTAAAGTAATAGATATGGACCATACTAGGCAAACCCACCTTGGCCACCTGGACTAGAGCCTTTGGAGACGTGTAAATAAATTTAAGAACTCAAAAGTCTGGTATGTCGTCCCCTTATGAACACCTGGGTGCTCTGGCCCCTGTCACAAGCTGTGCATGTCTAAGCTTTGCATCCCAATGCTATGCTGCCAGAGTGGATACCCAGGCAGAGCTGGTGTTTTACACACTGCATTCATTAAATCCAGGATAGAGCACAATTCAATTGGAGCTCAAGGGACTTGTTTACCTGGGGATGGATTAGCAATTTTTTGCAAGAATGTCAAAAGCCACCAGCCTTCCTAACTTGATCCCTGTTGGTTCTGTTGGATTTTGGACTTGTGGTCACAGTTTATTCCCTGAGTGGACTTAAAAATTTTTAAAAAACCTTGGGGCACTACAGTTGATCTCCTGGTCTGGCATGCCATTCAATTTCAGATTTAGTAAGCACTCACAGACCCTGCCTGTTGGCCAACGTTAGCTCCAGTTGCTGCTGCTATGATGTGTAACTGAGATAATACCACCAGAGCCATCTTTTTATTTTATTTATTCATTTTTAAAAAAATTTTGATACTGGGAATTAAACTCAGGGTCACTCAACCATTGAGCCACATCCCCAGCCCTATTGTGAATTTTATTTAGAGACAGTGTTTCATTGAGTTGCTTAGCACCTCCCCTGTTGCTGAGGCTGGCTTTGAACTTGTGGTTCTCCTACCTCAGCCTCCTGAGCTCTTAGGATCACAGGTGTGCACCACTGTGCCAAGCCATCAGTGCCATCTTGCTGGATGGCAGATTTACCTTTGCAAGTCCTTATTCAACATTTACTTTTTCATCTATATTTGCAGTCTTTCACTGTTTTTGCTTTCTTCATTGGAACCTGTACTGTTATCAAAACAAAGAGTTTTTGCTCTCCTGATGTCAAGCACCTCACATCCCACATGAAAACCCAAATTAAGGCCTTGTCTGATTCTGTTCCCTCTGTAAGAGAGAGGATAAGTCATTTATTTGGTTCCTGGGACTCCTAGGGGACAAAAACCAGGTTATTACTATTTCAGTATTTCTTCTGTTTCATTTTGTGCATGTGCTTCTACTGCTGCTATCAACTTTGCTTACAGGCTGGTTGGATGGCCTTGTAGCATGCTATTTACATAATGCTAAAACCTCTCAAAGGCTCAGGTGATATCACGAAAGAGAGGCACATGACATTGTAAGAGCTAGTCATGAAAGGTTAAACATTTACACTTAGCTTGACATGACTGCAGTCATCTTGAGTCCTAACTGCCATGATCCCCCAGGATAGCCCTTGTTAGTTACTCCTGTAGATGTTCCCAGCATAGTATAAGTAGACAAAACCATTAGAATGATACATAGAGCTTTACAACCAGACCCTTGCTCCAGGAATATGCCTGGCTCTGACAAACCTACATTTCTGCTAAAACATTCATTTTGTACCAAACCCTATATACACCTCTACTTCACACCCAAATTGTGGGAATGCAACCAATCTTGCTGCCATCCAGGACCACAGTTTTGTCAGAAATTCCCAATAAAATGCACTCTGCAATCCTGGATCAATCTATGTCTCTTTCTGATTTCATGCCACCTTGGTGCTAGTTCTCATACACTGGGTCTGGGTTGTTTTGAAATGATAGCTCAGAAGACAGTAGGAAGCCTCACAATGAGGGTTAGAAATGCTCTCAGACTAAAATTAACAAACTTTCTGTTAAATTCACACATTTTTTCACTAATGAAACACATTCAAAAACTCATAAAGAAATATCTTAATTTTTTATAATTTAAAAATATTTGTGTAATTTATGCAAAGGTGGATCCTTCTCAGATTTGTTTATTTTAATTTTCTTCTCTGTCTTGGCATAGTTTATAGTTTAAATGTGATAAATCTACTCCAGTCACAGGATAAATAAATCCTATGAGTAGCCATTCTCTTTTCATAGCTAAAGCAAAATTTGCTCCCTGATTCTCCTTGTCTATAACTCCCACTCTGCCTGAGTTCTTTTATAATGATTTCTTGACTCATTGGAGAAGAATACAGAGAATTTTTGATTTTTGATGATTTGACTTACCATTTTTAACTTTGAATTGACTCCAAAGTGTACCCATACAACCATTCTGAGTTTGGGTTTTGTTTGTTTGTTTGTTTTTACATTCAGTATAGTATTCCATAAATTACATGAAATATTCAGCATCTTATTACAAAATAGGTTTGTGTTAGTTGATTTTACTCAAGTGTAGGCTGATGTAAGTGTTCTAAGCACATTTAAGATAGGTGAAGCTAAGATGTAACACTTGGTAGATTAAGTGTATTAAATGTGTTTTCAACATGATATTTTCAACTTATGAAGTTTTATTTTGGTACACAGTTCTACCATAAATTGAGGAGCTTCTTTATATAGTTCTAGTATTTAAAAAGAAATGATACAGAAAGAAATCATAGAGCTAGAGACTGCTTCATCTGCTGTCACTCATCTCAACTCAAAGAAACTCTACAGTGGGCTTCCCAGATCCTTAACCAACCACTTCTGCTTCTTTTATTTTATTGACAGTTATTGCTAACTGATTTTTTTTATTTTAATTATTCATTTGGAAATAAAAATTAATCAAAAATGAGAAATTTAAAAAATAGCCAAAATTTAAAAATTAACCAATATCCAGAAAGGTGATGTGAATCTAGTTAACTGTGATAGAGCTATGGGTCAGTATCGTCACAATCAGAAAACACTGTCTTAACCTGGCCTTGGCTAAAGATTTCAAACCATTAATAAAGGAGCTTCACTGCTGGACATATGGCTCAGACAAATTGCTGCATTTAGTTAAGAAAAAATGCAAAACTACAACTGGTTCAATCAAGTAGGAAGTTACAACTCTGAAACATGCTAGATTATCATACTCAGAGTCCAACTAAGCACCATAAGAACAAATCATATCAACACATGATATTATAATATATCATTCTGATATATTCATATATTCATGTAATGCAATTTTCTCCATTTCAGGCTCCACTGCTTCCATATTCCTTGCTTCTTCCCTTTTTATTAGTGCACTATAATTTTTAAAAGTTACCACACCTTAAGTAGACCACCAAGAAAAATATTTATGAGTTCTTTATAGGTTATAATTCCTGATTCTGATGGAGAAATAGACAAAAATGAGAAAAAATACCTACAATTACAAAATGGAAAGCAAAATGAATATATCCTTTTAAGCAATTTGTTTTAAAGATGAAATCAAAAGAAAATTTAGAAGTAGTTGGGAAATTAATGCAAATGCAAATGAATTACATGTACAAAATGAGTTAGGTTGAAAACCCTATTGATAAATATGAGCAATCAAAACCAGACAGACCTAAATAATACTGCACTATTATTTAAACACCTAAAAAGCTCACAATTAAGTTTCTTGTAAATAAATGAAAAATTCTAAATAAAACAATTTTTTAAATTATGTAATAAAAAGAATTGAAGTAGATAAATTAATAAAAATTATATATATATATGAATACATTACATTTATTTTGGTAAAAGCATAAAGAAAATAGAATACTAAACAGATGTGATTTGTGGAGGGTTCCTTAGCCCCTGCAATGAAAGGGCAATATTTCATTCCTTAGGCATTTTGGGATATCTGTGGTTTATATTTTTTTTATTATTCCATGCATCTTTCCACTTAAGACATACAAAATAACATGAATATCTTGTATGTCTTAAATGGAAAGTCACAAAGCAGTGCAAACTGCACAGGAAATAAAATTGAACTTAACAAGAAAAAAAGGCCAACTGTGAGTCCTATCTCACAGAAAGCATTAAAAGACAACAAAAAGTGAATTCTACAACTTCTTTTGCTCTAGAGTCATATCTTTATTCCCAGAACCTTTAGGATTCAAATGTGACATTCGGTTTTTAATCATTGTGTTGATATCTCCCTACTATATTTTCTACAATAACTTGGGTTCTATCAAAAGCACTGTGATCATTCAAACTAGGGTCCTTGCTCTTCTTCAGTACATGGTGCTTGCTTTTCTTGAGGTTCATCAATAAAATGAAGGTGTTGGACTAATGCAGTTTCTGTTTCACCTACTCTGCCTGTGGCAGCAGTACCTGATCTCCACCCAAGGTACAGTCCAGGCCTTTGGGCTTGGGTTATGATGACTAGACAGAAAGCAGATCAGCCCAGACCTCATGGTGATGGGTGAACACTTATTAACACAAAGAAGAGGAAATATAAATGTATAGAAACGGAGGCCAGAGATTCTCCAGGGTAACGAGCCCTGACCTGTCCACATGACAGACAGAAAGGTGCTTCAGGGGTTAAAAAGTGGAAAAAATACTTGTAAATTATACTCATAGAAGAATTTGCTATCAGCTGTGTGCATGACTGGAATCATGTCTAGTGTGGTGGTGAGCAACCCTGCAATGTCTTGGTCTCTGCGATCAGTGTTTGTGGGTAACACTGGATGAGGCAACTGAGAAGCAGTTAAAGGAATTCTCAGAGGTAGGTTCTGTTGTCAGTTTCCATCTAGTATATGATAGAGAGACAGGAAAAACCCAAAGGTTATGGCTTCAGCACCCATCATTGACTCACCCTATGGAGACCCCTTTGATCCAGAAAATGCTCTCGAATCAAATACCAAAGTAGTTGCCAGTCTCCACCCAGAACAGATGATTGAGATAATGAGGCAGATGAAGCTCTGTGTCCAGAATAATCACCAAGAAGTCCCAAATAGATTATTTCAAAATCCACAACAGGCTTATGTGCTGCAGGCACAAGTAGTGATGGGAATCATGGATCCTGCAATTGCTCTGAAAATTCTGCATTGCAAGGTATATGTCACACCACTGATCACAGGCAAATCTCAGTCTTGTGTCCAGCCCTGGTGCTGGTCCTGACCCCGGGCTGTAACCAGGACCTAATGTTATACTCAATGAACAGTATCCTCCAGATCCTTAGCCTCAGTACATGGGTGGAAGACTGTGGAGAGCCATTCTCACACGTGACTGTGCAACTCCTGGTTGGGTCTGAGGCATTCTGGTGGTGTCGAAGCTTTCCCGTCCCTCTCCTGATGAGAGAACCCGTCCGTGTGGGGGTGTGACTGACCACAGACCCCGGGGCCCAATCACTGACCCTGACCTTGGAGTGTGGCCCCCCTCAAACTTCATTGGATGGAATTCTCCCCTGAATTTCTTGTTCCCCAATAAAAGGCTACTCCCTGGTGTGCTCTCTCTCTCTCTCTCTCTCTCTCTCTCTCTCTCTCTCTCTCTCTCTGCTAGCCCTGAGTAATCCTTGCTGCCCTATGGGTGGTTCGAGGTGGGAGCCAGAGAGGGGAGCCGTCTCGGACCTGGTCATAGAAAAAGGTAACTGAGTCTGTGTGTTTTATTTCGATCTCTGCTAGCTAACTTTTATTCCAAGAACCTCATTAATGAAACCAGTGCGTTGGTCGCATGGTGGAGAAAACTCATTAAGGACATTCCTCCTCTGATGAAGACTCCTATCCAGAGTGGAATTCTAGCTCCAGGGTCAATACCAGCAGGAGTTCCTGGAACTGGTCCTGGTTCCTTCACTCCTGGAAAAGCAATGCAGGCACAAGAAATACCAGGAGTTGGCCCAGTGCTCTTAGAACAGGGACAAGTACAGATGTCAGATCCTAAAGCTTCTGTGCCTCAGGGACCCATGACTGGTGGAAGCCTACCTCCTCAAGGACTGTCAGGAGGTGCTCCAAATGACCCACATGGAGGGACTCTGCATTTAATTACTGGATAAGTAGAACCTAGGGGTTATCTGAGTCCACCTCATCAGGGTCCCCACATGCACAATTACTCTGGTCATGACACCTGTGGTCCTTCCTCTCATGATGTGAGAGAACGGCCATTATCAGATCCCAGATTACTAATTGGAGAGCCTACAGGACCTACGATAGATTGAAGAGGTCTATCTATGGATAGTAGAGGAGGCAGAGGTTCTCAAGTGATGAGGCTTGAGCCATGGAAACAGAGGTCTTAGATAAAAGATAATGGAGACAAGAGCAGTGGAAAGCTGTTCATGGAAGCCATAGGGCTGGAAGCAAGAGGATTAGAGATGAGACTCCCTGGGCCTAATTCAAGAGGCCCCAGGACTGGTGGAAACCAGGGTCCTTGTCCTATTAATATAGGAATCCTGATGGATTCAGACAGGTCCCAAGCATTTTAGGAGTAGGAAATCCTGGAGGTGGCATGCACAGGTGCAAGCATACAAGGGGTAAGAATTCAGGGAGCAGGTATGCAGGGGGCAAGCAAGCAAGGTGGAGGCCAGCCAAGAAGTTTTAGTTTTGAATAGAGCCAGGTAACTCCAGAGGATCAATACAAAGCAAATTTGATCATGCAGCTTCTTCAGCTGATTGCTGATCAGATTGCCATACTGCCACCTGAGCAAAAGCAGAATATCCTGATTTTAAAGGAGCAAACCCAGAAATCCATTGGAGCTATCTTTTCTCCAGTGCATGTTTTTCTCCAGTGCATGTTTTTGGCAACTTTGTCTAATATAAGGTAGTTGTGATTTTTTGGGTTAGTTTCTGTGTCCTCTATTCTGTACCATTGACCTACCAGTCTGCCTTCAGCAAATGGTGCTGGGAAAACTGGAAATCCATATGCAACAAAATGAAATTAAACCCCTATCTCTCACCATGCACAAAACTTAACTCAAAATGGATCAAGGATCTAGGAACTGAACTGGGAACTCTCTGTTCAATACAAGAAAAAGTAGGTCCTAATCTTCATCATGTGGGATTAAGCCCCAATTTCCTTAATAAGACTCCTATAGCACAAGAATTAAAACCAAGAATCAAAAAATGGGGTGAAATCAAACTAAATAGTTTCTTTTCAGCAAAAGAAACAATCTGTAGGTGAGCAGAGAGCTTACATTCTGGGAGCAAATTTTTACCCCTCACACATCAGATAGAGCACTAATCTCTAGGATATATAAAGAACTCAAAAAGCTAAGCACCAGGGCTGGGGTTGTGGCTCAGTGGTAGAGCACTCACCTCGCACATGCAAGACCCTGGGTTCGATCCTCAGCACCACATAAAAATAAATGAATAAAATAAAGGTATTGTGTCCAACTACAACTAAACAAAGCTAAGCACCAAAAAACCCAAAAACAATTCAATCAACAAATGGGCCAAGGACCTGAACAGACACTTCTCAGAAGAGGATATACAATCAATCAACAAATATATGAAAAAATGCTCAGAATCTCTAGCAATCAGAGAAATGCAAATCAAAACTACTCTAAGATAACATCTCACTGTCAGTATGGCAGCTATTATGAAGGCAAATAACAATAAGTGTTGGATAGGATGTAGAGGAAAAGGTATACTCTTACATTGCTGGTGGGACTGCAAATTGGTGCAGCCAATATAGAAAGCAGTGTGGAGATTCCTTGGAAATCTGGGAATGCAACCACCATTTGACCCAGCTATCCCTCTCCTCGAACTATACCCAAAGGACTTAAAAAGAGCATGCTACAGGGACACAATCACATCAATGTTTATAGCAGCACAATTCACAATAGCTAAACTGTGGAGCCAATGTAGAGGCCCTCAGCAGATGAATGGATTTTAAAAATGTGGCATATATACACACAATGGAATTTTACTCAGCAATCAAAGAGAATAAAATCATGGCATTTGCAGGTAAATGTATGGCATTGGAGAAGATAATGCTAAGTGAATTAGCCAAACACCCCAAAACAAATGCCAAATGTTTACTGTGATATAAGGAGGCTTACTTATAGTGGGTTTAGGATGAGGAGCATGAGAGGATTAGATGAATTCTATATAGGGAAGAAGGGTGGGAGGGAAAGGAAGGGGGCAAGAATTAGCAAGGATGGTGGAATGTGATGGACATCATTATCCAAAGTACATGTATGAAGACATAAATTGGGTGTCTACATACTTTATATACAACCAGAGATATGAAAAAATGTGCTCTATATGTGTAGTAAAAATTGTAATCCATTCTGCTGTCATGTATTTTTGGGAGAGTGGATCTGTTCACTTTAAGTCCCTGTAAATATACAAAAATAACCCTGAAAATGATTATATCAAATAAGATTACAAAGAGTGTGCAGCAATATAACAGTCTCTATAATATGCTAACTACATTTTAAAAATATTGAGTAAAAGAATGTGAAAACTGCACATAAAAACTGAAAGGCAGGCTGGAGTTGAGGCTCAGTTGTAGAGCACTCAGTGTGAGGCACTGGGTTTGATCCTCAGTGCCACATAAAAATAAATAAATAAAATAAAGGTATTGTATTGTGTTCATCTACAACTAAAAAAAAATAAAAAATACTAAAAGGTGCCCTATAAATTTTAATGTATTAAGATAGTTTTAAGATTTTGAGTTGTGTAACACATTTACCTCAAAATTATAAGAAATATATTTTTGATAAACCACTGAAAATACAAAATCCTATTTTGGAGGCAATAAAGTTTTGTTTTAAACATTGTTTTAGTTTAGGAATTATTTTGAAATGTTAGAGCTAACAGGATGAGTTTAAATATGTGGTTTTAGAGGTTTTTGTTTTCCTAGAGCTATGTTATTGAAAAAATCAAGAAATCCATCTGTTTTAATGTTGCTTCATTTATACTTCTCTTCAGAGAGAAGCAGTATTCTGCCTGGGCCTTGTCTGTGATGATTTAAAGAGATAATTCTATGATAAACCCGGTTACTTAAGTCTTCTCTGATGAGACCCAGTAATTTCTTGGTATGTGTCTATTTCTTAAGAGTCTTTAAACCCTAAATCTGAATCTGAGTAATTCATCCTTCCCTAAAATCAGTATCAAAGGACCATTTGGTCTGAATGAGTACATTGCAGCATTGAGCTTTTCATAAAGAGTGGAAGGTTTCTTTCAGGAAAGCTCCCAGTTTCCTGGTAACTAGCTTCTGTATATAAATAGTATCCATTTGGTCAATAAGAATCAGGAGTTAAAAATCTTAGTCTCAACATCAGCATGCCTTTTTTTCTTGTTTCATAATCTGCTTTTTCTGTTTCCATTGTATCAGATAATTGAGGCAAAGATCGGTAGAGATGTTATAGACTGAATACTTTTGCTCAGCTGACTTATGACTCACTTTACTTTTGACATTACTCATTTAATTCTAACATACTTACCCATAAAATATACTTAAAATCAATAGGAAGGTCGAACTTAACACGTTTCCTTAGAGGTACCACTTAATTTATTTTAAGGATGTGGACACATAAACGTTTTATCACAGTTTAAGTAGTAATTAACAGAAGAATAAACACCCAGATAACCTGGTGATTTTCCTCTGGACAAAGAAAACCAATATCTAGTTATAGAAGGAAAAACATATCTTTTAATACAAGGACAATGTTGAGACCTAGAAATGAAGTTATTTTTCATTTTGCTAGGCTTTTACATTTTAAATGGGTAATTCATTCTCACTTTACAAAGTTTTTATTCCTATGCTGCTGTTAGCTATTTGCTTTGTTCTTTGTTGTGGTGGTTTGTACTGCTAAGTTTCTTGTGTTTAGTGTTTCTCCTATATTAGAGGAAATAATTCACCTGTGGATGTGTAAAAGTTCTAGTTAGTATTCATTTATAGTTAGCTTGGTTACTTTGAAATTGTAGTTTCTTTATCCTAAAGCTTTCACTGAAGGGCTCAAGTTGTAAAAACTATTAAATGTGATACTGTTTTTTTTTTAGTAAAATCTCTGTATTGTTTAATGAAAATGAAATAAAATATTGTACAATTAAAGCTGGAAAAATAAATTTATACCTGGATTTTTAGAAAAGTAATTATTATTTCCATGTTCAGAATATTTTATTTGCTTAATTATAAATATTGATATAAAATGAGCATTTTCTATTTTTAGCAGAAAACATTAATTGAAAAATGACTGTGCATCTTTTTGTAAGAAAAACAAAAAAAATCTCTATTTATACTGGACACACACATTAGAATTGACATCCTTCTTCTGACATGCTTTATAAAGAAGACAGTGTTCAGGGAGATTACTCCTTTCCATCAGTGACTGAGCTCAGAAGCCAAGTTCTATGACTCTTGGTCTATGTGTTTCCTCTTCCTTGTTGTCTTAAATCTAAAACATGTTGAAGCTGTGCTGATAAAGTACAGAATGTGTGATTCCATCTTTTTTTTGTGATGAATGTTGATACAATAAATGCTTCACTTGGGAATGCTCACTCCACAGCCCGGATTGCAGTACCTGCATTGTCTATTCAGGAAAATAAACTAAGGACCTTACTCAATCACTAGATTGGAGAAACTCAAGTCTCAGGTTGGAGAACATTTCCTGAAATAATGCTTACACTGATTTGGCATTATCTTCTCTTATTGATCCATTTCCAGTAGGAAACAAGCTAATTACTTCTATTGCCCCATCCTGAGAGGGACTATAAGTTATTGCATTATCTTTTAAAAATTGATTTATTTATTGTTATTATTTTTAGTTATACATGACAGTTGAGTATAATTTGACATATTTATACAAACATGGAGCACATCTTACTCTAATTAGGATCCCAGTCTTGTGATTGTATATAATGTAGAGATTCACCATGGTGTATTCATATATGAACATAGAAAACTTATGTAGAATCATTCCACTGTCTTTCCTATTGCTGTTTCCCCTCTCTTCCCTTCCTTCCCCTTGGTCTAATTCACTGAACTATTACCTCGCACCCTTGTGTATTAGCATCCACATATGGGAGTCATTAATGCCTTTAAATCTAGTCAGATTAGAGAAGCAATTCCAGCAACCGCAGAATCCACTCAAGAAACTCTTCCTAAACATTTTGCTCTTTTAGAGCTATTCTTATTAGCAAAGTAGTAGGTGCTGTACAAAACTGTAAATGCTACACCTTCATGTGACTGTTGGCACAGTGGGTTTGCCTATGCCAACATTACCACAAACGTGAGTTGTGTTGCTCTGTGATGTCACTAGGCCATAGGAACTTTTAAGCTTCACTATAATCATGTGACATCTCCTTCATATATGTGGTCTGTGGTTGTCAGATATGTCCTAAGGCTGTGCATAACCATATATGAATTGGCATGATCATGGGGTCCCTAACTTCATTCAGAGGTGGAGGCCAGTGCATTTCCACATCATAGCATCTTTCTGGGTTATTTCCTGCTCCTCTTTTCTTAGGGAACACAGACATGGTGGTCACCAAATTCCTGTACTGCACACTTGTAATAGAGATGTTACCAATAAACATATAGTTTATTCATGTTTTCCCTTTTGTAAATTATATATATATATGTATATATATATATGTTTTATATGTATATACTTAATTTTTATTAATTTATCACTTCAATTCTTTGTATTACATAATTTAAATATTGTTTGTTTTATTTAGAATTTTTCATTTATTTACAAGAAACTTAATTGTGTGCTTTTTAGGTGTTTAAATAATAGTGCAGTATTATTTAGGTCTGTCTGGTTTTGATTGCTCATATTTATCAATAGGGTTTTCAACCTAACACATTTTGTACATGTAATTCATTTGCATTAATTTCCCAACCAATTCTAAATTTTCTTTTGATTTCATCTTTAAAACAAGTTGCTTAAAAGGATATATTCATTTTGCTTTCCATTTTGTAATTGTAGGTATTTTTTTCTCATTTTTGTCTATTTCTCCATCAGAATCAGGAATTATAATCTATAAAGAACTCATATTTTTCTTGGTGGTCTACTTAAGGCGTGGTAACTTTTAAAAATGATTTTTATTAGTGCACCATAATTATACATAATATATCATTTTGATATATTCGTATATTCATGTAAAGCAATTTTCTCCATTTCACGCTCCACTGCTTCCATTTTCCTTGCTTCTTCCCTTTTTCTGTTCCTCTTTCTCTACTGTTTGTCTTTCTATTTATTTATTGTTTTTTAATTAGTATTTTATATATAAATATGTAAAATAGTGTTATATATATTAATTATATATATATGTATATATAGTGGAATTCACTGTATATTCATATATATAATTACATATATATAATTTAATTGCATAGTTTCTTCCCTCTCCCAGTCCCTCTTCCCTCTCCTTTAATCCCTTTCCTCTACTCCACTGATTTTCTTTCTATTTTCATGGGATACATACCCTTTTCTTCCCCTTATTTCACTCTTCTCTTCCACTTGTGAGAAAACATTCCACCCTTGAATTTCTGCATCTGGCTTATTTCCCTTGGTATGATGTTTTTCAATTCCATCAGTATGCCAACAAATGACATAGTTTCACTCTTCCTTATGACTGAGTAAAACTCTATATTGTGTATATATATCATGCTTTCTTTATCCATTTATTGATGGGCATCTAGGCTGATTCCATAATTTGGCTCTTGCAAATTGTGTTGCTATAAACATTAATATGCAATGGCATCCTGATTTTAGTTTTTTTTGGATAAATAACAAGGGGTGAGATATCTGCATCAGATGGTGGTTCCATTCCTAGAATTTTCAGGAATCTCTATACTGTTTTCCAAAGTGATTGTATTAATTTGCAGTACATCTACAATGAATGAGTGTAACTTTTTCCCAAACCATCACCAGCATTTATTATTATTTGTATTCTTGATGATTGTCTTTCTAACTAGAGTGAGATGAAATCTCAATGTAGCTTAGATTTGCATTTCCATGATTGCTAAAAATGTTGAATATTTTTTTCATATATTTATTGATCTTTTGTATAATGCATGGTAATTTTTATATTTGTTCCAATTGTATACATTATCATTGCTGTACTTATAAATTTAATCATGAATAAGAATACATGGTATATCTTCCTCATCTCTTGAAAGATTAACATTTGTGCATCTACTTATTTGGAGACTTTATTTACTTGAAAGTGATGTTACATGTGTAAGCATATAGGCATAAATATATCTTCCTTATAGAAGTATTTTTCCATTATTTTATTTTCAATGTTTCTATGTCATTATTTGGAATGAGTTTTATGTAAATATCATTTAGACTTGTATCTCTCCCATTTCATAAATCTGCCCTTCAATAAGAGATTAATTAAATCCTACCCCTTTACATGTTTGTCTTAAAAATCTGGAGCTCTTTCTGCCACTGTGTTTTCAATTTGCCATGCTTTCAAAGTAATTATAAATATATGTGTGCATATTTGTACACACACATATATGCTACATGTGCTCATAAATATATAATTTATACCAATTGAATATGGATATAATTTAATTTCCTGACATTTGCTCAAGTCTCAAGAGTTATTTAATTCTCCTTTTTTTAAAATTCCTGTAGAGGTTTGAAACTTACACATCCCATATCTGTTCTTTGGGGGATTGCTACTACATAGGAATTTAATTTACTTTGTGCTTCTGTCCTTACCCAGGGTTGATGGATCCTCCACCCAGTCAGAACTAGAACCTCCATACATGTTGCTTTCTTTATCAGCCTACAGACACGGACTCCTACAAAACTGATACTCAGGTTGTCAATTTGAACTTAGTTGTAGACATTAAATGGTTATTGATATTTTCACTCAATCTTGTGTTTTGCTCCACTGGCCACAGTGCTGCCTTAGGGGAATCTGCCTGGGTGGTGGCTTGGATGATCCAGAGCAAAAAGTATGGAACCAATGAGCTTACAAATACCACTTTTTTAGGAAATTAACATTTTCAAGGTTTTATATGGCTGGATATCCTATAGACAGAGGGCAGTAGGAATCGTCATAGAGACAAAAAAACTAATTAGGCCAACCTTTAAATAATCTTCATGTAACATAATACTTTCCAGTGGGGTTCTTAGAGCTCATGAAAGTATGACACAGGAAAATATGACATTTGTCCTATGAGCTCCCAGGAGGAAATTTCAGCATAGCAAGAGACTCCACTGTAGGTTCTTGTAGTAAGCACCCTATTAGAAATCTCTCCAAAGGGGCTGCTGCTTTCCTTCTGTGTCCTTACCCAGGAAAGAGTTTTTCATCTAATCATGACTTTGATGTGATTGCCTTAGTTCTGTTTGGTGTAACTCCTCTATAGAAAATCCCCCAAATCTTTGATACTTGTGTCCTCTATAGAACACACAGACTTAAATACTTGACTTAGCTGTATATTGGATATGCTTGAGAACTTTTAATGGCCCTCATTAGCAATTGAGAGTCTAATTTAATTGGTCCAGGATAGGCTGCATAACAGGTCTTTTGAAAGCTTCTAGGTGATACTATAGTATTGAGAACAGGGAGGCACAAACTGTCTATAGGTAGGTAAAATTTACTTCTCAACTAATTATGCATTCATTGATGGCAAGGACTAATGCATAAGTCTAATTGTGGGTTTCAACCTATCTTGTATCCTGGCTTTCTTGGGCACGTTCCTGGTGGGACCCTGGGCTCAGATCTGCTGCCCATACTTCTGTACCTGAGTTCTTAACCTGAGATCCTGAGCTCAGCATCTTGATGGAGTTCTCAGCCCAGTTCATCTGTGCTGACCTGGAGGGATGACTCACTGATTCAATGAACCAGGCAGAATCATTAAAGTATGGTGGAAACCTTGTTCAGATGCAGCACCATATTGTGCTCCTTGTGACTCCTTAAGAGTACAGATGGTCCTTAAGCTATATGAAGGTTCAAGGTACCACCAGATTCACCTGTGATATGCATGCTCATGCCTTAAAAAATCTACTAATTTCTATGCCAGGGAAAATGAACCAATCAATATACAGATAGAATTTTTCAAACTAATGTCAGATGGGAATCCAATTTATTTGGGCTGGATTTAAACCACATCTGCCATGACTAAAGTTGGATAAATCTCCCTAATTTTGTTCCCACACTCTTCCTTTTTGCTCTGTTGTGGCTTTTTCTTAGCCTAACCTTGTTTTATGGCTACTAGTGTATGTGAACCAATGCAAGCTCCCTAAGCACCACAGATTTGCCTCAGTTAGCTTTGTGCCTCATCTCTTTCTTCTTTTATCTTCTCTTAGTAGGTTCTGCTCCTGTTGTCAGAATAAATGATTGATGAACTGAGTTACAGTGATTTAAACTCTGTGACAAAGGTAATGTAAGGTAGAAGAGAGAAGATGAAAGTAGAGAGAAAATGATCTAATGCCCCAAATTTTAAATTGAATCTTGTATGGAGGGTCTCTAAGACCACCTCCCCAATCTCATGACTTACCAGGAGGACTCAGAGAACAAAGTATATATATTCACTCATAGCTAGAATTTATTATGACAAGAGATATAAAGCAAAATCAGCAAGGAAGAGACACAGTGGTAAAGTCTGCAAGATATAGGTACAAGCACCTGAGATACTTCTCCCAGTGGAGTCACACAAGGCAAGCTTAACTCCTCCAGTACTGTGAACTATTGCCCATCAGGGAATCTGACCTGAGCCTAGAAGTCCAAGAATTTAATGGGGCACATGTCATGTAGGCATCCTCAGTCTAGCATGCACTCCAATTCCAGACTCTCAGAAGGAACGAGGGCATTCAGCAAAACTCACTCTGTACAATACTTTAGGCAGAGCAAGCCACTATCATTATCATCAGAGTTGTGGGCATTTTTCTCAAATCCAAGTTCTTGGATGCCAGGCAAGAGCCAACATTGTAAGAATGCCATTCTAAGGGTACCAACAAGTTTCTCTATGATAACTCTTGCCCAAACAGACTCCATCACTTTCATGTTTATAGTTTCTTGCACATTCCCTCACATCCCAGCCAATTTTCAAATAGTTTCTTATCCTGTGTTGTGTGCTGGGGACAAAAATGTAACAAACAAAAAATTCCAGTTATCAAATAACTTGCTGTCTGTCCAGCAGAAGAAACTGACAAAGAAAGGAACAAGTAGAGTACAGTGTGGTAAGCACTAAATAGTATTAATACATTTGAGATTGATTGGTGGACTGTATGCTTGAGAATATATGCTTGAAGCAGGAACATGCTTCCTAATATTTATCCCATTTATAGAATAAAATATACAGCGATGTAATATTTGTTAAATTTGTAGGAAATTAGCTTACAAATATGTTTATTTGATAGTTGTAGAGGGGAAAAAGAGAAAGTTTTTGAGGCTCATACATCCCGTCAGGACCTGGTGGCTCACACTTGTAATCCCAGAACTTGGAAATCTGAGGCAGGAGGATTGTTCAAGGCCAGCCTCGGCACAGTAGCAAGACTCAAGCAACTTAGTGAGACTCTGTCTCAAAATTAAAAAATAAAAAGGGCTAGGATTGTATTCAGTGATACATTTCCCCTGGGTTCAATACCCAGCACCTAAAAAAAGAAAAAAGAAAATTCACATCATATCCCATCAGAACTGAAATACACAGAAGTCAACCTTGACACAAAGTTTTAAAAATTAGTCAGGTTGCCAGAAAGCAGTTCAAGACAAGGACAGTGAGCCCTAAGCAGATATAAAGCAAGGATCATGGGTTTCAACCCATCAGAGGTTTTCTCTGGAGTAAAAGTTGGCTTCATGAAGCCTTATTATAAATGAGAGGAAACAAAGTTATCCATGAATTCACTCTGACTCTAAAATGTGAGATATATAACTAATTAGAAAATGCCAGAAGGACAGATTGGTTAGACAATATCCAAATGCATTTTTGTGTTTAGAATAAATGTTAAAATATAATTTTGTGTTTAACCTAAATATTAATATTTCTCCCCTTTTAGCTTTAACATTGACCTACAACTATAAATTCACCAAAGCTTCAAGATCTTCCCCCAATCATCAAGTAGAAATGGATCTAGATTTCATTTTAAAATCTAATAATCTATCTTCTCTATGCCAGTGGCTTCTGTTAACACCTATGAAGAGAATGAGCATTGCCTCCCCAGCCTCAGCTTGGAAGTGTGGATTGCTTGTCCACCTCGTCAGGAATCATCAAATACACCACAGACCACCATGTGGGAAATGAACCCCTTGACTCCACACCTAGTCTTTTGGGAGAGGGTATTATTATCTTACCAGCTGTACAAGGCAGACCCAGCAGTGTCCCTGACATCCTTGTCTTTCAATATCCAGTCACTCTCGTCCTCTCCTAAGGCTGCTTCAAATTCAGCCATGAAGTCTTTGCTCCCACATCTTCTAAATCTTTCTGACCTTTTCTTGCCCTCAGCAGAGACACAAGACTCCACCCTTGATTTCTGTCATGCACTCTCTTGCAGCCAGGGTAGTCTTCTCAGAAGTGTGCCAAGTTAGTCAATCTCCTGCTTAGTTCATTGTGATTGTTCATGAGGTGAAGGTGAGGGCCCTGATTAAGACCAATACAACCTTTCACTTCCAGCATCAGCAACAACATTTATGGATAAACAGATATGGATGGACACACACACACACACAAACACACACACCATGAGTAATATAATGGCTCAAAATATGTTTTGGTTCTTCTTCTCTCATTGGTCAATCTAAGAGATGCACTTCCTCTAGTTTTCAGGGATGTGATTAACTATTAGAAATTAAGGTAATATGAGTTTGTAATATGGCTATGTCCCTTGAAAGATGAGCTATCTACTTTCCCCCCTAATATTTGTGGAAACTTTATTTTATTGAGGTAAAGTTTACATACTCATTAAGGTAAAACCTGTATTTATTAAGCAATCATTTCCTATTCTCACATCCCTCCACCTTCTGGCCACTATGAACCTTTCTATCTCCATAGATTTACCTAATCTGGATATTACATATAAATGTAATCATACACCATTTTATTTTTAGTATCTTAACATGTCAGAAATTTCAATTCTTAAAAGTGAGAAAAAAGAACACTTAACCAAATCCTGTATACAGAATTCCTTGTACAGATTTTCATTGTTTTTTTTTGGGAAGTTTATTGCAAAAAGAAACTTTAGAGCATTATCCATAGCTTAATTAATGTTAATAGTAGTAGTTATCACAATGTATTAGTTAACTGAATAGAAATTTGAAAAAGTTGCATTTGCCACATCTCAATCATCCAAGTAGTTGTTTAATAAATGAGAGACAGGTTGTAACTGGAAATTAAAAGAATATTGTCAACCTTTTTCATAGCGTCTCTGAATCTTACTATCACTTTCCAAAGAGATGAATTACTCATAAAACAAACGCCATGAGATGGTTTGTTTTGTTTTGTATTTTTGGTGGTTCTGGGGAATTGAACCCAGGTTTTCACACATGCTAGGCAAGGGCTCCACCACTGAGCTACATCTCTATTCTGAGAAGAATTTTTAAAAGCACAAAAAAGGAATTTTAACATGATCTATTAATGATTTCTACAATGAGATCCCTGAATATAATATTATATAAGCTGCATAAATTTGAAAATGAAAAACCACTCTTTGCTTCCCTTTCCTTGTCTGCAAAGTGGACAACATAGCTGCTCCTGATTCGTGGCATTTTTGTGCTGAGTATGTGTTCATATAAAAGCTGGGATTGTGGCTCAGGGGTAGAGCACTCACCTAGCACAGGCAGGATCTGGGTTCGAGTCTCAGCACCACATAAAAATAAAGGCCATCATCACCTAAAAAATAAATATTTTTAAAAATCACCTATTGTTTTTATTGTCATTACTACTGATTATTTTTACAGATTCTGTTTAAATCCCCATAATTTCATGTCTAAAGAACTCACAAGCAATACTAAATACAGATTCAATAATAACACGTATAGTCTTTGGTAGATTAAGTAGATAAAAGAATTTTTAAGTAGTAGATGTGTCTTTTATATTGCATCATAAATATATTCACATTTGTATATTGAATTCCAGCATTATGTTTTTGATGGTTTGTAGAGCAGCTACACTTTATTTACATATGAAGACAAGACAGACTTTCTTAACCAAAGCTAGAAAAAATATGAAATTATGTGAATACTAAAACCTCTATGTTCATATAGAAAGTTATCATTAAGTCATAAAAAATATTCTATACCATGAGTTTCTGTATTTATACAAAACAAATGCCACATAAAGCTTGTTTATAATGGACCAAACCAAAATAATCTTATGTATCAAATTTTTAAACTTTAGACACAGTTAAAATTGTCCAATTTAAAAAAGCATAAAACTTTCTTAACTTTAGGCAGTTGTCTTTATATTCTGCTATTTAACTTTAAGTAAAATGAAATAGCTTAACTCTGCATAACTTAATAACAACAGACAGTCCAAGGAAAACCAATTAAGATATTAATAATTTTTACTGTCAGGAAATTCATAAATATTTTCTAATTCAATACAATTTATCAGCTTAGATGTTTCTGAACTGTCAACATAATTTTTATATATGTTTCCAATTTCCCTTGTCTTTATACAGCAGTAGCATCATGTTACTGCAAGTTGTAAGACACATAAATGACATCATCTGAAAAGAAAATAAATAATGATCACTTCTTCTGACTACTGTGATGATGTCATCTTTTAAAGTACTTTAAAAAAATGGGCCAGGGAAATTTTAGACTTCATTCCAGGGAACCATAACAGAGCAAAATAGGTGTGCACCACATTAATTTGGACCCATATTCACATCTCTCCTATCTTTTGATGGAAACTTGTCATTTGTGTAAAACCCACAATAACAACAATCTTATATATTGCATGATGTTCACTTGGAAAAAGTCAAATAGTAAAAATTGTCAAGCAACACCAAGTGGTAAAGGGCGATTGTAACTCCTGTACCTCCATGGACCTCTTCTGTTCTTGCCTATGTAGAAACAGCAGTCTCAGTTCCTGTACCACGTCAGATCTTTCTGTTCCTTACCAGGATCCCCACACTCTCTCATCAGCTCTTTTAGCCTGCTCTTCACTGTATGGGCATTGTTATCCTTGGTGATTTTTCTGCAGGAAGTAGAAAGTCTTCTGGAACATATGCAGTAAATACTCCTTGAATTCCATGAGCACAAAGTACTTGGACATGAGTTTATTGATGCAGGCCAGCCAGGATCCCAAGCCAGCCAATGCTCCTGACCCAAGACATAGTTCTGGTTGCTGCCATTCACTGATGCTATCTTTCTGGTCCAGATGTCACAGCCAATGTATGCAAAATGGAGGATGTAGGTGAGGAAAGATGGGGTGATACTGGCAGGCAGAGGAATACAACTGAAGAGGTGGGCCAGCCACTCCAAGGCAAGGGAATAAATATGCTATCTCTCAGCTTAGAGGGTGGGAACTGCATGATTCAATAATTTGGCTGAAGTAGGACTTTGTAACAAGTCACTCAGTAAGTCACCACTTTCTCCTGAGGATGGGGATGGTAATGAAGTGGCAGCAGTAACACTGTTTGTCCCATACAGTCTACAAGATACCTGTCAGGAGCCTAAGCACCTTCTGCACCTAGTCCAGAGGGTGCTTCCACAATTCCTTCTTCCAAGCCACACTGAAGTCCTCACAGAAACAAACCAGCTCTTCTGAAGTTGTCTTCAACATGATCAGCCCACGGTGGGTTGTCACAGAGGACTGGATCAACTGTAATATGTTAGTAGAAAAGTCATGGTAGAACATGGGCCAATCTTGACATCCTATCTAAAAGTAAGTTTGCAGAGTTTGTTCTGGATAAAATCAGGTAAGGTTATATGGTGAGACAAAATGAATTTGGGCAGGCAGCCACAGATTTTCATCTTATCCTGAGATGGGACCCTCAAGCCACATTTTAAAAACTGTTAAACTGGACAAAGCCTGAGTTTAAAACCTCACAAAGAAAGTGAATTGTGCTTGAGAAGAGAAATGAGTTGTTATGTACACAGTATTTGTTGGCAGTCATCCAGTTTCAGAAACAGAAGCTTACATTGCAAAGATTTTGGGATAATAGAGTAATCTCATCTAAGTATACACTTTGGAATTTCCTCCCTAAGGACCTGTTTGAACAGTTTAGAAGGATTGCAAATTTTTGTTTTCTCATGATTTTCCTTGTATAGGTCACAGTAGACCCACCAATTAGCCCAGTTACCAGTGGACTTCGGTTATTCTTTGTTATAACTGTTACAGCCATCAAACAGGGATATAAAGATGGGCTGAGACACAGAGCCAACAATGAAGTCAACAAGAGCACTGTTTACACTACTGAAAATGCAAAGCAACTGCAAAATGAAAGTGAAAAAATTAACATTGGTGATGTAGTAGAAGTTAATGCAGATGAAATCTTCCTCTGTGATCTTATTCTTCTATCATCTGGTACCATTGATGAAACCTGTTATGTCACTACAGCTAGTCTTGATGGGGAATCTAACTAAAAGATAGATTATGCAGTATGGGATACCATTGAAATGTGTACAGCTGAGTCCAGTGATAACCTCCAAGCAGTGATTGAACAGCCTCAACTTGACCTATATAAGTGTGTTAGGCGAATCAATATCTATAGTAATAGTCTTGAGACTGTTGCCAGGCCTTTAGGACCTGAAAATCTTTTGATGAAGGGAGCTACATTTAAAAAAAAAAACAAAAAGATACATGGAGTTGCTGTTTACACTGGGATGGAAACCAGTGTAAACTATCAAGGGAAATCTGAACTATCAAGGGAAATCTCAAAAATGTTCTGCTGTTGAAAAATACATTAATGCCTCCTTGATGTATATTTATTTATCTTATTCACTAAAGCTGTAGGATGCACTACTCTATCCTAGGTATGGTAAAGTACCCCATACAATGAATGAACCTTGGTATAACCAAAAGACACAGAAAGAAGAGGAGACTTTAAATGTTTTGAAAATGCTCCATGGACTTCCTATCTTTTTTGGTTCTATTCAACTTTATTATCCCTGTCTCCATGTATATCAAAGTAGAAATGCAGAAATTCTTGGGCTTCTTCTTCATCTCATGGGATAAAAACTTTTATGATGAAGAGATTAATGAAGGAGGCTTGGTTAACACATCAGATCTCAATGAAGAACTCGGTCAGGTGGATTATGTACTTACAGATAAGACTGGAACACTTACTGAAAATATCATGTAATTTATTGAATGCTGCATAGATTGGCACAGATATAAAGGTGTAACTCAGGAGGCTGATGGATTATTTTAGACATTTAACATATTTTGACAAAGCAGATAAGAATCAAGAAGAACACTTTCTGCATGCCTTATGTTTAGAAATGAAAAGAAATGATGCTGTTGATGGAGCTACAGAATAAGCTAAATTAACCTATATCTTCTCCTCACCAGATAAAATAGCTTGGGTGAAAGGAGCTAAAAAGTATGGGTTCACAATTTTAGGAGGTCAGAATGGATGTAAGAGACTAGAAAACCAAAGGAAAAAAATAGAAGAGTATGAACTTCTTCACACCTTAAACTTTGATTCCATCCACCAATGTCTGAGGGTAATTGTGAAAACTCAAGGAGGAAACATAATTCTTTTGTTTTTTTAAAGGAGCAGATTCAGCAGTTTTTCCAAGGGTAAAAAAAAAAAAAAAAAAAAAAAAAAAAAAAACACATGAAATTGAGCTTTAGCTCATGTGGAATGTAATGCAATGAATGGGTATAAGACACTGTATGTGGCCTTCAAAGAAATTACTCCAGATGACTATGAAATAATTAAGACAGTTTATGGAGGCAAATATGGCCTTTTAAGACAGAGAAAAAAGATGGAAAAGGTTTATGATGATATTGATACAAACATGAATTTAATTTGAGCCACTTCAGTGGAAGACTAGCTACAAGATCAAGCTGCAGAGACCAGTGAAACTCTGCATGCAGTCGGCCTGAAAGTCTGGGTGCTTACTGGGGCCAAGATGGAGACAGCCAAATCCACATGCTATGCCTGTTACCTTTTCCAAACTTACACCGAGCTCTTAAAATTGACCACAAAATCTCTTGAAGAAAGTGAAAGGAAAGAAGATGGAGTCCATGAATTGTTGTTAGAATATTGGAAGAAGTTGCTGCATGAATTTTCTAAAAGTACTAGAAGCCTTAAAAAAGCATGGACAGAATATCAAGAACATGGATTAATCATTGATGATTCCACATTCTCATTTATACTAAATTCTAGTCAGGACTCTAGTTCAAACAATTATGAAAGCATTTTCCTACAAATTTGTATGAAGTGCATTGCAGTGCTTTGCTGCTGGAAGGCACGGTTAGAGAAAGCCCAGATTGTCAGAATGGTGAAGAATTAAAAGACAGCCCAATAACACTGTCCATCAGTGATGGTGCCAACAATGTTAGCATGATTTTGGAATAGGTATTAGCATGTGGGCATAGGTATTAAAGGCAAAGAAGGTAGCCGAGCAGCCAGGAACAGCGATTATTCTGTTCCCAGGTTTAAACATTTAAAGAAACTATTATTGGCTCGCAGACATCTATACTATGTGAGAATAGCACATCTTGTACAGTATTTCTTCTATAAGAACTTTGTTTCATTTTGCCACAGTTTTTATACTAGTTCTTCTGGGGTTTCTCACAATAGCCACTGTATGATGCTACTTACAATGTAGAATATCCACTTCACCGCCCTGCCCATTCTAGCCTACAGTCTCCTGGAATGGCACATCAACATTGACACTCTGACCTCACACCCATGATTGTATATGAAAATTTCTGGTAATGCTATGCTAGAGTTGGGCCCCTTCTTGGAGTGAACATTTCTGGCTGCCTTTGAAGGGACAATATTCTTCTTTGGGACTTGCTTTCTTTTTCAGACTGCATCTCTAGAAGATAAAGGAAAATAAACAGAAACTGGGCTTTTGGAACCATTGTTTTTACAGTCTTAGTATTCACTGTAACTCTGAAGCTTGCCTTGGATACTGGATTCTGGACATAGATAAATCATTTGGGGTTCTTTAGCCTTTTTATGTCTTTTTCTCATCCTTCTGGGGAGGAATTATTTGGCCTTTTCTCAAACAACAGAAAATGTATTTCATATTTGCTCAAATGCTGTCTCCTACATCCACATGGTTGGCCATAATTCTTCTAATATTTATCAGCCTTTTCTCTGAGATTCTCCTAATAGTATTAAAGAATGTAAAAAGAACAAATGCCAGGATTCATAATTTAATTTCTTCATCTGCATAAAAAGTATAGTAAAAACTTCATTATCCAATGCAGATGAATCCAAATCTTTAACTGTCTAGGTTATTGTCCCAGAAGCATATTGACAGTGGTTACAGCTAAACAAGAAAACACAAGAAAGCACCACAAAAAGTTATCATCTCAGGATATTCGATATGCAACAAAACTAAACCACTCTCTTATGTATAGGGTTCAGAATAAATGTTCATTAAAATACCAATTACTCTTCTAAGTATTTACATTTATTATAATTAGCCATTATGGCCAAAGTTCTAAGTTAAGAATTTATGGAATTTTAAATCAAGAATATTTAGAATTCTGGCTTTAGATAAAATAATCTAAATACCAAATGGGTGCTCTTTTAACCCACTGACTTTGTGAATGGATTTGAAACAATAGTATAAAGTAGAAGTCATGCAATGGGAATGAATAGATTTTACTAAATACAATGTTGTCGCGACCCCCCTTGCCCGCAAGGAAGACGCGACTCAGGAATCTTCTTTCAGCAGTTTATTCAGGCCCTTGATATTCTTCTAATAATTCTTCTACTACCCAGAATAATAATTGGATGCCCCTCCCAGCCTTAATAAAGCACCTCGAACCCCAATGCAAAGCTGCCACGTGTACCCTTCTCACAGGGTGCTAGAAAATGACACGCCAACTTTCTCTGATAAGGAGCTGGGAACACGCCAACTCTCTTTGATATGGAGTTGTCCTTCACAGACCACAACGGAGCCAGCGCCATCATGTAATGGCGACCACAGTCCGCAGGAACGGCTCACCACACAATGTTACTTTTTTTTTTGCCTGGCAGAAGATATTAGGATGTTTGGATCATATTTCTCATTCCTGCTGAGTGATCATCTTAAATTATTATTTTTTCAAACAAATGGAAGGAATTCTTGAAAATAGTGAAGGACTAAATGGTATTGATGCATCAGACAGAGTAGTTCATCTTTTCTCTTCACCACATGCTAATTGTGTCTTGATAGAATATCTTTGCCCAAAAATACCTTGAACACTTGTGTGAAATGTGTTGACTTTGGGTATTATTGTGGGAACAGAAAAAAATGTTTTTGTTTTTCTGAACTAAATACGACTTACAGGTGTAGGGCTACTAGACTTGAAAATAAAGCATAAAAATTTCAGTCACTTAATAGCCACTCAAAATAGGGAATAAACAGATTTTTTCCAATGTTCATTTTACTGGAATCTGAGGTAAAGTGGGTGAGATAATTTTTATACAAAGATAAAGCCATTCTAAACATTAGCCTTCTATCATTTTATGTGGAGAGACTAGAAAAATAATTTATTTTTAGACAGTTTTTTTCAAAGAGATTGCAGTTGTGCACCATAATGCAGCACATTTTGTTTTTCTCTTTTTTAACTTGCCAATTTGGGAAGTCATGAGATCCGTCTCAAGATGGTTTTGCCTGTAGAACCATGACTCTGTGTCTCTCACATAGCTAATGTGACCAGTGCAAGTGGTATAATTCTAAACTATTAGATTGATCTTGGTCAGAACCTCAACATACTGGACTAGAAGACTTTAGACTCCTAATGAGTTCACTTAAAAATAAATATGAAATGATTGTATTCAGTGGTAAAATCAGACACATTTGATATAAATGATCTCACATTTTGCTGCTAAATTAAAATGGTCTTTTAAAGTTGCACACACAAAATAGTTAACTGTACATTATTACTTAGTCATCCCTTGTGCTGGAGAGAAGAGGCAGAATATCTAGGCTCCTATTTGCTGGACAAAATTATCAAGAAACTCTTCTATCTCACATTTTCTTTAATTGGTTGTACAGTCATGGAAAAATTCTGTCATCAAACTTTCCAATGCCCTGAGGGAGGCTTCTTCAGATGCCAGGTTGGTCAGGGAGGAGGCCACTCAAGTGAGTTGACTCTTAGGCTTCAGACCTGTCCCACTCACACAGTTAAGGTCATGGTCCCTACAAGCTCAGGAAGTCCCTCAGTCATGCAAGGACAACCCCTTTCCTGCATGTCTAGGCCTCTCATTCTTGTAATTTTTTCCTTTCTATTTCCAGTTCTGAAGCTTGAATCCAATGTCTACTACATGCGAGGCAAGGGCTCTACCACTGAAAAATCCTCCAAGCCCTATCTTTAATGATGACCCAAAAGAGCATCAGGTCACAGCTCCTGCAATGTCCTTTGCCTTTCATTCTTATTTTCCTTCTGACAAGTTTCACTTCTTTTAGGCCTTGGCTATGGAAATCAGATTAGAAGTGGTTTATATAAATTGGAGAAATGGCCTATGCTGTAGTCAGCATGGATTGTCATATCGAGTACTACAGGCTGGGTGGCTTAAGCAACCAAATATTGATTTTTCTGTTTTGGATGTACAGCATGGTTGGGTTGTTGTGAGGGCTTTCTTCCTGGCTAACAGATAGCTACCTTCTAGTGTCCCTCTGTGACACAGAGAAAATAAGCTGTCTGCTGTTTCATAAGAACACTAATCCATTTGTGGGAGCCCCAATCATGACCTCCACCAAACCCGGTTACTTCCCAAAGGCCCCATATAAATATTGTATATCTTCATGTTAGCTATGCACATATTGATATTGCTGGTTCTTCTTAATAAATGTTGTCTCTTCATAACAAGAATAACAAGAACTCTTTGTTGAAAAGAAGAAAATGCAATGGTTAACAACACAGAAGCATAAAAAGTTACTTGTAAATTCTTTTTTTAGCCTCAAGACAATGAGTTTTATTACCTTTGGTCAACCAGGTTTGACAATATAAATATACTTATAGAAGAACACAGAACATTTAAATAAGAATTAAGTTCATGAAAGTTTACAAAACATAGCAAATATACCCTAATTTTTAATCTTATTTTAATATCTCAACTTTACTTTTGTACAATGGTCAGACATGTAAAAATATACTCACACTGTTTTAATATTTTTAAAAAATATTTATTTTTAAGTTGCAGGTGGACACAATATCTTTATTTATTTATTTTTGGTGTGTGTGTGTGTGTGTGGTTCTGAGGATCGAACCCAGGGCTTCACATGTGTTAGGTGAGCACTCTACTGCTGAGCCACAATATCAGTCCACACTAATTTAAGATATAAAATGATAGTAACTTACTAAATTCTTCATTATAAAAACTAATATAGGAATCCTCAAAGTATTGAAAAAACACTTTATGAAAGTCAGACCCACATCACAACATCTTATATCCTTTCTTTTAGCTATATCTTTGAAAGGCACATTTTGATTACTAGTATTTACCTAAAGATAGTACTTTGATTTTTCATTTTCCAGTCATTTTTTACATTTATCTCAAAAATGAGCAAATGGAAGGTTGTAGATGATAGGAAAACACAGGTTTCCAATTAGTTCCTTGAAGGAAGCAGTATGCTCATTCATTACACCCATGAACATCAAGAGAATGATTTGAGGAAGAGAAACTGCAGGTCTGTCCTACATCCTAGAATAACTACCTGGATATGCGTTTTACACAAAATTACTCATTTTTAAAAAAAATCATGAAAGTAAACCTAAAACACCAAAAGACCTAGACTACCAATTGCCCAGTTTAGTCCAAGTATTAATTACAAGCTTTGAGATTGAAGAAGAAATTAAACTTTTCTCCTCTGAAATCACATCTTTATTTCAGGCTCATTTCAATTTAAAACACTTGGAGACTTAATAGTGTTACAAATTCCAAGAATATGAGACATACTGATGTCTAGACCTAGACTACCAATTGCTGAGTTTATTCCAAGTATTAATTACAAGCTTTGAGATTGAAGAAGAAATTAAACTTCTCTCCTCTGGAATCACATCTTTATTTCAGGCTCATTTCAATTTAAAACACTTGGAGACTTAATAGTGTTACAAATTCCAAGAATATGAGACATACTGATATTCAAAATAAAATGTAAAAGCTTCAAAATCAAATATAAATGATTTGTGGTTCTCATGTTTCCCTCTAATTTGGGCTAATAACCTAAAACTGACTCTAATTATAAAAGCATTTTTAATTTCAAGCACCACTATTATTTTTAAGAACTTATAAGAACTCCAAAATGCGATCCAATATACACTCTAGGCTATGGTTTGCTTTTCAATGACTTTAATAATGAATTAGACCACTATTCTGAAGTACTGATTAATCACTTGATCCCATGTAAGAAACAAAAGGGAATTTTTAAAGTTATTATGAAATTTCAAAGTACTAGAAGTCTACCTTAAATTTATAGCATTCCCCTCAAGTCTCATTTGAGTATATCCATTTGTTTTTAGATGTCTTTCCTTACTAAAACAAAACAATTCATCAAAAATACTCTAAGGTGCCAGGCATGGGAGAACATTCCTGTAATCCCAGTGGCTGGGGAGGCTGAGGCAGAAAGATCACAAGTTCAAAGCCAGCTGAGTAAGGCCATAAACAACTTAGCAAGCCTCTGCCTCAAAATAAAAAATAAAAAGGGTTGGGAATATGACTTAGTGATTAAGTGCCCCTGGGTTCAATTCCTGCCACACACACACACACAAAAAAAAATTCTAAGATACAAAACAAACAAACAAACAAAAATGGTCATCTGTCACTTCAACAAAATATTTAATTTTTAAGTCTCCCAAAATGACCACTTTAGCAGCACTTACTCGAGTTCTAAAATAGCAGCTTTTAAAATTAAGTCAGTGTTGATTTATTCTTATTTATTTTTCTACTGACTACTCTGTTAAACTTCACAAGAGTGATTTTAGATTTACCCAACCTCAAAGGCCTTTGTAACACAATGTAAGAAGAGTTAACAAGAACATTCTTCTCAGTGCTTAAAAATATAGAAAAAGTTATTATATTTAAAGTCAACAAATATCTTTTTTTCTACTTGGAATTATACAGTAATTTAGTCACTCTAGCTGTGAAAACCATGAATTTACCTTTTAAACTAACAAAAACACAAAATGCAAATTTTCTACAAAAATACAATGTAGAAGACATATCACTTCTTCCCTGCTATAGACATTTAATATTTGGACAAAAAATGTAAACTTTTGATTACATTCAAAATGTAATCTTTTTAAAGTAACTTAAATTATTTGAAGTTTTTACACCTGGAGTTCTGAATAGCAGATTACATTGCTGTAGTACTGTCCAAGGGTTGTTTCACCTGCTATCCCGAGGGGGAAAAAAAAATGGCTTCTTGCGATGGAAGGTCTGGATAAAGGAGCTGCCCAACTGAGTAATCCAACCCTGACTTCCCCCTTTCCTGTGCTCCACATCACACAGGCATTTGTACTAGATGACCAATACTCTTCCTATTTCTCAATGTGGAGCAAGATTTAAGATCTGACCCCTCATTACAAACATCTGACTTTCAAAAGCTTTGTCAAAACTTGTGAGTCTTAAAAAGTTCATAAAGATCTTGCACAAGGTTCATGTCCTAAATACATGACAGAACCAAGTTTTTGATTTCTTCAGAAAAGGAACTTTTGCTTGAGGAAGGATATGGATATGTTCTCCATTCAGGATGTTTAAAAGGAAATGCTAGACCCTTATCAACTGCAACTATTTTAATAAGTAATTCTTTATCATTGATCCAGTTTGAGTCCTCATGGCAGCTTTCCTTTTTACATTTCTCCTTTTCATAGCTGACTAATCAGTTAACATTCGCCTTGTTTATATTTCTGATGATGTAATCCAAAACATTTGTTTTCTAATATTCTCAGGAAAAGAATCACCTTCAAATTTCCTAAGCCAATATTCAGCCTCCTTGAAACCTTCAACGAATAACTGAAAGGAACCGATCTTAGGAGGGAATCTTATCTGATAAATCTTTCTACCCACTTTTGGCACTTTCTGTGAGGCATACTTTTTGCCTCTAGGTTTTGCACGGTCAATTGCACTGTATTAAATGCCTCACTCACAAGCCAAACCACATTTGTTTTGGGTACAATGTCCATATGACGCTTTTCATCCCAAGGTAGGTCAAGGGAGCCCTTGGTTAAGAAACAGGCAGCCTCTGCCAAAGCAGCAAGGGCAGCAGACCTTGTGGACATACTTGGTCCATTTTGGATTCAGTTGACCCTATGGTTCTTCTGATTTAGGTTTAAACACATCAATAATATTCCTCTTAAGATCCTTTACGAAGTAACTTCCAGTTGACCCTCAGAGATTCTTTCTGGAAAAACTTCCACTTTTATTGTTTGTTCTGCTCTCAATATAATAATACCAGCAAATTATGGATCATCTACAAATACATTCATCTCCAAAGTTTCACCCAGGCCCACAAGAGACCCGCGGGACCGGTCCTTGGGCAGAGCCGAAATTCCTAGTCACAGGCCCTGTGGAGGGCGGCTGCGCCCTTGTAGCCAGTCGCTTCCTGCAGCATCAGGGCGCCCCTATCCCCTGCCCCACCAGGACGCCTCTCCTTGGCTGGGCCCAGGAGATCCACCGCAGCCTCGATTCTAGCTCCTCCTTCTTCCTCTACGTTCGCGCCGCAGGCGGATCCACCACGGACTCCGTCTCTGCCTTAGGTGTTGATACCTGATGAAGCAGCGGGTGCCCAGTCCAGTGATTCACGCGGAACTGGAGCGGCTACATCACACCTACGTCACCTCACTAGCCAAAGGGCCAGATCAGTGCCCGCCCCTCAGTTGCCCCGCCCCACGCAGTCAGCCAAACCCCAGTTCTTGGCTCCGCAGGGTGTCCACCTCGAGTTTGTGCAGAAAGATTGGGGCGGAGGGGCGGGCCTCTCCTAAAATTTTTTATAATACTTTTTTTTTAACTAGTAGATTAAGCATGTATCTTTTAAAAAAAATTAAATAAAAATAAATGGAAGACCAGTTCAGAAAGAGGAATAGGTGGCGGGAGAAGGGGATGGAAAGAGAAAGTACTAGGGAATGACATGGAGTAAATTACATCTCATGCATGCATGACCCCGCTATTATGTATAATTATAATGTAAATAAAGCATTTTTTAAAAAAATTTAGCAAAGCATTAATCAATGATTGAATTTGTTGCTCTGAATTGAAGTTTGTCCATTTTAGGAAAACTTACCTAAATGAGGAAGTACCTTTGAATTTGAACTCTGTATACTTATCTTATAAGTCAAGAGTAGAATCTGGCTTCTGTAAAATGTCATTTCAGACAACGCTAACTGGTAAGGTCACTCTAGATCTGTGCTACTCACTGACCTCCTGTGGCTGTTTAAATTTAAGTTTAACTTACTTAAAACTCAATACGATAAAAACAAACAAACAAAAACCAAAACTCGGTACTTTTTTTGAGTTTTGCCATCCACCATTCAAATTCTCAACAGCCACACAGGTAGCTAGAAGCCACCATATTGGGCAGCTCTGCCAAAGGAACATTTCATGATGGTAGAAGTGCACGTTGCAGTCATCACTGGAGATTACTTTCTAGATTTACTTAATGGTAACTCCACTCTATTTAGCCCAAAACCTAGTAAAGGAAATAGAGTATATAAAATCATAGACATTATTTTTACTAGTGAGTTAATAGATGGTAAAATTATACCATATACCACATTAAATGTAAAGAATATTTTCATGTATTTTATTCATATAAAATACACATATTTGTTGCTTATAAATTACATGATTGATGTTTACATATGAATTTATTTGTTTCACTTAAGTGTTACATAATATTTGTAAGGCAGGCATTGAGTAATGCTTTAAAATGTGACCCAAGAAACATAAAAAAGGGGAAACTCTGCCTCAAAATGAAGCTACCTCCTGATGGCCATCCAACAGACTGACTTTTTCCAGACATTTTCTTTCCAAAAATTTTTATTTGTGGTATCTTTGACACCTTCAGCAGAAAATAAGACTTCATTTTCTTATATTTTGTTTAGTGACAGGTGAAATTGTTCATATTAATAAGAATCAATTAAAACTACCAATTGCCACATGGAAACCCTTCTGAATTCTAAAATCCTTCTGCAAACTTTCCTAAATTTTTGGAGTGTGTGTACTCAGTCAATATCAACCACTGACTTTCAACAGAAACTTAGAGTTCCCTGAGCACTCTGCCCTTGGGAGTTCACTATACTCCTTAATTTTTGTGCTATTCATGTTTCTTTGAAATTTATTCCACAATAATTTGGCTACCACATTCTATGTCTGATAGAAAGAGCCTACCTTCATGGTTATGGAGCAAGTGAGGCAGTGTAGGGGGACATCTGCCTGGGAGGGAGGAGGTAAGAATGGTGGAATTGAAGGCCTTGAAACACACATCTAGCCATCTATGGGAAGGGAGGGGATTGTAGGATTTTGAGATTGTTGGCTGATTATATCAAGGGTAAATTAAAAAGAAAAAGTGGGTCTTCCATCATCATTCAGGGAGAACCTACAGATGGAACTGAACCCCAGAAGCAGAGGTGAACTAGAGAGAAGACCAAACCTCAGTAAAACCTGCTAAAACTGCAAACCAAACCTGACCAAATGCAATTTTTCTGGGAGTAACTGAATATCTATCTTAAAAAAATAATGTAAATTTAAATATGATGCTGGTGTCATAAGGGAGAGAGAACTCTGTGTTGCAGATTTCCTGTTAGTAAACTTCACCTTGTTATTGCTGTCTCTGTTGACAAGTATATAAATGATATTAAAAGTTAAGTGTGAATCTTGCCAGTCTTCTAAAATACAAAAATGTAAAGAGGAGAGACAACATAATTGATAAAGAAGATCCATGAGACACAGAGTCCTGGAGTCGCTCAGCTATGGACTATGTAGACAAGAACTTTAACACATCTGATCAATATATTCAGGAAACAGAAAAAATAGAGGAATTTTTAAAGATAATGGGAATTAAAAAAATTAGTTATTTGTAACTAAAAAGTCTAATAATATCTGAAATTATAAGAATAGATGAATTTAAAGAAGATGTTATTAGATTATTGAAAAACATGGCAGATTAAAGGAAAATATTTAAAAGGAATCACAAAGACAAAATAAGCATAGAGGGGAGATCCAACATGGCGGCGGGCGTGGAGAGATAAAGTCTCTGACCTCTTAAGCTGCGCAGGCATAGGGAGTTGTAAACCGTCTAAATGCTGTTTGCTCAGGATCACTAGGCAATGCTGAGCTGACATGGATCTGGGGTGAACAGTCTGGGCCTCTCAGAACACACACCAAGCCCGGATTGGCTGAATTCAAGCTCCCTTTTGCCTGCTTCTTGCAGACAAACTGCTGTGACTCAGCACTAAAAGATCCCACTGAAATAACTGGTCGGCCCTTTTGATCCTACAGAGGTTAATGCCAACCGAGCCTTCATAGGCAGTGGCCACAGGATTGAAACGGGGCTTGGGAGAGACAGTCAGGACTCACCCATTGCATTTGTCACCTGGAAAAAGGAACGAACTGTAACCATTTGCATTGGATACCACTATGGCAGAGAACTGACGTCACCAGAATGCAGCGGAGGAGATAACTTCATTGAAACCAGCGGCGACAGGTGTGTAATCCCCTAGCCTTCCCTCTCCTCACAATGGGGAAACCTTAGGGCCCCTCCCAGCTCTCCCGTAAGGGCCCCTCCCAGCTCTCCTTTGAGCATGATAGCCAGACCAAGAGAATCGGGAGTGGTGCGGGACCTACGGCACGGAACTCCTGGCTACCGCTACCACCAGTGCTAACAACTGAGGTCTCTGGCACCAGCTACCGGGGGCATGGCTACCGGAGGGCAAGCAAAATTTGCTGAGGGTTCTCAGCCTCAAGCTCTACAAACTTAGGGTCTGAGGGAATGGCAAACAGGGGGAGTGTGCCCAGTCGTTCATGAAAACAGGGCTCCCGGGAGCAGAAAACCTGGAGTGTAGCCAGTATTGTGGTGAGCATCACCGGAGAGTGGGGCCTGGCTTGAGGAAAAGTGGGGAAGTGCCTAGACACAAGAGAAGGCCCTAGGCACAAAGGATTGGAGACCCGCCCAGTCTGGGAGGAGGAGCTACTGCATAGTGCTTGGTTCCCACGTATTGAGAGGAGAAGCTTGGCCCAGTGGGCACAGCTCCACCTACTGGAAGAGAAGTTAATCAAACTCTAAGACTGAATTTATTATTATTTTTTTAATTTTCATTTTTGTTGTTGTTTTTTTAATTTTTTTAAATTTAAATTTTTATTTTTTTATTTTTTTAAATGTTTTTCTTTTTTTCTTTTCTATTTTTTCTTGTCTTTTCATTTCTTTTCAATTTTCTTATTCCCCCTTCCTTGAATTCTACCTGCTTACTCTCATTCTCTTTAGTGACTTCTTCCCTTCCCTTCTAATACCTTTCCTCCCAAGCATCAAATAAATTTATAGGAGTAAACAGTAACTCAGCAGTCAAACAGAACAAGAAGTAACATGAGCAGCTTCAAAAAGCAAGGAAGAAAAGGAGTACAAACAATGCAGGACAGCCTAAATATTCAGGAGGACCTAGAGGCATCAGAAAAATGGTCAAATAAAGAACTCAAGGAATACCTTAGACAGATGGTATGGAACCTTAAAGAGAATATGAGACAGCAAATTCAAACAGTGAAAGAACACATTGAAAATGAATTACATAAACAGAAAAAAGAAGAACTTAAACATCTTTATCAGGAGATAGAAATTATAAAAAAAAAACAATAATTCTAGAAATTAAGGAAACTATAAACCAAATTAAAAACTCCAATGAGAGTATTACTAACAGAGTGGAAAAAGTAGAAGCCAGAACGTCAGATAATGAAGACAGAATATATCATCTTGAAAAGAGTCTAGCCAACTCAGAAAGGCTGGTAAAAAATCACGAGAAAAACATCCAAGAGATATGGGATAACATAAAAAAAACAAACTTAACAGTCACCGGGAGAGGGATGGTATAGAGGTTCAAACCAAGGGAATGAGCATGTTGCTGAATGAAATAATTATAGAAAACTTTCCAGAAATAAAAAGGAAATGGATGTACAAGTTGTAGATGCATACAGGCCACTGAGCATACAAAATCACAGTAGTCCAATGCCAAGACACATTGTTATGAAGATATCCAATATTCACAACAAAGAGAAAATATTAAAAGCTACAAGAGAAAGGAGGCAGATTACATTCAGGGGTAAACCAATAAGGTTAACAACAGATTTTCCATCATAGACGCTGAAAGCGAGAAGATCCTGGAACAATGTATTTCAAACACAGAAAGACAATGGATGCCAACCAAGACTTTTGTATCCAGCAAAATTAAGCTTCAGGTATGACAATGAAACAAAAATATTTCATGATAAACAAAAGTTAAAAGAATTTGCAGCCAGAAAACCAGCATTGCAAAGCATCTTGAGCAAAACACAAGGAAAAAATAAAAAATAATAACCAAAACCATCAGTGGGAAGTGCCTCAGTAAAGACAGAGGGCAGGGGGAAAGCTAATCATGAAGAAACAAACTAAATTTAAAAAAAAAGATAAATAATCAAACATGGCTGGAAGTACAAACCATATATCAATAGTAATTCTAAACGTTAATGGCTTAAACTCTCCAATAAAGCAACATAGGGTGGTAACATGGATTAAAAAACAAATACAACAATATGCTGCCTCCAGGAGACACATCTGATTGGAAAAGACATACACAGGCTGAAGGTGAAAGGTTGGGAAAAAATATACCACGCACATGGTCCTCGTAAGCAAGCAGGGATGGCCATCATCATATCGAATAAAATCGACTTCAAGCCTAAGTTAATCAGAAGGTATAAGGAAGGACATTATATACTGTTAAAAGGAACCATTCACCAACAAGACATAACAATTATCAATATTTATGCACCAAATAATGGTGCTGCGACGTTCATAAAAAAAATTCTCTTCAAGTTCAATAATCAAATAGACCACAACACAATAATTATGGGTGACTTCAACACACCTCTCTCACCATTGGAGAGATCCTCCAAACAAAAGTTGAATAAAAAAACTATAGAACTCATATCAAAATCAATAACCTAGACTTAACTGACATATATAGAATAAATCAACCATCATCAAATGGATATACTTTTTTTCTCAGCAGCACATGGATCCTTCTCAAAAATAGACTATATATTATGCCATAGGGCAACCCTCAGTAAATATAAAGGGGTAGAGATAATACCATGCATTTTTTCTGATCATAATGGAATGAAACTGGAAATCAATGATACAAGAAGGAAGGAAAAATCCAATATCACATGGAAAATGAGCAATATGTTACTGAATGATCAATGGGTTACAGAAGACATAAAGTAGGAAATAAAAAAATTCTTATAGACAAATGAAAATGCAGACACAACATATCAGAATCTATGAGACACAATGAAAGCAGTTTTAAGAGGGAAATTCATCTCCTGGAGGTCATTCCTCAAAAATACAGAAAACCAACAAATAAATGAGCTCAAACTTCATCTCAAAGCCCTAGAAAAGGAAGAGCAAAACAACAGCAAATGTAGCAGAAGACAAGAAAAAATTAAAATCAACGAAATTGAAACAAAAGAAACTATTGAAAAAATTGACAAAACTAAAAGTTGGTTCTTCTAAAAAATAAATAAGATCAACAGACCCTTAACCATGCTAACGTAGAGAAGAAGAGAGAGACCTCAAATTACTAACATACGGGATGAAAAAGGCAAATCACAACAGACACTACAGAAATACAGAAGATAATTAGAAATTATTTTGAAAATCTATATTTCAATAAAATAGAAGATAGTGAAGACATTGATAAATTCCTTAAGTCATATGATTTGCCCAGACTGAGTCAGGAGGATACACACAATTTGAACAGACCAATATCAATGGATGAAATAGAAGAAACATTCAAAATACTACCAACCAAGAGAAACCAAGGACTGGATGGGTAAACAGCGGAGTTTTACAAAACCTTTAAAGAAGAATTAATACCAATACTTTTCAAGTTATTTCAGGAAATAGAAAAAATGGAGCTCTTCCAAATTCATTCTATGAGGCCAACATCACCCTGATTCCAAAACCAGACAAAGACACCTCAAAGAAAGAAAACTACAGACCAATATCTCTAATGAAGCTAGATGCAAAAATCCTCAATAAAATTCTGGCGAATCGGATACAAAAACACATCAAAAAAATTGTGCACCATGATCAAGTAGGATTCATCCCTGGGATGCAAAAATGGTTCAATATATGGAAATCAATAAATGTTATTCACCACATCAATAGTCATAAAGATAAGAGCCATATGATCATCTCGATAGACGCAGAAAAAGCATTCAACAAAGTACAGCATCCCTTTATGTTCAAAACATTAGAAAAATTAGGGATAACAGGAACTTACCTCAACATTGTAAAATCTATCTATGCTAAGCCTCAGGCTAGCATCATTCTGAATGGAGAAAAATTGAAGACATTCCCTCTAAAATCTGGAACAAGTCAGGGATACCCTCTATTACCACTTCTCTTCAATATAGTTCTCGAAACACTGGCCAGAGCAATTAGACAGATGAAAGAAATTAAAAGCATAAAAATAGAAAAAGAAGAACTTAAATTATCACTATTTGCAGATGACATGATTCTATACCTAGAAGACCCAAAAGCATCTACAAAGAAACCACTAGAACAAATAAATGAATTCAACAAAGTGGCAGGATATAAAATCAACATGCATAAATCAAAGGCATTTCTGTATATCAGTGACAAAACTTCTGAAATGAAAATGAAGAAAAACACCCCATTCACAATATCCTCAAAAAAATAAAATATTTGGGAATCAACCCAACAAAAGAGATGAAAGACTTATACAATAAAAACTACAGAACCTAAAGAGAGAAATAGAAGAAGATCTTAGAAGATGGAAAAATATACCCTGTTAATGGATAGGCAGAACTAACATCATCAAAATGGCAATATAACCAAAAGTTCTCTATAGGTTTAATGCAATGCCAGACAAAATCCCAATGGCATTTCTTGTAGAAATAGATAAAGCAATCATGAAATTCAAATGGAAAAATAAAAGACCCAGAATAGCAAAAGCAACTCTAAGCAGGAAGTGTGAATCGGGTGGCATAGCGATACCAGATTTCAAACTATACTACAGAGCAATAGTAACAAAAACAGAAAGGTACTGGTACCAAAACAGGCGGGTAGACCAATGGTACAGAATAGAGGACACAGAGACTAATCCACAAAGTTACAACTATCTTATATTTGATAAAGGGGCTAAAAGCATGCAATGGAGGAAGGATAGCATCTTCAACAAATGGTGCTGGGAAAACTGGAAATTCATGTGCAACAAAATGAAACTGAATCCCCTCCTCTCGCAATGCACAAATGTTAACTCAAAATGGATCAAGGAGCTTGATATCAAATCAGAGACTCTGTGTCTGATAGAATTAAAAAGTTGGCTCCGATCTACATATTGTGGGGTGGGGCTCCAAATTCCTTAATAGGACACCCATAGCACAAGAGTTAATAACAAGAATCAACAAATGGGACTTACTTAAAATAAAAAGTTTTTTTTCTCAGCAAGAGAAACAATAAGAGAGGTAAATAGGGAGCCTACATCATGGGAACAAATTTTTAATCCTCACACTTCAGATAGAGCCCTGATATCCTGAGTATACAAAGAACTTAAAGAATTAGACAATAAGATAACAAATAACCCAATCAACAAATGGGCCAAGGACTTGAACAGACACTTCTCAGAGGAGGACATACAATCAATTAACAAGTACATGAACAAATGCTCACCATCTCTAGCAGTCAGAGAAATGCAAATCAAAACCACCCTAAGGTACCATCTCACTCCAGTAAGATTGACAGCCATTATGAAGTCAAACAACAACAAGTGCTGGCAAGGATGTGGGGAAAAGGGTACTCTTCTACATTGCTGGTGGGAGTGCAAATTGGTGCGAACAATTTGAAAAGCAGTATGGAGATTCCTTGGAAAGCTGGGAATGGAACCCCCATTTGACCCAGGTATTGCCCTTCTCAGATCCCTGAAGACCTTAAAAGAGCATACTACAGGGATACTGCCACATCAATTTTCATAGCAGCACAACTCACAATAGCTAGACTGTGGAACCAACCCAGATGCCCTTCAATAGATAAATAGATTAAAAAATGTGGCATTTATATACAATGGAGTATTACGCAGCACTAAAAATGATAAAATCATTTAAGTTGCAGGGAAATGGATGGCATTAGAGCATATTATGCTAAGTGAAGCTAGCCAATCCCTAACAAATGCCAAATGTCTTCTTTGATATATTGAGAGCAACTAAGAACAGAGCAGCGAGGAAGAGCAAGAGGAAAAGATTAACATTAAACAGAGACATGTGGTAGGAGGGAAAGGGAGAAAAAAGGGAAATTGCATGGAAATGGAAGGAGAACCTCATTGTTATACAAAATTACATATAAGAGGTTGTGAGGGGGATGGGAAAATAAACAAGGAGAGAAATGAATTACAGTAGATGCTGGTAGAGAAGATGGGAGGGGAGGGGAGGGGGATAGTAGAGGATAGGAAAGGTAGCAGAATACAACAGTTACTAATATGGCATTATGTAAAAATGTGGATGTGTAACCAATGTGATTCTGCAATCTGTATTTAGGGTAAAAATAGGAGTTCATAACCCACTTGAATCTAATGTATGAGATATAATATTTCAAGAGCTTTGTAATGTTTTGAACAACCAATAAAAATAAAATGTGTTTTTCAAAAAAAAATAAAAGGAGAAGAGAGAAACAATGGTATATTAGTAAAAATAATTGGCATAAAGAATAAATAACTATAATAAAGAGATCATATTGAAGAAGCTAATAGACGCAGATGAAATCTTGCACCTCTCATTCCCTATATCATTGGTGGTATTAGATAAAATGCCATATTATAATATAATGCCACTTATACAGATGAAAAACACACATCTTAGCACCTAGTCTTAAAACATAGTGATTATTACAATTTATCTAGAATTTATTTTGTCTCAATTCTCAATCTTTATAGTACATTCAATCTAAATTTCACAATTTTTCTTCCCAATATTTCTTTAAATCAAAATACAGTTATTTGTTACATAACATTTCAGGTAACAAAAGACTACAAGTATGATGGTGGTCTCATATGAATATAATGCAGCTGAATAATTGCTGAGAGCCATAGCCAAGTAGGAATGATGCATGGTAATTTCCTTGTCAGCCTACCCAATGTTGCTAGAGGGAGGACTATCCATTGTGGAAATGGGCTTGGACCCAGGTCATTTGAAGTGACATTGCATGAATGTTTGAGAAAGGTGACCCAGCTCAAGGATCAGGGTGGATCCGGGTTGAGGGCTGTTCCAGGTTTAGGGTGTGGATCATGCTGGGCATAGGGCATATCCTGCTGCCTCAGGCGCCCGCTCCTTGAGTTCCTGTTGAGTTCTTGAGGGATTCAGAGAGTATTTTGGGATGCAGAGCCCAGTGGAGGTGTGTATTGTCCCCAGAACGTGCGTGTAGAGTGCCAGTGAGAGTTGGAGAATAAAGATTTGCTGTTTGAGTCTACAAGGCTTTTGTGGTGGCTCGGTTATTGGTGCCCAGCCAGACTGTGGCAAATAATTTGGCCCAGTAACATTGCAGTCATCGAAATGTCATAGCACAATTCATTATACATGTTTGTGTGATGCTGGTATAAAAAATCCTGCTGTGCCTCCAGGTCTATAAAAGAATAGCACATCATTTTAAGTATGGTACATTATAGTTGATAACAGTAGTGAATGAATATGTTGCTAGTTAAGGCTTTTAATATAATATACTTTTATTAATTATTTTTTTAGAATAAAATGAGACTTTATTTTCTGTTTGGATTTTAATTCGCCACAGCCATATTTATTTAGAAGCAGACTGAGGAGCAACAACAAGCAAAACTGTAGCTATGCAGTTTATGTAATAGCATATTAAATTGGCAAGCTGCTTCAGGCTTTGCTAAGAGAGCTCACTGTAAAAAGCATATAAAAATTTTAATTTTCTGTGTAAATCAGGGGTCAAAAATTAAGTGAACAAAATTTCAAGAAAAGTGTTTATTTACATCTAAGTGATTATACATGAAATATTTTTTCATTTTTAGCAACTTTAGTAGAAATATAATAAAAACATAATTGGGAATGTGTAACTTGAATGGAAAATAGGTTTTCCTCTCAGTGTTTGATAGTATTTATCCTGATTGTCATTGTGATTTATACTATTGTGATTTCCAGTTTTTTTCCCACAATTTTTAAGTGGATAAAATCTGGTCTATCTTTCTAAATTTTACATAATGTCTTCTTAAATGCATTTTTGTGTGGATATGTGTGTGGTGCTGGGGATTGAATCCAGGTGCATTCAAGGGAAGCATTTTACCAACTGAGCTATATCTACAGCCCCTTAAGTGCAATTTTAACCAAGTATTTTAGAAAATCAATATAAGAAATTAAAATCTGTGATTTATTGTTGCTATAAAATTTAAGACACTACTAAATCCAATATCACTGGCTGACCAGGATACAAATAGTCATCTAATAAAGCATAACTCTTGTAATATGGAGTTGAGTTTTCAAGAACTTTAGATATTTGATATTCATATAAAACAAGGAAATTCACAGACTTCAGAGATTGAGCCCTCAAACTGGAAATAGTGGCAGGAAAATAGGAGTGTTGTTATTAAAGAAAAAGCTTGCACATTTAAACAATATTGAAAATATACTTCTTAGTTTATGCACGAGTCAAAGATCATAGTCATATACATATAACTACCAGGAAGGAAATAGAAACGGATATTAAAAAATTGACCACTTCTTTCTTTAATGAATGTTAAACAACTATGGCATGTGTCCAATAGTCTTAAAAAATCTAAGCATTATACTAATAGAAAATACATGAAAATGAGAGGCAAAATAATGATTATAAAAGATATTATTTTGAGGGGGTACTGTGGATTGAAACACTACTGAGTCACATTCCCAGCTGTTTTTATTTTAATTTTTAATTTTAAAACAGGGTCTCACTAAGCCTTGCTAAGTTGCTGAGACTGGCTTTAAGCACGCAAAACTCCTGCCTCACCCTCTCAAACTACTAGGATTTTAAGCATGCACTCAGCTAAAAGATTCTTCATATGAGAAATCATATTTAAAATTAATATCATTGACAGTTTATATCATTTAATATGCACTTTAGAGAAACAAAGAACTTCTAGATATGTGCTAGCCTATACTATTTAGAAGCCAAGACATGTAAAATAACATAGTTTGAAATATTTTAATCTTGCAAAATAATGATAATATTTTAAAATAATAATCATGTGAAATAAAATTTTTTTCACACTTTCTATTATAGAAAAAAGTATAAAGATATAAATAATTTTAATTTTTATAGGAAAAACTAGGTTGGGTTTTAGTAACTGTGTTTTCTTTCTTTTTTTTTTTTTTTAACCATTCCTCTCCCTACCCTTTGTGTATAGGTTCTGAAGATCAAACATAGAGCCTTACACATCGTAGGTGAAATCCCAATTTTTGTCATTCTTTTTACATTCTTTTAGTTAAATTCTTCTAAACACACACACACACACACACACACACACACACTAAAAGTTTACTGTGAATCTTTTTGCTGTGTTACACAGCAGAAGCCTCATGCTTACTGCCTTTTTATTGAATCAAAAAGCCACATCAAGTTATGAACCTATACCATCTAAGTTTCTGTAAGTATACTCTATGATATTTAAACAATAATGAAAACACATAATGGTGTATTTCTGAGAATGTCTCCCCATATTTAATTCATAAGTGTACTATAAATACTAATCCAATCTTAATTCACAGCAGGATGTTCATACATTTTTGTATCTTTTATGATATATAGGAGTGCTTCATAATTCACAAAGTTACTCCTGATACTTATTTATCATGTTATACTCATTTCTGCTCAATACTTCATCGCTAATTCATAAATGCTTTTTGTGGAAGCTGCTTTCCACCCTACAATTTCAGAAGCATTTTGGATGTAACTACTTCCCAAGGTATTTTTACAGTTTAACTTCTTAAAAATAATCATGTTTAGTAAATATATGATTTACAAGTGAATAAAGGAGTTAAATGTATGTAAGGGAAACTTTTGAAAGGATATCAGAAGAAATTATTGTTCCCATACATCACTGTGACCAGAGTTAATAACAATATTTGTATACTTGAAAATTGCTAAGAGAGAGGTTTTGGAGTGTTTTCTACACAAAAAGGAGACGTGGGGTAATACATATATTAATTAGCTTGCATTAGCCATATTGTAAATCATTAACATATAAAATTATATTTGTCAAATAAAAGTGAAAATAAAAGAACAAAAGAAAAAGACTACTCTGTTAGACATTTTCCTTTTCAGGCCTGTCCCTCTCTTCCTCCATTACTCCACACTTACTGTCCTCTTTAATCCTTGGCTAATAAGCTACTGCCTTACTTCATCTTCATTAAATAGATAAGTAATTTAATTGTTTTGTATTGTGCTTAATTTCCCAAAAAAAAACAAGTTTCTTTTTTCAAAACTCATGACCTAAATATATGTGTATGCATGCAATATTCATTTGAAAGTTGAGTGATATCTACATTTTTTTGCTCTGAATTTCTCTAATAAAAACTATTAATGCAAATGGAAACAAAAAGGAAAAAAAAAGCTTCATCATAATCTGTATGTTGTCTGAAGGGTACTGACAATGTGAAATTCCCAAATAAAATTTGACATGAAATTTAAATTCATATATTAAATGTATCTCTCTGATCATTGGTCGAATAATGTCTGATTTAGTTGAGTTCACTTCTTAGGAAATTCTTTAGGAATTGTGTGGGATGGTATTTTTCTAATGTTTTCCATGCATGACCTCTGATAACTGGTGCAATGAATCTAAACCCTGGGTTTCTAGTGTAATAAACTGAAGTGAACCTTTCCTTTGTGCCAGTTTCCTGATTGATTTTTAAGAAAGTATTTATTTCTACTCTATAATAAATTTAATTTCTATAAATAAAAATTGTGTCCCCAAAATTAATCAGTCAGATAGTATCTCCAAAGTATTTATCACACTTGTAATTTCCATAATCCTTGGGCTGTCACAGGCTGGCTAAGGATGTTTACTAAAGTAAAATAGAGCTCAAACTCCATTTTACAATTTAAAATATCAAATGTTAATTTGAATATTTAGCATAATTTGTAATAACACAATATTCTTCTTATATATGAACTTTGAAAATGAATAAAAGACGCTAATGTGATACATGGATAACATGGCAAATTACCTTATTTGAAAGCTATATTATAAAATCATAAAAAATATAATTAAATTCAGGTTATTCTTGACTTTGCAAAGGAAAAAAATGGGAATAGACATTGCATATTTTGATGCCTTATAAACATTAATCCATTGTATAAATAAAAAGCATAAGAATGAACTATGGTAATTTGTGAAGTTTTGAAGCAAATATCACCACCAATGAGTAAATGTTGCATTATCATTCAATAAACATAGGCTTTCAAAGCAATTTTTTCATAATTTCTTGGGAAATTATTTTATATATATGTGAATTATTCATTAACAAAAAGCAATTCATCTACAGGAAATCTATGTGTATTAATTAATACTAAATATGAAAGGAATTAATTATGTAATTAAATATACTACATTATATCTGTATTAATATTTATGCCATTGTTCTTCTTGGAGAAAATAGGAGCTTAGAGTACTTTTTTATGATCCAAAGTTCTGACCTCTGTGACACCATTCTTTTTTCATAAAAATTTGTATTTGCAAATTAGTAAACTTCTCAGTCTTTTTATTTCTTGTAGAAATTTGAGTATCTAATTTTAAAATAATTATATTGACTATGTCCTTTTTAATCTAATCTGGTGGTATTTTTGCAAATGTATAATTGTGTATATTCTGTTGTCTTGTGTAACTAATTGGAACAAATTTTTAAAAAAAGAAATGAAATAAAATGACCAGCATCTTCTAGAGAGTTCCAGAGGGAGCTGAAGCAAGAGAATCCAAGAGTTTCTCATAAATCTTAAGAACTGTGAGAGTTCTTGGTGAATTTTATTGAAATTTGCTCTTATAGATAAGCATTAACAAATATCTTTAAGATGCACAGCATCTACCTTGAGCTTCCATTGAGGGAAAATGATCATAGATATATTAAAACCTCTTTCGTTTGAATAAGAAATTTCCTGTATGTATATGTATGATTGCACCAATGGTGTGACTCTCACCATGTATAACCAGAGAAATGAAAATTTGTGCTCCATTTGTGTAAAATAAGTAAAAATGCATTCTGCTGTCATGTGTAACTAACTAATTGGAACAAATTTTTAAAAAAGAAATGAAATAAAATGATCAGAGTCTTCTAGAGAGTTCCAGAGGGAGCTGAAGCAAGAGAATCCAAGAATTTCTCACAAATCATCCTCAGCCTCATAGTATATAATCTCCAAATTTGAATGTGACATTTGTCTCCATAAAGCAGCTGAGCACTGTGAAAATTACTCCAAATGTGCTGAGCAATACAGAGGGAGGAAAGGCCCAGATGCCTCAGTGAACTCTGGGGACACAGAGGTAGTGGTTTTTGTTACCAGTGAGGGATACGGGCTCTCTCTAGCTGCCTTCTCCTGGGTCCCATTGTGGGGGCCAGCTTTCTCAGGCAGCAGTTCTCTTCATTCCAATTGCTAGACACCTGACAGAACCCTTTATGGGCTAAACCCTATCCCTCAGATACACACTGCACTGGAAAGCTCTCACAGACTCAGGGCAAGAAATTCTGTGCATTTCATGAAGTGCCCTAGACCCTCACAACTTCACCTGTGTGCCCAGGAAGTTGTCTGAACATACCTTTTTATTTGTCCTATTTTTTAAAAAACTTTCTTTTCTTTTTAATTTAAACAAGATAAAGTAGTTTGATTTTATCAAATTCCTGGAGTTTTGACTTATAGTAACAACAGTTTTAAAAAACTATCACAATAAGGACAAAAGGCAGTATTCCTTATGTAATTTGGTAGCTGACAGGGGAATGAGGAAGGGAATGAAAGGAAGTGATGGGGATAGTCACATGGAAGAGTGGCTGTGGACACAATGCAGAGGGAAAGAGAGCTACCATAGACTAACTTTCCTATTTTTATATTAGCACAAGCAACCTGTGCTCTTTCATGCCTTCCATCTCCCTGTGGAGCCAGAAAATCACCCCTCCAACTTTCACCAGATGTTCTGACTTGTGAGTATAAATTATCCTGTGAGAAGCCTCACCTTAAACTGGGGCCAACCAACACCAAGATTTCCAGCTAACACTTATGCAGAGATATGTCAACATTCAGCAGCTAAGCACACAGGACAGAGATGAAATCAGAAGAAAAGAAATGGATGCAGGTGGGAAAGATCACAAGACACAAGTGCTCCCTTCAGAAGTTTAGCCACACCTGGCACATTACCTTTAGAGGATGCCATGCTACCATTCCATGTTGTTTTTGGCCACTATAGGAAAAATATCTTCTTCCTTATAGTTTCCAGGAAGATTGTGTTGTTATTTCTCTTTAACCTCTCACTCAGAGTCTGCTCAAAATCTTCCATGCTTCTACATTTCTATGATCATTAACATTTTGATAAAAGATTCTTCAAAATTCTTTCAAACAACTCCTAACATATGTTTCTAAAAATATTGAAATTTTGGTTCCTTCTGTCCACAATAATGTTTCTCTTACCAAATTCTATGTAGTCTTCTATTGCTACTAAAACATTATGTTAAAATTTAGTTAATATTTATTGTTTTTCATTTTTTTGTGACAATAATCCGGGGAGAGTTTAGCTTAACTTAACTGAATACTTAAAAAGCATAAAATATTTCTGTAGTTTTATTTAATTAATTGGCTAAGGCTGTAGTCATCTGAGATCTTGACAGAGTTTGAAGGATTCTATAAAAACATGATTATTGTCAGAAGGCTTCCATTCCTATTCACTGCAGAAAGGCTCAAGTTCCTCACCACTAGGACTTCTCCATAATGGTTGCTTGAGTATCCTTACTGAATAGCATGTAGATTTTAACACAATTGCTTTAAAAGGAAGGAGGCCATATATAAGTCATTTACCATTACATCTACCATATCTATTTGTTACCAATTTAGGAGAACAAAAGGCTATGAACACTAGAAAACAATGAAAGAATTGAATGCCATCCTGGATATTGGCTAAAATTCCTAAAAGTTAAATGGGTAACCGAAGAGGAAAAATAGCACAATCAATATTAAAATTACATTGTTAGATTAAAAAAATAACATATTTATACATCAACAGGGGCCAAAACCTGATAAAAGTGTTGGTATATGCTATTTCTGGGTTCACTTTTGTACTCCTAATGTAAACATACAATTTATTATTTATTACAGATATGTGAATCATTATATACATTATGAATTTTAGATGGGAATAATCCACATATCTCTACAAACCAACCTACATCCTCTACATCCTTTTCACATTCTATATGGAAGCTACTCTGAATTTAAAAGATGAAGAGGTTGGTTTGTTTATTTTTGCAAAATGTATGGAATAATTACTTTGGTTTATTTGAAGGTGAAGGAACTATTAAAGCAACTCAAATCCTAATTGTATTCATACTACTTGTGAGTAATTTTATTTAAATAAATGATTGTGATTTATATTGCAAAAGGAGATATAAGCTATGTTTCTTTACATTAGTAGTATTTATTACAATATAAAAATATATATGAGAAATGTGACAATGAACTTGATGTATCCCTACAAAAATCAAAGAAGATTATACTCATTTCGTTGTCCACATCTTGAAAAATATGGAAAAGATAGACTTATGTTCAAAGGAATAAAAGTTACCATGCCAAAATGATATTTTTATTCCAACATTTTCAGCAGTACTGCTTATAATAACTAAGATGGACTCAACCAAGATGTCCATCTACAGATGTATGAAGAAAGAAAATGTGATGTATTAATGTACATGTATGTAACATAATGGAATAGTATTTATATGTAAAATAGAATGAAACCTGGTAATTTGCAGCAACATGAGTGAGCTTGGAGAATGTTATATTAAAAAGAATAATATAGGCACAAAAAGACAAATACTTCATGGTTCTGCACATATGAAAAAGTTTAATAAAATAAATTTTTTTTTAAGTAGAATGTTCAATAATGGTTACCAGAGGCCAGAAGGTGAAGATTAAGAAGCATTGGTTAACAGGTAAAAAAAATAGAATTAGATAATGAGATGAAGTATGAGTGCTGTATAACAGAGTGGGGCAACTACAGTAAGTAATTTATTGTGTATTTTAAATATCTAGAGGAGAAAATTTGGAATGTTCCCAACATAAAGATATAAAAAATATTTGAGGTGATGGATGCTAATTACCCTGATCGATCACCTCCAATTGCATAATATATCAAAATATCACAGTCCAAGAAGGTAAAGAGAGCCTACCAAAAGGGAGAAAATCCTTACCACCTGTAGCTCTGATAAAGCTTAATCTCCAGTAAATATAAAGAACTAAAAAGACTTAACACCACAAAGCAAATAACCCAATTAATAATTAGTCAAAGGAACTGAATAGACACTTCACAAAAGAATAAATGCGATTGGTCAACCATTTATGAAAAATTTTTCATCATCTCTAGAAATGAGAGAAATGAAAATTAACATTATAGTGAGATTTTTTTCACTTCAGTCAGAATAGAATCATCAAGAATATAAGTAACAATAAATGTTGGAGAGGATGTGGGGGAAAAGGTATACTTATACATTGCTGATGGGACTGTAGATTGGTGCAACCACTGTGGAAACCAGTATGGAGATTCCTTAGAAAACTTGGAATAGAACCACCATTTTACCCAGTTATCCCACTCCTCAGCATATATACAAATGGCTTAAAATTAGTATACTACAGTGTTGCAGCCACATCAATGTTTACAGCAGCTCAATTCCCAATAGCTAAGCCATAAAGCAGAATGAAAATACGGCATTTTCTGGTAAATGGATGGAACTGGAGACTATCATGCTAACTGAAATAACCAATCCCCCAAAATCAAAGGCCAAATGTTCTCTCTGATATGTGGATGCTAACACTCAATAAGAAGAGGGAAGAATAGGAGTTCATTGGACAAGAAGAAGAGGAGTGAAGGGAAAGGAGGAATTTTGGGAATAAAAAATACAGTAGAATATATTGGACATAACTTTCTTATATTCATATATGAATACACAATCAGTGTAACCCCACATCATATACAAACACAAGAAGTTATACTCCATGTATGTATAACATGTCAAAATACATTCTACTATCATGTATATCTGAAACAAATAAAATTAAAATAAATTTTTTAAATATCACACTCTAGATCATGTATATGTACAATCATTGTGTGTCAATTAAAAATGTTTTTTTTAAAATGAAAGCATTATGAAGGTTCTTTCTGTGCACAATTATTTTTCTTAATCTCTTCCAGGGACTCATTTTGAGAAAAGAAAAGTTTGGGCTAATAAAACATCAATAGCTTAGACCATTCGGTTTATCAAGAATAAAATCAGACACACACACACACACTCACACAATTAAGTAATTCTAGAGAAGAAATATAAATTTCTCATTTTTAAAAAAGTCACAAAAGAAATCCTTTTCAGAATAAAAAAATTATTTGATTTATCTTCAGCAAAGATATTTTAATTTTCTCATGGCACTGGCTAATTTTTAAACTCATTTGCCTAATTTCAATTGAAAATTCAAATTGAAGATTAAATAACAAAACAGATGTTTACAAATATTATCATGGCTAGTCATTAAATAAAAATGTTTGTGGTTGACTATGTTTTCTCTATTTGAATATTTTGAATATAATAGGTTCAGATATAATGATAGTAAGAAATTTTTTGACCTTTAGTAGAACCTATTGCCAAGTAAGAAACAATTATATTTACCCAAACATTATCTGCCACTTCTGTCAATATGAAAAATTTCAAAAAAAGTCATATCCTGAACATATCACCATATTCAAGAGATTACAATCAACCAACTAATTTATAACTACTTTTAAAATCTTTTGAAACTAGAAAATCAAAATTAATTACAAGAAAATGTGGATTATTTGGAGATATACAACAGTGTCTTTTAACTTATTAAGTTATTGGGTTATATTTTCTCTTAGTATGTGGTCAATTCAATTATAATAACCATTTCCTCACTTTTATTAGATATTCTTACAAAAGGCAAAATGATCTGTCATTCTCAAAAGTTGAATTTTATTTTGGGGAGAAATATTATTAAAAATTAGATAAAGTAAATAAATAGACAAGTGTTTCAATATGAAAAAATCTTTGAGACAGAAAATTAAAATGGAAAATTCATGAGGAAAACTAATAAAGCTATAAAAAAACCATTTTTTTAGGAGCTATATTTGGTTTAGTTTTACTTGAATGGTAATGTGGCATTATTGAATTATTTAATAAGGATCATTTTCTTGACCCTTCCAAAACTTAAAATTTCTAATTGTTTCATTCATCAAAGAATATTGCCCAAGGAAGAATAACTGAGTCATTCCACTATTTTTGTTGGTATTAACTTTTAGTTTTGAATTAATTATAAAAGGAATGCAGAACAAAAATCTGCAGGGTGTTTCATGGCATCTTTGCTAGGTTGCCAATTTAGGAACAACTTGTATAACTATAGTGCAACTTGAGAAGCAGAAAATTAATGTGGCAAACCACCTTAGAGATTTTTCAGACTTTATTATTTTCATTTGTGTGTGTATACATGCAGTTCTGTGTAATCCTGTCAGATGTGATTTCATGTAATTATTATCCTAATCAGGAAATAGAAACACAACCACAAGGAATTCTTATGCTACTCCTTTAGAGTGACACAGTCTCTATGCTTCATTCCCACTCTCTAGCAAATAGTAATCAATATAATTTTATTATTTAAAGAAAATTATATAAATGGATAATTTTTGTGGTAATTCTTTGGAATTACTTTACTCATTCATCATATTTTCTTAAATTCCATTTAAGTTTCTGCATGTCAATTATTCATTCATTTTATTGCATAATTTTTGTGATATGGGAATGTCATGCTTTGAATAACTATTCTCCTTTCAATGAATATTTAGGTTGTGCTTAATTTTTGAAGTATTATAAATAGAACTGCTATGACCATGTATGTTTAGCTTTTTGTGTCAACATGAGTATACATTTCTCTGTGATAAATGCCCAAGAAAATGAAATTTCTGGTTCATATTATAAAAGCAGGCTTCTTTTTCAGAAAGTACAAACTACTTATGGAGTTACTATATTATTTTACATTTCCACCAGTAATTTAGAAGTAAACCAATTTAGCTGCTGCCCCTAAAAGAATAGTCAGAGTTAATATCTTTCCTTCATTCTTTGTCTCAAGGGGAAGGAAATCATTCATTCTATAATAATTATGTTTAATTTAGATTTTATCATAGATATTCTTTACCAATTTGAAATAATTCTCTTCCTAATTCACTGAGAATTTTAACTATAAATGAGTGTTGACTTTTCTGAAGTGCTCTCTCTCTGTCATGTAGATAATCATGTCATATTTTTTTATTTGTAAGCTAGTTCATATGATGGATAACATTTATTAGTTTTCAAATATTTAAAAAATTGAGCATGCCCATAATAACTTTCAAATGAATGTAGTGTGTAGTTCTTTTTGCTTATTGCTAAATATATTGGTCTACTACTTCATTATTGCTATTTACTATCTTTGCTTGGTTTGAGTAGCAGCTTAATATTGATATGTAAAATGAGTTTGGAAGCAATTTCTCTTCCATTTTCTAGAAAAGATTGTGTAAAATTGGAGTTAATTATTTGATAGAATTCTCCAGTGAAATCATCTGAACATAGGGATTTTGGGTGCATTTTAAAATTATGAAATTAATTGCCTTAATTGTTATAAGAATATTAATATGTTCTACTTTAACTTTGTTAAGATCTAGTAGTTTGGAATTTTACAGAAATTGGTCTATATCTTCAATGATGTGAAATTAATAAATGTATAGGTGTGATACTGTCTTCCCAGTTGTAGTTGATTTGATTTTTTTGTTTTTATTTCCATCAGTCTTTCCACAGTTTTATTGAATTTACCAAATTTTTAATAATCACATTTTTTTCAATTTTTGATATCTTTTAATTTTAATTTTCAATTTAATTGATTTCTGCTCCTATATTTAGTATTTTCTCACATATTATTTTTGACTTGCTTAGATCTTACTCTTCTAATTTCTTGGAATTGGAATATAGATTATTGATTTGACATTTCTCATTTTTAGTGTAAACTTTTAGTGCTATTTCCCTCTTGGGTCTACCCTCACAATATACCAATATTTTACATTATTTTAACATTTATTTAGTTCTGTAGTATTTTGTTTCTGTGAGACTTTCTCTTTAACTTATAGATCATTTAGAAGTGAGTTGTTATTTAATTTCATGTATTTTGTGATTTTTCTTATTATTTTTCTCTTATTCATCTTTAGTTTTATTTCAATATAGTCAGGTAGTAAACACTGTATGATTTCAGTTCTAAATTTGTTGAGGCATGCTTTATATCCCAGGATATTTGTCTATCTTTATGAACATTCTATAAGCAGTTGAAAATGTGCAGTATTCTGTACAGGTCAATTATAATCTGCTGGCTGATTGTGCTTTCATATCTATATATTATCATGCTGATTTTTCTCCCTAATACTTCTATTAGCTCCTGGAAGAGAGTGTTAAAGTTCTCAATTATAATTGTGGATTTGTCTGTTTCTACTTTCAGCACTATCAGATTTCTTTATGTATATTAAGTCTCTTATTTTTTGTGCATACACCTTTAGAATTGCTATATCTTCAGGTCAATTCATCCTTTTAACAATATGCAATGTCTTACTTTGTCTCTAGCAGTTTTCTCTTTTCTAAAATCTACCAAATATCTAGCCACATTTGCTTTTATCTTTGTTAATTAGGGCTTGGTATATCTTTTTCTATCATTTTACTTTTAAAATACCTTTGTGTTATTTTGAAGTGAGTCTTTTATTGACAACATAAAATTGGCTCATATTTTTGCACTCTGTTGATATCTTTTGATATATTTAAACAATGAGCATTAACATAATTACTAAAATATTAGTATTTACCCCTCTTCCCAGGGAGGGGAAAGGGAGGTGTCATGGGGTTAGAAATGATGGTGGAATGTGATGGACATCGTTATCCAAAGTACATTATGAAGACAGGAATTGGTGTGAATATACTTTGTATACAACCAGAGATAAAAAATTGTGCTCTATATGTTTAATATGTATTATAATGCATTCTGCTGTCATATATAAAAATAATGAAAAATAAGTATTTGAGGCTGGTATTGTGGCTCAGTGGTGGTGTGCTTGCCTACCATATATGAGGCACTGGGTTTGCTCTTCATCACCACATAAAAATAAATAAATAAATAAAATAAAGGTATTATGTCTATCTACAACTAACAAAATATTTTAAAAACAATATTAGTATTCAATTATTCCATTTATTTTTTTCTGTTGTTTCTCATTCATCTATTTCCCTTTTCTTGCCAGCCTATGTGTTACTTGAAAAAATTTAGAAAAACAGAAACTTTAGAATAACATTTTTTTCTGTCGTAGGTTTTAATATGTTGTTTTGTATAATTTTTCTTAGTGCTTGCTACATATATCATTATATACTTTTGTGATATATCACAGTTTATAGTATGAACATTATACTACTTTGAGGGAAGCATAGAAACCAGATTTCCACACAGTTCCACTTACACTCCGTAATTTTCAAGTATCTTATTTATTACCTCTAAATATGATGAGTATCATATCAGATTTTAGCAAGATATAAAATTAACACCCAAAATCAAAGGCATTTCTGTATATCCATGACAAATCCTCTGAAAAGAAAATGAGAAAAACTACCCCATTTACAATAACCTCAAAAAATTTAAGATACTTGGGTATCAACTTAATGAAAGAGGTGAAAGATCTATACAGTGAAAACTACAGAACCCTAAAGAAAGAAATCAAAGAAGACCTTAGAAGATGGAAAGATATACCTTGCTCTTGGATAGGCAAAATTAATATTATCAAAATAACTAGACTACCAAAAGCATTGTACAGACTTAACTTAATTCCAATCATAATCCCTCCCAATGGCATTCCTCATAGAAATAGAAAAATCAATCATGAAATTCATCTGCAACAAATAAGAGAACCAGAATAGCTAAAGTAATCCTTATCAGGAAGTGCCAAGCAGATGGCCTCATTGTACCAGACCTTAAACTATACTACAGAGCAATAGTAATGAAAGCAGCATGGTATTGCCACCAAAATAGACTGGTAGACCAATGATACAGAATAGAGGACACAGAGACTAACCCACAAAACCATAATTATCTTATATTAGACAAAAGTGCCAAAAACATGCATTGGAGAAAAGATAGCATCTTCAACAAATGGTGCTAGGAAAACTGGAAATCTATAAGTAACAAAATAAAATCAAACTCTTCTCTCTCACGATGCACAAAACTCAACTCAAAGTGGACCAATGACCTAGGAATTAAACCAGAGACTCTGCATCTAATAGAAAAAGAAGAAAAAAAATAGGTTCAATCTTTATCATGTAAGATTAGGCCCCAACTTCCTTAATAAGACTCCTATAGTGCAAGAATTAATCATCTAATAATTTTATATATCACAAGAATATCTCATAAACACATCTCATATTAACACTAGCTTTATCCATTATGTTATTTTTTCTTTCTTTCTGAATTTCCAAACCCTAATCTGGTATCATTTATATTTGGAGAAATTACTTTAGATACTCTTCAGAAGTAGGTCTTCTGGCAACAAATTCACTTGTCCATTTGTCAAGAATATCTTTCTTCTATCTTCATCCCTGAAAGATATTTTCCTTGAGTATAGATTTCAAGTTGAGGTTCTTTTTTCTCAGTATTTAAGAACCATCGTGCTACTTAGTTCTAGTTTCTATGGTTACATATGTGGAATCTGCTGTCATTTAAAATTGGTGTTCCTTGCTCAGTATTGCATACTTTCTAACTAGTCTTTTTCATTTTCTTGCCTCTAATTTTCAGAGATTTGATTATCATGTGAATTGGCAGAGAATTCTTTCAGTTCATCCTGTTTGTGGTTGGTTTAGATTCTTAGAGCTGTAAGTTGAAGCCTTTTGAAATATTGGAGTACCAGAGGATAAATACAGGACTTAAAATTCTCCCAATATTTATAAGTCCTGTATTTATCCTCTGGTACTCCAACTGTTCAAATGTTAAATGTTAGTTTTTGTTCCAGAGGTACCTTAGGAATCTGCTCATTTTTACTCAGTGTATTTTCTTTCTATTTTCAGGTTGAATAACTTCTATTCCATTATCTTTAAGTCCATGGATTCCTTTCTTTCTCAGCTCCAATAATTGAGCTCTCCAGTGATGTTTTTATTTTGGTTATCATACCTTTAGCTCTTTTTTTTGGTGTTTTTGACATAAGGCAAAGGTTTTATTACTGATTCACTTCGTCACTTCTCATATTAAAAAAAAACTTGATGGCTAAGTTAGGTATTATAAATTCTAAATGATAAAGGCCAAAAAATACTTTCTAATAATAAATAATTAGTGATTATACATAAGAAAATATCCCAAGTAATTGTTCTCAAAGCACTCCACTTCCTTTTATGAAAGTTAGCCACATTTAAACAAAGGACATAGTCAGCAATATTGAATTCAGTAATGATAAGATAACTACTCCCATTATCCCTCAGGTTCCTGATGAACTCTGTCAGTGGATTCATCTTAGTCTTGAAGACAAATTGAAATTCCCAAATAGGTCTTGTCACTCTTTTCTTCTGCCATTGCCTGGTCATACCTTTAGTTTTATACGTAGGTTTTCTACAAATTGTTTTTTTTTTTTTTTTTTTTTTTGCTAAGATTTCCTATTTGTTCTTTGATTCAAGAGTTTTTTTATGATTACTGCTTAATCACTTTTAGATAATCCCTGCACCTAGTCTTTTCATTCAAGTTGAATTTTTGAAAGATGATAAAGTTTTGTTTGCTGTCATCAAGAAAATGCAAAGAAATTGATTATAAATCCATGTGGTTACCTAGATGAAGTTAGTCTGAAAAAGCTACCTACTTTTATTCTTCCCAGTTATTTGACATTCTATAAATAGCAGTTTAAGGATAAACAGGTAACTGTCAAGGTTTTCATTTTGTGGGGGAGAAACAAATAGGTAAGACTAAGAAGATATTTCAGGGTGGTGGATTTTTGTATGTGCTTTAATGATAGACACAAAAAAAATTTATCAAATGTGTAAAACTTTATAGAACAAAGATTCAATCTTAATGTATGCAAATTTAAAAATATTATTTTGAATGTTGGAGAATTACAGGATGAAATGCAAAATGTGACAAAAGACTCTGACTTTAGTACAAAAATATGAAAGTATATCACTGAAGTAGGTGGAGAAAAAACATTCTTATCTAAGTATGTACAAAATCTATGACCAAGTGAAATCTATGAGATTAGATAAAACAAACCGTATATAAACATAGTACTTTGGTTGATAAAATTATTTTTGTGAAGTAGAGGTTAATCATTCTGTAACTACAATAGACTTTTTTTTTATAAAACTGAGCAATTAATATATTACTGGAAAAAGGAAGAAATAGATTTATTGGAGTGACGTATATCAAACAAATGGGATGATGGCTTGATGTATCCATGAAATAATGAATTAATCTGTAGACATTAGTATAAACTTACGATTAGTTTAATTTAGATATAGATCACTACATGTACAAATATTTACAGATATGTGTATGTAGATATATTAATATGGACATACATATTTCCTCATTGGGTCAGTGGTCTAGAAGAAATACATTCCAATAGCAACAGATCCACCTAGGAGTCATATCTTCATTTCTAATACCATTCTACAATAAAGAAACTAGGTCTCCATGGACATGAGGGAGATTCAAGGATGTAGCATACAAGATGAACATGGATTATTTTATAGTGTCAGAGCAAGAAAGTGCTGACACACACACACACACACACACACACACACAGACACACACAATGATAGGGAGAAGTCAGAGGAATATGGAGCTAAAAGTCCAGTTTGACAAAGTTTAAGCAAATTAAGTGCAAAATAAATTTAAAAAGCATTATATTATTACCCAGGGTAAAAGACAAATATACATAAACTCATGTTTAATATAAGTAAATTATTGAATGAATAAATAAGGAGGAAACAAATCTCCAAGGCAGAGCAATTCCAAATACTTTATATAGACACTCCACCTCAAATCATGAAGGACAGCTTCCTAGATTTTAAGTGTGGACTATGCATAGTAATTTTCTTCCAAAGAACACAAATGCATTTGGTACAGTGGCACATACCTAAAATCCGAGCGACTTAGATGACTACAGCAGGAGAATCACAAATTCAAGGCCAGCCTCAGCAACTTAATGAGGCCCTAAGCAACTTAGCAAGACTCTGACTCAAAATAAAATAATCTTTAAACAGGGCTGGGGATATAATTTAGTGGTTTAGATCCCCGGAGTTCAATCCCCAGTGTGTGTGTGTGTATGTGTGTGTGTGTGTGTGTGTGTGTGTGTGTGTGTATGTGTGTATATATATATATATATATATATATATATATATATATATATATATATAAAATTCAGTGTAAGGAAAGACAAGAACTGCCACAGCCACATAATCAAGGTTATCACTAACATTATCAACAGTTATGATGACAGTGTATGCCATTGATAGGATGTGATTAAAATCCTCACAAAATCCATTAATCCTGGTGAAACATGAGACCAGTTCCAGTTAAGAGGAATTCTACAAAATATCCAACTGGAGACACATCGCCCCAGTTGGGAGAGGGGCAGAGCCGCCACGTGCCTGCAAGGTAGGAGGACATGCGACCCACTGGCAGAACAGGCCCAGCGGCCTGCGGAGGGGCAGAGCCACCTAAGATACCATCTCACTCCAGTAAGATTGGCAGCCATTATGAAGTCAAACAACAAGTGCTGGCGAGTATGTGGGGAAAAGGGTACACTTGTACATTGCTGGTGGGACTACAAATTGGTGCAGCCAATTTGGAAAGCAGTATGGAGATTTCTTGGAAAGCTGGGAATGGAACCACCATTTGACCCAGCTATTCCCCTTCTCGGTCTATTTCCTAAAGACCTAAAAAGAGCATGCTACAGGGACACTGCTACATAGATGTTCATAGCAGCACAATTCACAATAGCAAGACTGTGGAACCAACCTAGATGCCCTGCAATAGATGAATGGATAAAAAAAATGTGGCATTTATACACAATGGAATATTACTCTGCATTAAAAAATTACAAAATCATAGAATTTGCAGGGAAATGGATGGCATTAGAACAGATTCTGCTAAGTGAAGCTAGCCGATCCCTAAAAAACAAATGCCAAATGTTTTCTTTGATATAAGGAGAGTAACAAAGAACAGAGTTGGGAGGAAGAGCATGAGAAGAAGATTAACATTAAACAGGGGTGAGAGGTGGGAGGGAAAAGGAAAGAGAAGGGAAATTGCATGGAAATGGAAGGAGACCCTCATGGTTATACAAAATTACATACAAGAGGAAGTGAGGGGAAAGGGGGAAAAGCAAGGGGGAGAAATGGATTACAGTAGTTGGGGTAGAGAGAGAAGATGGGAGGGGAGGGGATGGGGGATAGTAGAGGATAGGAAAGGCAGCAGAATACAACAGACAGTAGTATAGCAATATGTAAAACAGTGGATGTGTAACAGATGTGATGCTATAATCTGTATATGGGGTAAAAATGAGAGTTCATAACCCACTTGAATCAAAGTGTGAAATATGGTATGTCAAGAACTATGTAATGTTTTGAACAACCAACTATAAAAATTAAAGGAAAAAAAAAGAAAAAAAATATCCAACTGGCAGTCCTCAAAACTGTCAAACTGGCCGGAGTGGTGGCTCACTCCTACTATCCCAGCAGTTGAATAAACTGAGGCAGAAGGATTGCAAGTTCAAAGCCAGCCCCAGCAATTTATTGCGGCACTAAGCAACTTAGCGAAACCCTATCTCAAAAAAGAATACAAAGGGTTAAGCCCCTTGGGTTTAATCTCTTACACCAAAAAAAGCAAATAAATATTAAGAAATAAATATTGTAAAACCATATTCAAAACTGTATAATCATTAAAAAGGAAACTCTTAGAAGCTGTCACGACCAAGAGAGAAGTCTAAGGAGACATGCCATTTGCATGTATTCCACTATTGCTTCCAAGTAATATTCTAATTGGACTCAGAAAATGGGTATTAGGTCAGAACTAGGAAATATGAATAAAGTGTGGAATTAATTTAATAATAATATATCAATGTTGATTCATTAGTTGTGACAAATATATTGAACTTAACATAAGATATTAACTTTAGAGAAAATTAGATGTATCAGGTGTAGATTTTGTGACAGCTGTTGCATTAGCTTTAGAGTTTTTCTGTAAATCTTAAACTCTTATAAAAAATAAAGTCCATTAAAACATACAACATCACTGTTCTTAAAATTCTTATGCTGTGTCCCACTTTTAAAAAAAGAAATGGTTTTCTGATAATTCAGAGATTCAATTCTATTCCCATCAAAATCCATAATATCATATTTTAAATATCTGAATTTTCTCCGTTTATTAAATTATGCACATAAAAATCAATAATCAATGTGATCCTGCAATCTGTGCACGTGGTAAAAATGGGAGTTCATAACCCACTTGAATCAAATGTATGAAATATGATATATCAAGAGCATTGTAATGTCTTGAGCAACCAATAAAAAAAAATTTACTTTACCGTAATCATTTGCTTTAAAATTTTTAATGCAATATTGAGGTTTGGTTTTTGTTCTTTCTATTTTAATCTGCAGATCTGACAGCATTTTGAAGTAAAGCTTTTCCATTACTACTTTGTGTCAATGTCTCATATGAGAAAAAAATTCTACCATCCATGGCAACTGTCTGAAAGTGAATGTCAGGAATTTTCCCCACCCATTTTTAAAAAATATTTTTTAGTTGTCAATGGACCTTTATTTTATTTATTGATATGTGGTGCTGAGAATCAAACCAAGAGCCTCACACCTGCCAGGCAAGCACTCTGCCACTAAGCCATAACCCCAGCCCTTCCCCACCCATTGAAAGGTGACCACTGAATGGAAAGGGATATTTTTTCTCATTTTATGTTTCACTCAAGTTCCATGTCTTTGAGAGAAAACTGATTTGATCATGTAGCTGAATAAGGAGAATGTGGAATTTATAAGACTCTCAGGGAAGCAATTGAAATATAAAGATAGTATACTAGTACTTTATAGCAAAACTCCTAGGAGCTTAAATTCTCTAAATAAATCATAAATGCTTTCTTAAACATGAGGGCTTAGTAGTTTTTAAATAATCACTTTTTGAGTTGGAAGGGAATGTCATTTATATAATTGAAGCCACAAAATTATGTTGATGATAATAATATCTAAAATACTGATGTTTTAAAGATTTCATTAAAATTACATGAAAATACTTAGTGGACTGTACATAATATTGTAATAAGTGCTGATTAAGAGTTTTTCTCTTAAGAATTTGCCACTAAGACCTAAATCTGAGAAGAGACAACAATATAATCTTTGGAGACTCCTTAGCTCACTCAAAGGTAAAACACAATGACTTAACAGATTTCAATAGAAGAAAGGAATGCATAAGTGTGTTTTATATTGTTAGTTATATTATTTCACTAAGTATATTAAGACCCAGATTAAAAAATTAATAGGGATAGTTGAGGTCTGGGAATCTTGTTAAGGGACTTTTTCTTTTTATCTCATGTGGAGGAATGAATATTATTGCTTTTCCAAGGTGTGAGTTGAGGGTTCCAAAATGTCACCCATAAAGACCCACAGTTTGTGTTCAAAGAGGAGAATGCAACTTTATGCTACAATTAGAATTTCAATACACTATTGAACCTGTAAGCCAGAGTTTCTTAACCTATATACTATTAATACCTAGACTATAGACTTCTTATGGTAAGAAGCTGTCCAGTGCACAGATTAATAAGTGAACTCTTAATCATAGTTGGTAATGTTCAGCATCATCTCTGGCATCTAACTACTAGATACCAGTGAAACTACTTTAGTAGTCACAACAACCAAAGAAGCACATAGATATTGCCAAATATCTCCTAGGAAGCAAAATGACCCAGACTGAGAAATATTGGTTTTAGTCAATTGTTTTCCCAATAAAATAGATTACAAAGTTTGGGAAAAATCTGGAGGACACAAGTGACCACAGGTTCAAGGTGTTTGCATTTGGTTCATTAGAGTAGCCTGCAGCAGATAGATTAAAAAGAATGTGATGTGAAGTGTGGCCTGGTTCATGAATTGAGAACATCAAACTTTGTTTCACAAAGCCTCATAACAGAAAAATCAGCAATTACTATGGCTTAATGTAAAGCACAGATGTAAAGAATTTATCCTAGAAGATGGAACTGCCTACCTATCAAAGGTGTTCAGCAATGGAAGTTGCTGGTCTGAAGCTAAACAATTCTCCAAGCAAATTGCAAATACCAGATGAATATAACATGACAATGATTGACAAATTATATAAGATCCCTGGCTCTTCTATCTTCCATAACTTTGGGTTTAGGTTTTGATATTAAAAAAGACAAAGTTCATACTATTCTCCTGGTACCCCAATTACCCTAAACAAAAGTCTATCTGGTTCAGAGAAAGGATAACTGCAAAAATTAAGACATGGAAATTAAGACATGGAAATCATATTATGACATGATAATCCTTGTGCTACACCAGAAAATAGTAGTACAAGTTAATGGATATAAAATTTTATATTATTCAGGGATACATATACTATTTCTTAACAAAAAAATTAGTAAAGAAAAATCTATCAATATAGAAAGAATGATGTAGCATGATCAGATTGTAATGTAAGTTATGTGAATATATAAAAATCAATGCAGTTCACTACATTAACAGGCTAAAGGAGATGTATTAGATAAGCCTTTCATTTGAAAAACATTTGAAAATATAACTCTAATTTTAAAAAAAAATATTTATTTTTTAGTTGTAGTTAGACACAATAACTTTATTTCACTTATTTATTTTTATGTGGTTCTAAGGATCAAACCCAGGGTCTTGCACGTGTGAGGAGAATGCTCTACTGCTGAGCCACAACCCCAGCCCCACAACAATCATTTTTAAAATACATTCAACACAGTAGGAATAGATAGGAACATGAGCCACCCAAAGGACTTCCTCCTCAGAAATCAACAGTGTTGTTAGCAATCAGCTTCCAGTTGCTGGTGCTTTTAGAGTCTCATTCAACCACAGAGAGTTCCTCTCTGGAATTGAAATTCCACTGTAAGCAGACTGGATCTGGTGACAGTGACAGTCATGTAAAGACTTTCATATCTCACCTAATGTGGGACAATCTGATAGGTAAGACTTACTTCAGCATTTCCCCTCAGGGTTGCTGAGACTTTGGAGTGCCTACAGGGTAGTTCACCTTCTCCCTCTGGCAATCCTGCTACCTTTCCCTTCTTTTCATAGTGTGGATCTTTAATAAGCATCTCACATTTCAAGGTTGGTTTTGGCAGCTACCAAAGAACTCAAGATCTTTCTAGTCATCACAAGACTGCTTCATCAAACAATAATTATCTTCCTGCTTGTAGTGGGATAATTTATTAAGTAAAAATATAAATTTGAACCTATATCAATATTCATATTTAACAATAAAAATACTTAGGCAAAATTATGATGCTAATTAACATAATTAGTATTCTTCAAACACTATCAATAAATGCTGGTGCTGTTTTTATTTAAAGTGATGGTTGAGGTGGGAAAATCAAGACAAACAACAGATTTCTCCTAGTAGCACAGTCACAAGGAGATGAATGTCTCTCTTACTTATGGATTAAAAACAATCCTATAAAATAATTTGGTTTGAGGTGATTTGTTATCAATCAGATTCCTGTCAAGATATTTCATTTCTAACCAGAGTGTCAAAAGAAAGTATGAAGAGAAATTTGGAAACAAAATAAAAACAAGAATATGATTTGTGGTCTTACATTACACTAGTTACCCTTCTTTTTTGTGTTTAATAAATGTACTTCTTCCCCAAACTTTGTTTTGCCACACTATAGTTCCATGAATAAAATGAAATAAAGGCTATATCTACAAACAATGACATAAAGTTTTGCAACAGAATAATGAAAACTTTGTGTTTTGTCTAGTATTGGGCAAAATGGGAGCTTACTAAAAATTTTAAAATGCTGAATATTGGGAAATTATCCTAACATTTAACTTCTATTTGAAGTGAGGATAGGGTGTATTTGTAAACTATCTATACGAATATTTGCGACTTATGTTCCTCTTTTACCAACAGACTTTTGAAGTGTATTCTCCAGCAGAATTAAGGATATTAAAGCATTTAGAATTATATATCCAAATAAACAACTATGATTCAGATCCAAACACTTTCTATATATAATAGCAAAGTACAGCTATATGTTAGGTATTCTAACACTAATGATGCAGCTTCCTAGCTCATAAACATTGACCTTTGTGTTCTTCCTTTTTATTTAGCTGAAACCTCTTTATATAATCAATAATTATAAGCCAAGAGAGGGAAAAAGCATTTGTAATATTTATATAATCTTATCACCCAAGATAATGAAGGAATTAATTTATTTGGATTGAGTGTGTGAAAAGTATTAAATTGCACAATATTTATAATTTTCATGTAATAACTTATGCCTATATATATATTTAACATGCTTCTAGACTTGATAAAACTGCAAATTAAATACTTCCATTTTTTTAAAAGCAGGTTTTCATAATACTTAGTATTTCTTGGGACTCTTTATCCTCTAATTGTCCTTTCTGCTAGGACAATGTCCAGAAAAACATATGAACAACTTTGTAAAAAGAACCAATGTGAATATTTTATTTTATTGTTAGTAAAGATATTTAGTCTAGAAATAAAACAAAAGGGACTAAGTTATCTTTTTGTAAATAAAACCAGATGGAGTTTTCACAGAATAAAATCCACTGTGCACTACAGATCAGAAAGCTAAGTTCTGTCCAAATGAGAACTCATTTTATCCTGTCAAGAAGTTATTTATGGATAAGGTAGAATATTAACTATAGTAATATGCCCATTAGTATTAGTTATTGTATGTCACACTAGGTAGGGAATAATTCTAATATGCATGTTTTGAATTTACACCTCAGTATTTAAATTATGATCTTTTAATCATTTGAATTGTCTGCCTATTTCCAGACCCAAAGCAAGAATAAAATGTGGAATTATAAAATTAGCAATGAGCCTAAAAATGCATCTGAATTTGTACTTGGATCAGATAATACTAACACTCTTGTTATCAACTAAACTTCATTAATATTCAATTTGTAATACAATGGTTAAAGTAATGATTACAATAATTTATGTATACATCTAAACCTAATGAAATGATCTTCATAGAAATTACCACTTGAAAAATTTTATGGGAGCATGTTTCAGTCTTTGGTTGGCCCTTTATGGAATTTTCTGTTCTGAAAATTAAATGAGACATTCTGTGTTACGCTGTCTAAGACACAGAATAATTATTTTGACATGCAACCATTGTCTTACATGTATTAAGTTTGTTGTTTTTATTCATACATATATATTCAATTGTATAAATATACCAGAATATAATTTTTCACATGTTGATGGATATTTCAGACAGCCAGTTTAAGAGTATCATTATAGATGAGCTTGCTTCAAAATTTGTACTCCCAAATACCCAGAAGTGAAACAACTAAGACCTATAATAGGCAATGGTGTGTGTGTGTGTGTGTGTGTGTGTGTGTTTGTGTGTGTGTGTAATTGCTGTATCAGTTTTCCAAAGTAATTGTACCATTATATATTTCTACTTGCAGTGCAGAAAATTCTTAATGCTTCATATCTTTTTAAATATCACATTTAGGTAAACATATTAATTTTAATCATTTCAGCTTGTATGTAATGGTTTCTCATTGTGCTTTTGATTTACACTTTCCTAGTAATTAATTATGTGGAATATCTTTTCATATATTAATTTGTCATTTTGCATTAATTTCTCAATTTGCAGATATCTTCAAAGGAAAAGAGTCTCTTCAAGTTTGTCACCCACATTTATAAGTTAGGTGTTTATTTAATAGATTATTAATGTTGTGTAAGTAAATAATGAGTAAAGATGGCAATGGCTACATTTTATTTAATTTCACATTTGATTTTTTCATCTCTGGAGAGCTTTAAACATCACTCAAAATCTTTATTTAATCCATGTCATCAACAACTCATGAGAGACTACAACCCTTTTCTGCCTATTTTTTGTTTCTTTGTTAAAAAAATCTTAATTCTTCTTCGTGAGTAAATTAAAACATCTTCTCTTTTAAGAGTCTTTTTCAACACAAAGAACCCTCATCCTATTTAGCATCCTCTTCCCAGAACTTCTGAATCAGTTAAAATTAGGGTTTTTTTACAGTGTAAATTTAAAAAATGAATTGTTTGAAAATTTATTATGAATTCATTTAAAAAATTAACTGAGATGCAGAGTTTTGCTGAAATGATGACTTTATGGATATCAGGATTCCTCAATTATACAGATCTCTCTACTACAGCATTGTTGAACCACAGTATAAAATAATTTCCTATTACAATTATTTTGGATTTGTTTGTGTGTGTGTGTATGTGTGTGCACTTTGGTTTTTTTTCGTGTGTGTGTGTGTTTGGTTTGGTTTATTTTCCTTGAATTAAGAGAGTTTACAGGAATACAAGAGAGGGAAGGGAGATGTTGATTGATAAACAATGCAAGCAAGAATGGAGATTTGAAAGGCAACCTGAGTTTGTGCAGGAAGGATTATAGCCTTTATGAGGTAATAGGGTTAGAAGTGGAACCAGGAAGGATCAGAGAGGAAAACTAGGTTAAAGAAGGATAATATACAGCTTGGCATGCCACACAAAACGTTTTGCACTTTATTTTTTATTAATGACATGATTTTGGTGTAATTAAAGATATTTTACCAAAATAACTTTGCCAGTTCTGTGAAGAAAAAAATTAGCCAGGCACAGGGCTACATGCCTGTAATTCCAGTAGCTCAGGAGGCTGAACAGCAGGATCTTGAGTTTAAAGCTAGCCTCAGCAAAATTGAGGCACTAAGCAACTCAGTGAGACCCTGTCTCTAAATAAAATACAAAATGGGGCTGGGGATGTGGATCAGTGCTTGAGTACCTCTGAGGTCAATTCCCGGTACCTCCAGTACTGCCCCCTCCCCCTCCCCCCAAATTAAAACACTATAGGATATGAACATTTACAGATTAAGAATTTAGCTTTAATAAGAGGAGATGGAGGCTTACATTACAGTAGAGGCCATGGAATTGGATAAACTTAAATTATATTTGATATTTCAAGTCATCTAGCTGGAAATAACTAGATGCACAAACATAAAATATATGAAATGCTCATGTGGGTCCAATCCCAGAAGAATTTCAAAAGAGTAGTACCATATAAAAAATTAATGTGAATACATTTTCCAAGGAAAAAGTTATTCATCAGAATGTGAGACTTCAAGATTTAGTCAATGATTTTGAAAATCATCTAGTTCTCTGAACTACCTGCATGCAATTGCCTATAATCTATCCCAGTAAGATACTATTTAATATGCTAATTTTTATTTTTGGCATTTTGGGGACAGGGAGACAGTCTTTATTCACTTTGTTCTTAGTTTTTTCCAATTATTTTAAATTGTCACCTTTATTTTTTATAATTTCCAATGTTGCATATTTAATTTTTGTATAATATCCAATACTGTGAGTATAAATTGTGTAAAGACAAAGGAAAGCAAGTCAAAACAATGAGATTTTATCTCACTCCAGTTAGAATGGCAACTATCAAGAATACAAATAATAATAAATGCTGGAAAGGATATGGGAGAAAGTGTACACTCATATATTTTTGTTTGGACTACAAATAATATAACCATACTGGAAAGAAGTGTGGAGATTCTTCTAAAGACTAGGACTGAAACCCCTATATGATCTACTTGTCAGAATTTATTCAAAAGATCTAAAATCAGTATACTATACCAAAACAGGTACATCAACATTTATAGCAGTAAAACTCACTATAGCTAAGTTATGGGACCAGCTCAAGTACCTGTCAACAGGTGAATACATGAAGAAAATGTGGTAATTATACACAGTGGAATTTTAAAGAAGAATGAAACTACAGCATCTACGGGTACACGGATGGAATTGGAGAATATTGTGAAATAAGTAAAATGAGTCATATTCAAAAAGTCACAAGTTGAATGCTTTCTTTCATATGTTAAAAGTAGACCATATTAAGGAAAAAAGGGAGGGAAGGATTCCATGAGAACAGAATAAAGATCAGTGGAGCAGAGGAAAAAGATTGAGGGAAGGAAGGAGGTACAGGAAAATGGAAGGACAGTAGAATAAATTGACCACATTATGCTATCTACATATATGAATATATTGCAATAAATTTCACCTTTATGTATATCTGTAAAGCAGTGATTTAAAACAACTATAAATAAATAGAAGGAAACCGTAGTATAGAGGAAAGGCAACAGGAGGAGGGAAAGGTGAAGTATTGGGGACTGAGGTAGAGCAAACTGTGTAGTACATGCATGTATGATTATGTCAAAATGAATTCAAATATTATGCATAGCTATAATATACAAATACAAACATTAAATACTTTTAGGAGAGTTTTAATTCTAATTCATTATGAATATTTTAATTTCCTTGTTTATTTTGCTAGTTTAACTGGGAATTTAGCAGAGTGACAAGGAATGAGAGGAATATCATGATGATGGCTTACAGAAGCCCAAGAGAGCTTCCAATCCATGTGGTAGTTAGAGGTGAGAGAAGCTTAGGAAAGATTATTTGAAGGATATGGAAAATGACAACCCCCAAGACAGTCTGACCTGGGAGGAAGAAGGGAGAAAGAAGGAAAAATATTGATCCTTTCCCAGTAAATTATTTCCCAGTGACAATGAGGCCTCACATTTATTATGTCCCAGTGACAATATAGTGACCCCTGGATAAAAAAGATAAGCACTAGACACTGAGTTCTGGATCCTCCATCCTTTCTCAGTAAAAATAAGTTTCAAATTTTTATAATCTTTTTTCTGAATGCCCAAACTGACAGATTCTGTTGATGTCTTCAATGATTAAGTCAACATTCAGTGTTACCTATTAAAAACCCAGACCTCTCTTGTAACTGGTGGCCATTTTCTACTCAGAAAGTGAGCCCCTCCAGTGCCTGTCTGACTCTGCAGCTGAATAAACAGCACTGATCCATGAGGTCTGTTCCTGTCTTTGTAATTTGTAGTTACATTTTGGCTCCCTGACTGGGAATGGGATCAATGTGACATTTACTCATTCCCATCCCCCCAATCCTTTCTTTTTCCCCCCATTGTCATATTAACTCTCCCCCCAACCTTCCCTTCCTGTCCTTCATTCATGCTCACACTATTGGGGGAAATACCTTGTATATTATTATTGTTTAGGGGAGTCTACAAGTATCTGTGCATAGAAAAAAAACCTTTTTGACCAAAATTTTGAACTCTTAAAAAAAAAAAATTCACCAGCTAAGCAAACAGGGAAGAGTAAAATAGTGCTTCATTTCATGGTAATAAAAATGGTAATTTACAAAAAAGAAACAACATTATACTATACTAACACTGTTATTTAAAATGTGGTTTCCTTAAACTGATTGCCATTTCTCAAACTATGTAGTACCAGGTATCAAAAGGATAAGTAGCTTAAATTAGAATACATGTCAACTAGTGTTTTAGTCAGCTATTTTGCTTCTGAGACTAAAAGGACCTTACCAGAACAAGTGTAAAGGAGGTAAAGTTTATTTTTAGGGCTCACAGTTTCAGAGGGCTTAGACCATAGGATGGCTCCCTGAGTCAAGGCTCAAGGTGAGGCAGAACATCAAGCAGAAGAGTATAGCAGAAGAAAGCAGCTTGCATGGTGATCAGGAAGCAGAGAGAGAGAGAGACTCCACTAGCCAGATATGAATATATACCCACAAGCCATGCCCTCAATGCCCTATCTCCTGAAGCCACATCCCACCTGCTTTCAGTTTCCACTCAATTAATTCTATCAGGTGATTAATCCACTGATTGGGTTAAGACTCTTGTAACCCAATCATTTTTTTCTTTGAACCTAGTTGCATTGTCTCACATGTGATCTTCTGGGGAACGCCTCACATCCAAACCATAACAAAGAGAAAGTGAAATGGCTAATAGTTCAAGAGAGCTGTATTTTCCATTTGTATAATTAAAATTTACCTAAAATGAAAAAAAACAAAAGTAGCAATTTAAAAAAGCACTAAGATATATTAAGGTAAACTTTTCTAAAGCTAAAAATGCTAATTTTGTTTGCCTTTGTAAACAATAGGCAGGACAGGTGGGGTTGAACAGAACAGGTTTTAGCTACTTCCATTATAAGTCATTCAACATTAGTTTATCTTTCACCACATAATATTTTCCCTGCTAAAATTTAAATTAATTTTGTAATTAAGGAGTTTATAGGAATTATTAGTTTTATTAAGAGTTTGGTTTCTGATCATATAATTTTACACATATTGAGAACTGGTATACTCGTCAAAGATCTGAACATTGGAAGAAGTAAAAGAAAATAATTGAACAATGTGTAAGAAGTTGAGAATATAATTAAATATAATAAAACATTAGATAAATCATAAGGAATTAGAACTGGAATAGATAAACAATTTAGAAAGAAAACAGAATAACAAAAACTGTATTAAAATTAAGGACAGGTATAAGTAATAACTTGTAATAAGTGAAAATATGTCTACAATTTAAATATGACAGAAAGATTGAGAAGACAAGTTTGACACAGGGAATAAATATTATAGTACTTTTTCAGAACTACTAAGAGGCTCATAAATAGCATATCTTGAACAATGAACAGCTTTTTGAAAATTTATAAGTACTAATATCTTGGAGCAAACTTACAATTTACTGTTTTTAGGAGCCTGGACCTAACAAGAAAGTGAAGTTTAAAAACATCATAGAACATATGTGCCTAGACTTTTAAAACCATATGGAGGATGACTTTTTCTAATAACTCTATACAGGTTTCTAAACCGCTAACCTAAAATAGTGGTTTTGATCTCCTTGCTGCATGCTGACTATATTAATTAAGGTAGATATAATTGACTGCTGTAATTGAGTTATAATCTCTTCTAAGAGTGGTTGTTGCCTTATTCTCTTAGTTTATTGACTTTTTAAATGAATTCTACAGCTAAATCAATTCTAATCACTATATCAACTAGAAATATTCCACTTTCCACTGCCAGACCAATTGTAGTCACAAAATCAATAGCTGGTACTTCAAACTTATTAATGAATGGAAAAAAAAAGAAACTGTACTAAAGAGAAAATGAAAATGATTTCATTTCTGTATTAAAAAGTAGGCAAAGTTAATTTATCACATAAATATTCACATTGAATACAAACACAATGATAATAATTATTATCATTAAAATGATATTATAAAATATTTAATCTGTTTCAATTGACCCTTGCAGAACATTTCATAGTTACAAAAGCTTCTGATGATAGCTATTTATATCAAAGTGAAATTATTTATAATACTGAGATTTCACAATTAGCTTAGGACCTCTTGTCTCCTATTTTATTACTTCTTTATTGTGTCTGATTTCTATGTATAAATTTTCTTGTTTGAAAACATACCATCTTTTCTTCTCTTCCTGTTAGAAAATAACCTCTAAGATGCATTCCCACTACACTATATTTTCAAAATTTAATTGATAATTTTCATTTCTCTCAACTTTTGTTATACTAAATGACTGCAATTACCATCTATAACTCACTAATAATTCATGTGTCTAAAATGTCTTTGATCTCCTCAAACATAATGCCATTAATTTATACAACATAATAATACAGTACACCTGAAGGTGTCAAATTTCCAAATACATCCAATTTTAGAATGATCTTTTGTGACTCTAAATACTGTACTTTCTGTGTTTGATTCTTCCTTTTCTTCTTGAGAATCTTAATTAGAATTATATTTAGTCTCATAATGGTTTTCAACCAATAACCTGAAATAGTCAGAGACCAGTGGATATTCTTCATTAAACCACATTGTTTCAGTGAATAGCTAGTGATACATTTTTAGTTTTGACATGATAAAGATGATACATGCACATATAATGGAATAAGACTACATCTTTCCAATCAGCCGTATCCCTCCTGGTGGTTCAAATCCCTCCTAGTAATTTAAATATTGTAAAAAACATTTAGAAAAAAACAGAATGTAGAAAAACAATTTTGAAGCATTCAAAAAATCTGAACATGGTTGTGTACCCTGTAATCAGAGATATTTGGGAGGCCAAGGCATGAAGATTACAACTCCAAGGCCAAAAAAAAAATATATATATATATACATATATATATAATTATCATTACCAAATATTGTCCTCTGTAAGTTGCTGAGATTCAGAGGGACATAGAACTGGAGAAATCCTGTAAATTATCTCAGTTTAGGTTTTTGTTAGAATATGCCAGCTAATCCATTATTATTTAGAATAGTTGAGGTTAGCTATGTAGATCCACAGGACTTTCTCTAGTATTTGTTTGATAGACAAACTTAACTTACTTAACTTATTCATTTGTGGATGGTGTATTGTAGAATGCTAAGTAAAGACATGGAATCTTAGAATGTATTTTCAAATTTTTCTTTCTAACATTTTATCAACAGATGTCTTATAATCTCCCATTTAGAAGGAGTACAAAGTTTCATATTGTGGTTTTAAGCACATAAACATGCTTGTGAATATTTATGTACAACATGACAGAAATACTCAGGATACTGACGTAAGGGGAATGATGGCCCCCCAAAATGCCCCAGCCCTAATGCCTGGAAACTTTAAATGTTTTATCTTATATGGCAAAGAAATTTGCAGAAGTGATTAAGGTTATGGATCTTGAGATGAAGAAACTACATTGGATAATTCAAGAGGGTGGTATATAATCTCATGAATTCTTAAAAATAGAGAAATTTTCCCACATGTAATTAGGAACAAGTTAATTAGAAAAGAAGATGCAGTGTTTCAGGTCATGAAAATGGAATAAGAGGACCACAAGCCAAGAAATGCCAATGGTCTGAAGAATGGAGAAGACAAGGGGATGGATTACCCTCCAAGGCATCCAGACTGGAAAGCACCCCTGTTGACAACTTGATTTTAGCCCAATGAAGCCAAGTTAGACTTTTGACCCATAGAGCTGCAAGATTAAAAGTTTATACTATATGATCTGCAAATTTGTGCTTATAGCAGCAATAGATAACTAACAGAGACCATAATCTTTCTGAAGAGAGGGATAAGTGAGTCCACAGGATACCCTGAAGTACACACCAGAAGATGTATTTAAAAAATTGAGTTAATACTTGTAATTAAAGTCAAGGAAAATGTGTTAATTTGTGAAATGCACTGACTGTCTGTACTTGGTGAAAATATATAGCATTAATTAAGATTAAGATGGTATAGAATGAATGATTGAAAAAAATGAGCAAGTAGGAACAAATTTCTAAAATGTAAGTAAACTAAAAGAAAAGAAAATTAATATAATCAGAAAACACACAATAAAACGACCATGCAAAACTTAGCATAGTTCAAATGAACAACTTTTCAACTCTCTAATGGTGGTGTGAAACAAATTATATTAAGTAGAAACCATACTTCAGATTTTGAATTCTTCTCTTTTCTCTGTCTAAACTGTTGTGGTTCAGGGTCAGCAAACTGAACCTCCCAGCCATGCAATCAACACTTCATAGTATTTTGTTCTAGTTCTATTATTCAATAGGTTATGTGTATTAAACTTTTTATTTATAATATTTTTGACTTATGAATGAGACAATTTTTAACAAGACAATTCAATAGACTCAATTTCTTTCTGTGAAATTTTTTTGAATATATGAACATTGACTAAAGAGAACAAACATATTAATAGGTGCAAATGTTAGCTCTTTTCTGTAGAGAATTTAGCTTTCACATCTGCTGTATGAAAACACTGAGAGTATGTTTTAGTCAGCTTTTTCACCACTGTGATGAAAAGATCTGACCAGAACAATCAAACAGGAGGAAGAGTTTATCGGGGAGCCACCATTTCAGAGGTCTTCGTGCAAAGAAGTTTAGCCTCTAGGCTCAAGGTGAGGCAGAACATCATGGCAGAAGTGTGTGGCAGAGGGAAGCAACTCATGTGACACTCAGAAAGCAGAGAGAGAGGAGGACTCCACTCTCTAGGTACAAAATATATACCCCCAAACCATGCTCCAATGTCTTACCTCCTCTAGCCACACCCTACCACTTCCATTACCACTCAGTTAATCCCTATGAGAGTAATTTGATGATTAGATTACGACTCTCACAATCCAATCATTTCTCCTCTGAACCTTCTTGCATTGTCTCACATGTGAGCTTTTGGGGGACACCTCAGATCCAAAGCATAACAGAGTAGTTTCATTTATTTATTTTTTATTTTTTCTTAATTTAAAGATTTAAATTTATAATCTCTCAGAATTGCTGAAGGGCTGGCAATATCATTTTGACTAGCTCTCTGTAGGTTTTAAAATCATAGTACAAAGGTCTCTGTATTTTTCAGAGTTGTTCCTATTTACGAAACACTTTTGTAGACATGTAAGCTACATAATTTCTACAATATTCCCCCAATGTAGGCAGAATATGTGATTTTGCACAAAAGCAATCAAATGGACACTAGTCATCAAAAATAGAATTTAAGCCTTTGTAAAATATAAAATTTAAAGTCATTCTGTACTTTAATTCTATTTACATTCACTCCATCACCAAATCCTATTGTTATTTCTTTTAATATATCTTTTAATATATTCTCATTTATATTACCAACCCTATATTAACAGAATTATCAACTAATAGGTAGAGTGGAGTGATAATCAGCTAGCTATTTTCTCCCTCCTTTCTCTACTACCAGTTCTAATAGTTTCCTATAGCCAAATTAACCTGTCTGCTACCAGGATTATCATATTAATTCCTTATCTAAATGCTTCAAAGTTTCATTATTGCTAAAGCATAAATTTCACATATCTCTGCCTTCTTTTCACTAACAAAAACTTCTTAGATGTCTTGGCAGCATTAGTTATAGTATATCTCCTATCTAGGAGGTATAGTATAAAAGATTGCCAACTTCAGAGTCAGAGATAGTGAAATCCCTCTTCTGTCTTTTCCTGCTGTAGGACTCTGGCATGTTTGTATTCACTCTTAGTGCAAAGTAAGGACAATTATGCTTAAACCATAGAATTACTTAAATATTTTAAAATACTTAAAATATTCTACACATAACAAATTAATGGTTGTTATTATTATTGTAACCCAAACTTATTTTCTATTATCAAAAACTAGATTGTTTCATCTTAATACAAATTAAGATCATATATATATAATTTGCACGTGCACACACACACACACACAAAATATCCCACATTTTCCCACTTCCTTTATGTTGTTCCCAATCAAAATCTCTAAATAGGTGGACATAAAGAAAAGTATAAATTAAAAAAAATTAAATTTTAGGTTGAAAAATAATTGAGAATGCTGTAGTTTAGAAAGAAATAACTAAGCAAACTATAATAAAACCAAATGTATCTTTTAATACATTTAAAGTATACTAACAAAAAAGGTGAATGAGTAGCATCTGTACTTTGCAAAAGATAGTTTATATTAATGTCAAATATATGCTTAAAATAGATGAATTAAACGACAGGAACAGTAAATGAAGAAAAGCTAACTCTTGGATATAGTCAATTATGATGAGTTTTGGTTGTAAAAACCAATCAATCAGAGGAAGATATTAATCTTCACTGTGATAAATTTAAAGATTATCAGTGTATTCAAATATAAATTTGCTACATCAATGTGCCTATCTTTTTTTTAGCACCACAGGATGATAATGATATATTACTTCTAGTCTCCATTAAACTTTTGTAAGTTCAATGATCCCAGATAATGTACATCTTCATTGGTTTACCAATTGCTTATTTTTACATTCTATCTGTAAGCATTTACTAGCAATAACTCTAAATGTTTCTGTAACTCACAGTCCATTAGATATAATTAGTATAAAATGTCTGCAAATGACAAAATGAGAAATTAAGTTATTATCTAATAAATCAAAGAATATTGCAAAAGTGGATGATAAAAGGTTTTCATTAGTGAATGAAGGAAGAAGGCTTTTGAAATAAGACATGTTGAATTGTTTCAACAATTGAAGATAGAAACACTTGAATCACAGGTATGTTCTTTGATAATGACTCACATCCTGGATGACATTTTAAAGAAGTGGAATTACATAGTACTACATTCACAACAAATAGAAAAATACTTTCATTATATTAGAAAATAGTTATATGATGTAAGATGGTGAACTTGACTCTCTAAATTATATTAGTTCCAATATTAAACTAAACCATTAGCAATTTTACCACCATCCATGAATACATTTAGAGAACTTCAATTTTCTTCTCTTTGTAATAAGATAAACATTTCACAGAGTAACATATAAAACAATATGTGTAAAATAACCAATTTAATACAGAAGTGCTTATTGTTAAACTCCACTCTGCTGAATCCACAGATGTCCAGTAACAAGAACTTTAGCCTTTCAGTTCTTCAGAACTAAATACTTAGACTCATCGTTGACTCCTCTCTTTCCTTCACATTCCTATATTTATTCTCCTTGGCTTCATCTTCAAATATAATTTTTTAAGTTTCTACCACTGCTACTGTCACCATAATGACCCAACCATATGATCTATCCCTTGGTTTATTCCAATAATCCACATAGCTTCATATGTTCCTCCATATTTGACCTCCCAAACTGTTCTCAACACAAACAGGATGATGAGCTAAAGCATATCACATCATGTCACTTTCTATATGAAATCTTGAAAGGATACATTTCAATCAATAAATTACTTGCAGTAACCTTTATCACATTTCTTACTAACTCAGACTTGCTTACATTTGTTCTAGCCACATTATCCTCCATCCAGTTTCTGGGTAATACCAACTTGCTGCCCACATAGGCAGGGCTTTGGCTATGATGGGTGTTTCAACCTGGAATGTTCTTTCCCCAGATATCCATGTGAGTAATTTCCTCAACTCCCTTCTCTTTGCTCAAAGTTCCAATTTTTACCCCATTACTCACTTTTCCACTTCCCAGTCCCTGTATTCACCGTTCCTTAAACCCAACATGATATTTCTCTTTTTTTTCCTTATTATGTATTTTACTATTTCTCTTCTTGATGGAGCTTAAGTTACACGAAGCAGTAGTCTGGTTTTTTTTGTCCATTTATACACTCCAAACCTCCAAAACTTTTATCTGGAATAAAAGTTCTTATTGTATATTAGAAAACTCTCAGATGAATAGATGCTCTTTAAACATATTAACAAGGCTTGGTAATGCTATCCATACAAGCATCTCTACTTAGGCAACATTTAATGTTTCTCCCTTTTCTTCTCTACCCAATGATTGAATGCCCTATCGGTGTCACTACCAATGAGCTCCATCCATTCACAGAAAAGTCACATAATAATTAAAGATCCTACTCTTTAAAAAAACCCATAATTATTATTGCCAAAATTCTGAGTCACATTAACCTAAACGATTAAAACAACAGATAATATGGAACACATTTATAATCTGTTCTATATTTATTGAAGTGATTTTGACCCATGAATTTGCTCTTAACAGAGTTTATGATACTTCACCAAGATAAATTATTATTATCTTCTCCCAATTTGAAGCATATCCAGTAAGACTTGTACCATGAATCTGGAAGATCATGTACTTTCAAGCTACCTATAGATTTTTTCTCTAATAAAATTGTTATTATTATTAACATTTATTTTTCCTCCTGAACATACAGTGCTTTTTCCCCTTTCTTTCTTTATCTTTTTTTCTCCATCCTGGTTGTACTCTTCTACATTCTACACTCACTTGTAACCCAATTCTCTTTTGTTCACACCTATTCCCTTTCTTCACTTTCTTAAACTCTTCTATTGCCTATGACCTTTGCAAACTATAATGTATGGGCTTTCATAGTTTTTCTGTCTTTATTTCTGTCTAATCTTTCTTTCACTCTCTGTGAAAGACATTTATTTCCATTAGAATAATATCTTGAGGCAATCAAATGGTTGCTTTTCTAGAATTCACATCTGTTCTTCATGGGCTTTAAAGCATCCCTAGCACAATATGTGTAATATCTTATTGCTTATCTTCATAGATATTGTGTATCTTTAAAATAGAGTATATTCATCATTCTAAGCAAAATAAGCCAATCCCCTAAAACCAAAGGCCAAATGTTTACTCTGATATGTGAATACTAATTCACAATAAGGGGATGGGTCTAGGGAAATGCAGAGGTACTTTGGATTAGACAGAGGGGAGCAGGGGGAGAAGAGGGGGTCTGGTTGTAGGAAGAACAGTAGAATGAATTGGACATTATCACCCTATGTACATATATGATTACACAGCCAATATGATTCTACATCATTTATACCAGAAGAATGAGAAGTTAGATTCAATTTATGTATTAGGTATTAAAATGCATTCTATGGTCATGTATAACTAATTAGAAAATATAAAAAAAATAGTATATAAAATGCATTTCATTTTTTTCAACTTACTATCATACCCAATAAGTTTTACATTGCAATCACAGTCTTTGCAACTGTGAAACTTAATCGACTTCATAAGCATTGGTCAAGATACTATCCAAATATTTCAATAAATAAACAGTGTGCTCCTCCTTTTTTTTTACTAAGACATTTATTCCCCAATATTACTTTGAACTAAAAACTGGGTGTTTCTCCAGTTACAAAACTTGACTTATATGTATAAAATCAACTATCTTTTTAAATAATTGAAATGTTGGAGATTATGTATGTATGTTTACATGTATAGGCTTAAGCATGTATACAAATTAATATCACAACATACTTCATCACACTAAGACAATGCAAATATAAACTCTACAATACAAATACCAATTTTAGAAATGTTAAGATATAAATAAAAGTTAATCTTAGATTAGATGATTCAAAAGAAAGAATGTTACTCCTTTCTCTTATGAATAGAAAATGTATGTTTAGGTAATACACAAACTTGATTCACCATAATGAAAGATTGAAATTGTATACCATATCACAGATTATTTCTAAATTCTAGAATATTAACTTTATCAATGTTCAGAACAACAGGCATGTGACATGAGATGGAACATGTCCCATTTTACAGGATATCTTAGGGTAGCCATTTATTCACATGTGAATTATTTGCATATTTGACTGATATTTTATATAGAGGGTAGAAGACAAATGATATCAGATAAAATGATCACTGAATCAGATAAAATAATCAGTGACCACAGTGAACTCTCCTTGTTCTCTGGGGCAGGAAGCCTGGAATGTCTTATAGATCCCATTGTCAGCAGGATTTCAGTTTCAGATTCTCATAAAAGAAAGGTTTTATCTATGTTTTGTAAGATAGAAGGAGATATGAATTTGATATTTCACCATAAAGAAATGTTTAGTGTTTGAGAAAACAGATATGCTTATCCTGGTCTAAGCACTACACAATGTATACATGTTCAAAACACCACATGGTTACCCCAAACACAAGTATAATTTTTATGATTTTATGTATCAACTAAAAAAATTAGCTTAAAGAAAACTTAGCATCCAAGTGGCAGCCCTTAAATGTGTTCCTGAACTTCTTTTGAACTGAGTATGATTTTTAAAAAAGGAAAAGAAATAGAATAATAACTGTCTCAGAAGCTAACCTCTGCCCTTATCAGTCACTATCTCTGGCAACCTTCCAAGTGGTTGATCTCTCATTTCTATGGCTGTATTTTAGCACTTTAATATTTTAGAAACTTACCATGCAATATTGCAAAATAAGTAGTTTTAAGTCTACTGCCAAACGTTTGTAACATGCAGTTTGACATAGAGTAGTAATATTTAATCTGTTTTAATTGTTGTTTGGTGTTCCACTCTGTGATATGCCACAATTTCTTTATCACTAAAATATTCTTAGATGTTTGGAGTGTTTCTAGTTTTGCATCTCCTATGGGTTTAACTGTGTCTCCCCTAATTCATATATTGACATATAACCCCAGTACCTCAGAACTTGACCTTATTTGAAGAAAGGACCTTTAGAGATGTAATCAAGTTAAAAATGGGTCATCAAAGTGGATGCTAAGGATGCTAATCCAGTATCACCATCTTTATAAAAAAGTGGAAATTTGGAAATAGACATGGAAGGATGTGGGACAGATCCTTTCTCACATCTCTGAAAATGAAGCAATACTCCAGCCCCTTCATCTTGGACATCCAGTCTCCAGAACTGTGATCCCATAAATTTCTTTTTAAGCCATCCAGCCTCTGGTATTTGTTATGACAGCTCTACCAAAGTAATACTAGACTATTAAGTATAATGGACAGGTGAACATAATTATTTTTCTTTTTGTATACACAAATATAGACTTATTCATTGTATAAATAAGAGTAGAAGTAATCTATAATAGAAATTCCCATTTCTACATACTTTTTTTTGTACCTGGGTTGAACCCAGGGCCACTTAACCACTGAGCCACATCCCCAGCCCTTTTATTATCTATCTATCTATCTATCTATCTATCTATCTATCTATCTATCTATCTATCTATCACCTATCTATTTATTTATTTTCAGATAGGGTTTTGCTAAGTTGCTGAGGGTCTCACTGAGTTGCTGAAGCTGGCTTTGGACTTGTGATCCTTCTTCCTTAGCCTTCCAAGTCCCTGGGACTACAAGTGTGCACCACTATGTATGGGTCTTCATACTGTCAATATGACAAGGTACTGTTGAAATTTTTTACTTTTGCCATTTTGATGGGTATTTATGGCATATTGTGATTTTAAAAAACTTCCCATCATTACAAATGTACTTTTTCAGATTTTTATTGGACATTTCAATAAATTCCTTCATGAAATATTTTTTCATATATATTATCAAATTTTAATTGTTTTAATCCTTTGTGGCATTCTTTAAATTTTCAAGCAATTAACCAATTGTTGTATACCTTCTCTTTTCTTGGATTTTATTCTCTTAAAACACAAAACTGTAAAACTCCCAGATGATAATGTAGGAGAAAATCTTGACAACCTGAGGTTCAGTGTTGACTTTGTCAATACAACACTAAAGACCTGACCCAAGAAAAATTAATTGATAACTAGATTTATTTACATACTGTCTATGGCTTATTTAATGCTACAATGGTAGAATCAAATAATGTGAGAGAAATCTACCAACCATGCCTACAACAAAGATTAAAATATTTACTTTTCAGAAAACAATTTGAAAAATCTCTCCATTAAAACAATTAAATTATTTTCAGAGTGAGCATTTACTAAAAAAAGAAAGAAAGAAATACAGAAAGAAAGAAAGAAAAAGAAAGAAAGGAAGAAAATTTTACTTTAATTTCAAGTTTTCACTCAATATGTTACATTACAATTTTATTTATTTCTCCTTCAGGTATTCAGGTATGTTCACTTAGGAAAGAAGAAAGGAAGAAGAAGAAGAAGAAGAAGAAGAAGAAGAAGAAGAAGAAGAAGAAGGAAGGAGGAGGAGGAGGAGGAGGAGGAGGAGGAGGAGGAGGAGGAGGAGGAGGAGGAGGAGGAGGGAGAGAGAGAGAGAGAGAGAGAGAGAGAGAGAGAGAGAGAGAGAGAGAGAGAGAGAGGTAAATAAAATGACAAATTTGTGAAACATATTCCCTGTATTCCCTGTTTAATGGATTGTTTGTTATGTGGAATCACAGTACATATACCATGAAAAAACTTTGTGTAAAGTAACTAATACAAAAAAATGGTTTTAAGTAAAATGTCTTAAGAATAAATTTTAAAAAGGAGTTTATTTTAGTGAATACTTTTAATTTTAATGTAATCTAATTTATGGAAATCATCTTCTTGATTTTAAAATAGAACACTCTAAGAAAGTGAGGTACCCAGATGACAAAATCATTAAGAGAGTCTCCTCTACAAACTTCAAAAATATTTATTTTCTGCATTGATCTCTTTTTTGTATGATATATTATAGTAGTCAGATTTCATCAGTTTGCATATGTATATTTAACTTCCACACATGGTGTAATATAAAGTTGATCTGTAGTAGGTTTGTTTCAAGTACAATTTCCATGTATATGTGACTATGTTTCAGGATTAATTAGTTCTAATTTTCTGTGAATATTTTTGTATTATAAAAAGCTGCCTTGATTACTGTAGCTTAAAAAGTGTTCATAAAAACTTTTGGTATCTAATGATTCAGTTCTCAAAAACATTTCTGCCTTATTCAACATGCCAATGCTAAAATTTTTAAAACATCTTACTAATTTAGATACACACACACATAATCACATAAGCACACACACAGACACAAGCACATACACACACACACACACACACACACACACACACACACACACTCTGGAGATTTTTGTTTACTACTAAAATGAATCTACAGGTAACTTTGTTGAAAGTGAACAGTTTTGCAACACTGACTCTTCTAATTCATGAGCAGGGATCTGACCATATTTATTTAGGCTTTTAAAATATTTCTTTGAAAATGTTTCAGAGTTTCTGTGTAGACTATTACATATTTTGTTTGATTTAGTAGTAGGGATTTTGTGGAACCTGTGTTTATTAAAATTTATCTTTACACACAAAACCAAAATAATTGTATTTAATTCAAATTCAGAAAACATACTAAAAGAAAACTTATTTGTCCTTAACAACTTAGCTGTACATTCAAAAATTTTTACATAAAAATTATGTCATCTACTAATTTTGAAATTATTCTCTGAAAATTTTAATATTTTAATTTATTTTCCTTGCCTCATTGCACCGATTGGAATCTGCAGTTTGATGAAGAGTAAGGGGTGCATATACTTGTCTCTGGATATCTCCCTTAAGCAAAATATTTGCTATTGACAATTTCCAGACCTCCTTAATCAGATGAAGCACCTTTCTCTGATTCCTAGATAGTTAATGCTTTAATTATGATTAGAAATAAAATTCATTATTTTTTTCCTGCATCTCTTAATAGATATTTGGAATATTTAATATTAATCTTTATTTTATTACTTCTTCACTTTGATTTAATTTTTAATTTTGAAGCAAACTTTTTTTTCTGGAAAAATCCTATTAGATTGGGATATGTTATTCATTTGTGTGTGTGTGTGTGTGTGTGTGTGTGTGTGTGTGTGTGTGTGTGTATCTTTTATGCATTGCCAGATTTGGTTTAAAAATATTTTGTTTGGAATTTTTGGATTTATACTCAAGACTCAGATTTGCCTTTACTATCTACCCATGTCCCCTTATTTAATGTTTCTTTCAGATCTTTCTTTTGGTTTATTTTGTCAGTGTTATTATCGTGGTCCCATATATGGATGTGGGCAGTGCTTTCTCCCAGAAAGAGATTCTGGGTTTGGCATTACTTACTTCCTTATATATTTGAAATGGGTCACTGAAGACAGTATCTATACCTGATTTCCTTGTGGGAAGGTTTTTAAAAATGCTTTCAATTTCAGTAATATATCCATTTTTCCACTTTCTTTGTACTATTCATATTATCTTTTTTTCTCTCCTTGTTTATATAGACATGTCCATTTCATCTAAAATTTCAAATTTGCTGATTGAATTTATGCATATTATCCAGTTTCATTTCTTCAGATATCAGTTTCATTTCTATCTTTTTATCTCATTATGATTTTTTTCTTGCTTCTTTCTCATTGATTTTACTTGTTCAAGCAATTAAATGTATTTTTTGATAAATAAACATTTGATTAATTATCTGTATTATTTTCTTTTATATTATTAAATTCATATTATTTTTATATTATTCTTGTTAAATTTGCATATCTTTCCTTTAACATTTTGAAACAAATTTTTACTAAATTTTAGCTTTTTCTATTTTCAGATAATACATGTTTTAAAGCTTCAGGCTCCCTCTAAAACACAGTTTCCATGCATCTCAAGTTTTGATATATCATATTCTGATACAGTATATGTGATTTTTTTTAAGTTTCATTGTGATCTCTGTCTTAGGAACATACCATACTTAAAAGCATTTTTTTAAAACATAAAAAATCTTTTGCTTTTAATATTTAGCTTTACTTCACTCTGTACTCACAAAATGTTTTTATTTTATTCTTTGAAAATCTGTTAAGACTTTTTTTTGAAGTGCCAGTCATTTCATTTAAATGTACAATGTGTGAGTGAAAAGATTAGGTATTTGAGGAAGACCAATAGAGTGAAGAAAGAGCCTCAAGAGTAAGAGAGGAGGGGAGGGCACTGGAAATCCTGGGGCTAAAAATCTACAAGATCATACTATGTCCATGCATGGACATACTGCAATGGATCTCATTTTTATATGAAAATAATGAATAATAATAATAATAATTGATCTGTATAGTACAGCAAGTGGATCATGTGGAGAGAGGAAGAGAGGGAAAGGAAAGGTATTAAAGAATGAGATTGATCAAATTATGTTATGTGCATGTGCAAATAAAGAATAATAAATACAACTGTTGTGTATACTATAATGAACCTAAAACATCATAATGAATTTTAAAAATAGGTATTCTATAGATTTAGAATCCAACATAAACGTTATTAGGTAAAGTTTGATGTTCAGGTTACCTGATTTTGCAGTATCTTGATTTGACATTATTTTGCTACTCATACCTTACTACATAATATGTGCTAGAACCTTCTACTCTGAGAGCAAAGTTAACAATATCCCCCCGTAGATAATCAATGTTTAGTATGTAAATTCAGGCTAACATATAGTTGCATAAAATTATGTTTTGCTTTACTTAATCAGTACATCAACCACCTCATAACATTTATTTTTATCTGTACTAATTATTTTTATCTCAAAATCTACATTTTTGATGTCACTATGTTTACAACTTTCTTTTGATTAGCTGTTGTGTCTATCCTTTAGATTAAAAATGCCAAAGAGGATACAGCTAGGTTTTTGTTTCTATCTTGTTGGATTACTTGTGTCTTTTAACTGAAAAGATTACTGCATTTATGTTTACCATAATCACAACTATTTTAAATATTGAATTGATGATATTTACACTCCATTTACTCCTTTTTGTCCTATGTGGCTTACCATTATTTTTTTCTTCCTTTTTTCTTAATTTTTAAATCATCATGGTTGTATCTATTATTTAGAAAGCTATGCAATCTTTTATTGCTCTTTCAGGTGCTACCCTAGTAATTTTAGACTGGACTCACAAAGTCAATCATTCTCTACACATCTTTCTTCTTTTTTCTATTTCCTCATATTTTATTGGCACAGTATAGTTGTACAGATTGATGGGATTTGTTGTTATATATTCATACATGCACACAATCTAAAAATACAATTTAGCCAATTGTCATTCCCCAGTATTTTCCTCCTACCTCTGTGCTTCTTACCTCTTGGTCTTTTTTTCTCAACTGATCTCCCTTTGAATTTTAAGAAATCCACCCCAATCTTCATTTACCTTTTTCCTCTCTAGCTTCTTCATATGAGAGAAAACATGGGACCCATAACCTTCTGAGTTGAACTTGTTTTGCTTAACATGATTGTCTCTGGTTCCATCCTTCTTATTCTAAAATGATAGAAATGCATTAAAAAACTTATTTAAATATATCCTCCTTCTGACTTATACATCAATGTTGTAGAGTTCACTAATTTATTTACATATATATAAAAATTCTTGAAAGGGGCAGTGACACATGCCCGTAATCCCAGCGGCTCCAGCAGCTGAGGCAGGAGAATCACAAGTTCAAAGCCAGAATCAGCAACAGCAAGGCACTAAGCAGTTCTGTGAGACCCTATCTCTAAATAAAATACAAAATAGGGTTGGGGATATGGCTCAATGGTTGAGTGCCCCTGAGTTCAATCCCCAATGCTCCTTCTCTCCCAGACAAAATTCTTAAGCAATAATAATAATACCTTTAAGCAGTCAATATTCATTTATTCTGAATAGAATATTTATTCTTTTTTATTGATTTTCATTGCTATCAGCATCTCCAAGCTGTTCTGTGGAGTCACATTTCTTCCTAAAACCTACTGTTAGTATTTTCTGTAGGGTAAATAATTCATTAATAAATTCCCCCCTTTTTGTCCATCTTAAATACCTATTTTTCCATCACTTTAGAAGAATATTTCATTTGATATAGAGTCCAATGATGTAAGTTTTCACTGCAAGTGTTATAAAGCTTCACTTAATTTTTTAGCTTGGACATCTGCTAACAATCTAACTGCTCTTCCTTGAAAGGAGGTTGACTCCATTGCATATTTGTCCTCAGTATGTTACATTTCCACTGTAATGTGCCTAAGTAGCTATTTAACTTATATCAGGCAAAACTACCATAACAATTTAGTGTGTATTCTCCATGGGAAGTTTACATGTAGTCTGGGCAGTTGAATTTAATTTGCATTCTCATGAGCTCTCCTCAGGTTATCTTCTTCATGACAATGAGAATATTATATAATGTCCTTCCTTAACTCTTATACTACATTTTTATACAGTATTTTTTGATATTAATGTAGCCATATCTTTTCTTTTTGAAAAAAAGATACTCATTATGTACATAGAATATCTTTTTCCATCCTTTCACTTTTAGTTTAGATCTAAAGTAAAGTTCTGCAGATTGAAAATCCTTGTATTTTGACTGGAAAGCTTAATCCATTTACAATTAAAGTAGTTAAGCCAAAAAAAATGATAGGAAAAAACTTACTTTTACAATTCTGCTATTTGTTTCATTTTATTTCGCAGATCTGTTGTTCTTTTTCTCCATTACTGCATTTCTTGGTGTTTAGTTGATTTTTGGAGGTGGGGGGTAAGGACACATTTTGATTCTTTTCTCATTTCCTTTTGTATAATTCTATAAATATTTTCTTTGTAGTGTGTGATAGATAATTGTATGTATCACCTTTACTGGCTACAGTGTGTTAAATATTTGGTTAAACATTATTATTTGCATGTTAGGGTGACTTGGATGAGACTAATATTTGAATTGGTACACAGAGTAGATTTTTCTCCCTAATTATAAGTAAACAGAAATTTACAGGAATTTGATAAGTGATGTATTATTTATTGAATCTAAGAAGACATAATTCTTAGCAGGTGAAATAATTGGGCTTCTTAGCATTTTCTACTTCCTAATAGGTCTTTCATCAAATAAAATATATAAAATTTTAGAATTCCTCAGTAGTCATTATTAAGAGTTCACAGACTCCATAAGAAGGTCCACAGACCTTGATATTATCTTAAACAATACAAAATAATAAGGCTAAGTAAATTTTACACAATTATACTTTAATTTGGGAAATAAAATAAAAATTTAAATAACATAATGAATTCATAAGACTTTTACCAGAAGTGAAAGAGTTTTATTTATGTTTCAAATTATTCTATGTTTCAATTTATTCAAATGAATCACACTTCTTTCAGGAAATTAATGGTGCTGAAGTTTTCTGTGGATTGTGGTACATAAAATAATTTTCTTGAAGAGTTATGTGACATCATATTTTCTAATAAAACTTTTTATTTCATATGAAATTGACAGACCTGTAAAGTAATAATGTAAATTAGCAAAATACTCCAAAGTAGACATTCACTGGGATCAGAATTAAATTTATGTGTAAAGGAAACCACAAAATGACTTACATTTTACCATACATCTTAAAGTATTCATTAGAATACATTTTCATACCTTTAATATTTGTTTCACATTATAGACACAATCATTTTGAAAATTGCCATTTTGAGTACTTTTTCATATTATGTATTTTATTAAATGTTAATATAATTGCCAAGTAAATGAACTAAAAAAATTGTTCAAAGAAAAGAAGACATATTTGAGATTTTGTGTATACATTTCATTAAATTTTAAAGAAAGATGAAAATGTGCACATTTCTATGTTATTATAGGATTGAAAAATATGGATATGCATATCTTCTATTGCTAAAGGCTTTATTATGTATGGGCACTCCTATTTAGAAATGAAAATTATAGAATGAAATAAATTCATAAAAAAATCATATCTCTTCCACACAGATTGTAAGAGGCATGGTTGGGAGCAAATAAAATATATGTATACACACACAAACACATATATTACTCTAAGAATCAGAGAAATTTTATTAATTATTTATTTTCTACTTAAAACTAGAAGAGCAATTGCCATTTTTTAAAATTTAACACTAATAAGTCAGTATTTAAATAGTCAGAGATGATACCCCTGTAAAGATTATTCTCCTTCTTTTCATGCACTTACAACAAAATTATATCCAGAGTAAGCAACATTAATCTCTCTGGAAAAGCAATTCTCAGTATAGATTGAACAATATCATATGTTTAACATATGTATTCTGGGTATTCTAACGTAAATAATATTGATAAAATACTTTCAAGGAGGAAAGGGGAACATGAACAAGTTTAAGGAGATGTATAAAAATTATCTTTAAATAGTCTTATTGTTAAATGTGATGACTACTATGCATGTGTTCAATAAAATAAGATAAAAATATGCATTTTAATTAAGTACAAATTTCTAGAACTTTATAATACCTAAAACACGGAATAAAAGGGGCAATAGTGTCTAGGCATCTTTGTCTTGTTACAATCACTAAGGAAATTTTTCAACTTTTCACCATTTGAGATAATGTTATCTGTTAGTTTTCCATAAATGCCCTTCAGCAGGTTGGTTAAGTTCCCTTTTACTCCTAGTTTAATGGATTTTTTTTTTAATGAAAGAGTGTTAGATTTTGTAAAGTGCTTTTTCTACATTAAGGTGCTCCATTTTCCCTCTGAATAATATTTAGGTATTATATTTTACTGAATTGTCTCTGTGCCTGGCACAGTGGCACACACCTGTAATCCCAGAAGCTCAGGAGACTGAGGCAAGAGGATTGCAAGTTCAAATCCAGCCTCAGAAATTTAGTGAGATCCTAAGCAACTTAGTAAGAATTTGACCCTGTGTCAAAAATTTAAAAAGGAAGGTGGGGAACTGGGGATGAGACTCAGTGGTTAAATTCTCCTGGGTTCAATCCTGGACTTGGTGGTCAATGCCTATAATCCCAGAAGCTCAAGAGGATTTTGAGTTCAAAGCCAGCCTCAGCAAAAGTGGGGATCTAAGCAACTCAGTGAGACCCTGGCTCTAGGAAAAAAAAACACAAAAAAACAAAAACAAAAAACAAATACAAAGTAGGGTTGGCAATGTGGTCAAATGCCCCTGATACTCCAGTTTAATCCCTGGTACTCCCTCCCCCCCAAAAAAGAACAAAGAATGAAACAATGAAGGAAGAAGGAAAAAAAGAAATTTCCTCTGTTCAGTTAGCTTAATGGTGATCTAATGATTGAATAGAGTCCTTAAATGCCTAGAACTAATAAGTGCCTTCAACTTTTCCAAGGAGCTTGTTTGTACCTGTTGGAGCATGCCCTTAACACTCAGCCAGGCAGTTTTCAATTCTGCCTTAGCCTTTGCTTCCTTTTTGTGCCATCTCAAGTTTCTCATATGTGAAAGTTTAGGGACTTCTCTGTCTTTCTAGAGTATACTCACAGTCCTCAATATTTTATAGTCCTCCATAAGTGTGTGGCCTTCCGGATAGGATAATGTTAAAGCTTTTCAAAGCCCCCTTTTCCTCTTTAAGCCTTGTAACCTACTGATTCTTGCAAATTTACCCACATTTTAAAAAATCCTTAAATTGTTTTGATATATGCTCTTAGGGTAAATGGTATTTGCACTGGTGAGCTCAGAGCAAGGTCAACTAAAATAGCCTTGCAAAGTGAAGTTTTCCAAGGAAACACTGGTTAACTCAAGTGATGATGTTTTTTGGTTCCAGGACTTTTAAAGTTTTCTTCCTTTTTCTGTTTCTTTCAATGATTGGCAGAATCCTATTCTTACAACAATTATGGGCTGTTGGTCTTCAAGAATGTTGTAGAGCTTGGTAGTTTGTCCATGGATTAGGACATATTAAGATAACAGCAGAAATCCTTGTTCTTATGTAGGTTATTAAGTTTTTTGTTTGTTTTGTTTTCTTGAGTAGTGCTCCTTGGGTTGCTGAAAATCTTTGATTAATCTCTAGGTAGCTTATAAAGGGAATTTTTGACAATACTTGGTATGTTCTCTTTGCTTCTTTGGAGAAGTTTAAAAGATTTTTTTAAATGTGCTAACATCAATGATACACAGTAATCCTAAATGAAGGATACAGTGCATAAATAAATCTTCTAAAGCTATGTTTACCTATCATCTGTCAAGTATTACTGTGCATTTGGATCTAATGACTGACTGAGATCATTTCACTTATGTTCTATGAGCTGTTTACTTGTCCATATATAACAAGTAAAAGTGAATGAATAGATAAATTAGTTTCATTAACAAAATAAGCCTAAACAAATAAATGATGCAGCTTATTCATAAATTTCATCTCATGACAAATAATAGATTCTGTTCAGATAATTTCATTGCATATATGATTTTTTCATTAATTTCCTGGAGTCAATTGAAAGTTTTAGAAATTTATTTTCTAGAAGATAACATAATGGACATATGATCAATTTGTGAGTTCAATTCAGTGGTTTAAAATTTAAAATGTTTGCAGAAATAATCAGAAAACAATTTGATATATTTCAGCACAATGGTAAAAACAGATTCTTACTAAATTAATATATTTTGAATTGATTATGACACAGATATAATTTATTGCATCCAAATTATGATTCTCCACCTGTATAAAGTGAATTTGTTATTAAGATGTAAAATATATATTATGTATATACAGACACAGAATGAGTGAATACCAGTTGTTTTATGACAAAAGTACTATGAAAGATATGTGTGTGTTTTCTTTTTTTTTCTTTATTTGTAAATTTATTTTCTTAACTGGCATAATATTATACAGATTGAACATATTCAGACTGTGGCTCAGTGGTAGAGTACTTCCCTAGCATGTGTGAGGCCCGAATTTAGTCTCAAAATACTAAAATAAAAATTGTACATATTAATGGAGTTCCAAAGTAATGTTTTAGATTCACATTTAAATAAAGAAAATTTAAAATTCTAAACATTCTGTTTAGAACTAAAATAAAATGGTTGTCTCTTATTTATTATCTTATCATGCCACTGTACCACACAATATTCTTCTTATGACAAAAAATAGTAGCTAAAAATTAAATAAGAATCTTTATAAGTAAATAACTTCACTTCAATATTGTGTGACTTACTTTGGCTTCAATCTCAGCAGAAAAAAATATTTTCTTCAATCAACAATTACACAACTATTTATTTAAGTACTATGTGTCAAGCATATTCTGGGAACAAGATGGTAAAAACAGACAAAAATTCCTGTCCCTAGGGAGGTTGTATTCATTCTATAGAAATAAACAATTAGCACAGTAAGTAAATATTGTAGAATATCAAAAGTGAAACAGGGAAATTAGGAGCATTAGCTTAGGTATAATACCTTGGCAATTAAAATAGAGTAAATCTTGAAAAAATAGAGTGAGAGTACCAGGAGCTATGAAAGAGTGGGTAGACTAACGACTAGAGAACAGAAGAAAGAATAAATAAGGGGTTTTCAAAGAAAATAAGGAGAAAAGTATAGCAGTCTTAGAGTGACCGAATGTAGTAAGAGATGAAGTTTGACATAGCATAATGAAGAAACCAGTTGTAAAGCCAATGCCAAAAAGCAGGCGAAAGAGTGACAGTTTGAACCAAGATGGTGGAAACTGAGATATAAAAAGTGGATCAATTTGGTGTAAGTTTCCGTTATTTATCTACTTAAATATTTCAATGATGTCAGAGTCTAGCAGTCAGAAGGGAGTACTAATTTTAGATATATCTTTGGAATTTAGGAGTATTTAAGTAGTATGTAAAATCATGAGAGTGGATGAGATCACCTAGGACAGACAGAGAAAATTTAGAAGCTATAAAAGAAAATTTGAAAGGCAAATGAGACGAGACCAGTGGTAGAGAAGAAAAACAAAGATCATGACTCTTGACATCCAAGTGAATAAAGCATTTCCAGAGAGGAGGGACTCTATGCATCAATTATTGTGAAGATCTGTAGTACAACAGTATCAAAGTGACCATCTGTCTCCTAAGTACACAAGTGAGATATCTATAGTTACTCTTCTATTGAAAGATGTGACATGTACTAGCCCTTTGATAGTGATGTGCTTAAATAAAACTTTGTTAAAACTTTGTTAAGAGTAAAAAACATGTTATTATTGTAAAAAAAAGATGATTATTTTCACCAGCATCATTATGAATGCATGTTAATTATCTTTTAAAATAGTTACTAATATGATGATCCAATAGATAGATAGATAGATAAGATAGATAATATTTAGTACCTGATTTATTTTGGTATCTGTTGAATAAGTTGAATCCAAAAGTTTGAATCTCTGTAAAAGATAATAAACCATAGTAGATTCTGAGTTCTTCCAAGGGAAATAAACTGATGAAGAATATAAAATAATGTCACTGCATTTACCTTTAAGCATTGCACAGTAAAGAACTATGCTAACAACTACTAAGAGAGAAAAAAATCTGTTCTGAAAAGGACTGCAAAATCATTTCCTTCTGGTCAAGAAAATTACCAGTTATGCAGTTTGACACAGTTCATAAAGATTTGCAGCAGAATGGTTTTCTTTCTCTCCTTTTGTTTATGCCATTTGAATTGGCCTTTGAGAAATGAGGATGTAGTAAATAGAAGACAGCTTTCCTTATCTCCAAGTTTTCCTTAAAAAAGACAAAGCTCAATTAACATTTTATAACACAGGAATGTCTTTTTACTCCATAGACTGTTTAGTGTGTCTACAATATGAGATAATAATCTACTGCATAGTATTTTTTGCTTTTTTGTTTTGGGAGGGAAACAATTAAGAAAGGATTTTTTTGAAATTTTCACTTTGTGACATTATAAGGCATAAAGGATTATTAGCAAGAGAAGAACCATAATGAATTTAGATATATAATTGTAACCCAGAAAATAATGTAGGAGCCCCCCTAAACTGGTGTTAATTGTGACAGCTGAAAATTGTCATCTAAATTCAGTTTAGGCTGAGTTTGTAGCTCAATGGTAGAGCACTTTCCTCATATGTGAGGCAATGGGTTTAATTCTCAGAACCACATATAAATAAATTAATAAATAAAATAAATTTCCATCAACAATTCAAAAACTATTTAAAAAATAAATAAATTTAAGTTTACAAGTAAACTAACTCCCTTCCTTCTCTCCCTTTCTTACCCCTTTCTTACATTCTTCTTTCCTTCCATGTTTCTTTATTAAAAATAAGAGTGCAAATACAAAATCCTTCTTCCCTTTCTTACAAAGATAGTATATTTTATTCATTGTATACAATTTTTAACAAACAATGCATTGTGAATCTTTACATTCAGTACATAGATTGTTTCTTGACCTTCACTTTATATTTTTAATTAAAATGTATTATAATAAATACAAAACTACACAAGTGAAAATATATAAGTGATTGCTTAATGATGAACAAGTTATATAACAAGCATCAGATCAAGAAACAGGAACTTTCAGCTTCTAATAGTCCTTCCCACCATTCCAGTGAAGATAATGCCCACAGTAGATTAAGTACTATTCTGACCTCTGCCACTGTCAATTAATCTTCCTTGTTTTCATCTCTGTACAGAAGAGATTATATATTTTCTGTATTCTTATTTTGCTCAAAAATTTTTGGAGCATTCATCCATTTCATTTTTTGGTTCATACACATCTATCACTGTTATTAATGTATGAATATTTCATAACATATAGGTCCAAACTAATTTGGCTAATGTACAGTGTTTAGCTATTATGAAAATTGTCTTTAAAGTCCCTGCATGCTTGTTAGTTAATATAGACAAATACTTCTGTTGGCTATATAACTAGAGGTGATATTGCTAGATTATAGGGTGTGTATATGCTTGATTGTAATAAATATTGCCAATTATTTATACTAATTTATATTCTCATTTATATGATATGAGAATTACACTCACACCTTTATCTTCAACAACACTTGGTATTATCTGTTTTGAAAAAATATTTATTCTTTTGGATGAATAGTGATGTAGCATTGTGAGTTAACTTTGTGACAAATAAGATTTCAATTATTTTTATAATCCACTTGTTCATTTCCTTTGTGAAGTGTCTACTTAAGTCCTTTGCCACTTTTTATAGAGCAGTTTTCTCTTTCTTATTGACTTTTTGGAGTTCATTATATAGTCTGGATATAAGACTTTGGTTGAATATGTGCATTGTAAATTTGGCTCTAAACCTTAAGAGTTATATTTCTGCTCTTTTAATATTATCTATTTTTTGACACAATACCTTTATTTTATTGATTTTTATGCAGTGCAGAGGATCAAACCAGTGCCTCACATGTTCTAGGCAAGAGCTCTACCAATGAGCCACAATCCCAGCCCCATAGTCCCTTTTTTGATGGATTTTCTTTTTTTATTGGTTGCTCAAACATTACAATGATCTTGACATATCATATTTCATACATGTGATTCAAGTGGGTTATGAATTCTTATTTTTACCACGTGAACAGATTGCAGAATCACGTTGGTTATACATCCACATTTATACATACTTCCATACTAATGTCTGTATTATTCTGTTGCCTTTCCTATCCCCTTCTCTCTACCCCATCTACTGTAATTAATTTCTCTCTTTTTTTCCCTTTCCCCTAACATCCTCTTGTATGTAATTTTGTATAACAGTGAGGGTCTCCTTCCATTTCCATGCAATTCCCCTTCTCTCTCCCATTCCCTCCCACCTCTCATCCCTGCTTAATGGTAAACTTCTTCTCATGCTCTTCCTCTCTGCTCTGTTTTGAGTCACTCTCCTTATATCAAAGAAGACATTTGGCATTTGTTTTTTAGGGATTGGCTAACTTCACTTAGCATAATCTTCTCTAATGCCATCCATTTCCCTGCAAATGCTATGATTTTGTTATTTTTTGGTGCTGAGTAATATTCAATTGTGTACAAATGCCACATTTTTTTTATCCATTCATCTATTGAGAGGCATCTAGGTTGGTTCCACAATCTACTATTGTGAATTGTGCTGCTATGAACAGTGATGTAGCTGTATCCCTATAGTATGCTCTTTTTAGGTCTTTGGGGAACAGTCCAAGAAACGGAATAGCTACGTCAAACGGTGGTTCCATTCACAGCTTTCCAAGGAATCTCCATACTGCTTTCCAAAATGGCTGCATCAATTTTCAGTCCCACCAGCAATGTACAAGTATATCCTTTTCCCCACATCCTCGCCATCACTTGTTGTTGTTTGACTTCATAATGGCTGCCATTCTTACTGGAGTTTGATGGTATCTTAGGGTGGTTTTAATTTGCATTTCTCTGACTGCTAGAGATGTGAGCATTTTTTTTTTTCGTGTATTTGTTGATTAATTGTATATCCTTCTCTGAGAAGTGTCTGTTCAGGTCCTTGGCCCATTTGTTGATTGGGTTATTTGTTTTCTTATTGTTTATTTTTTTGATTTTTTTGTATACTCTGGATATTAGGGCTCTGTCTGAAGTGTGAGGAGTAAAAATTTGTTCCCATGATGTAGGCTCCCTATTTACCTCTCTTATTGTTTCTCTTGCTGAGAAAAAAAACTTTTTAGTTTAAGTAAGTCCCATTTGTTGATTCTTCATTTTAACTCTTGTGCTATAGGTGTTCTATTAAGTAATTTGGAGCCTGACCCCACAAAATGGAGGTTAGAGCCAAATTTTTCTTCTATCAGATGCAGAGATTCTGGTTTGATCCCTAGCTCCTTGATACATTTTGAGTTAACTTTTGTGCATGGCGAGAGAAAGGGATTCAGTTTCATTTTGTTGCATATGGATTTCCAGTTTTCCCAGCACCATTTGTTGAAGATGCTATATTTTCTCCATTGTATGCTTTTAGCACCTTTGTCTAATATAAGGTAGTTGTAATTTTGTGGATTGGTCTCTGTGTCCTCTATTCTGTACCATTGGTCTACCCGCCTGTTTTGGTACCAGTACCATGCTGTTTTTGTTACTATTGCTCTGTAGTATAGTTTAAAGTCTGGTATCACTATACCACCTGTTTCACTCTTCCTGCTTAGAATTGCTTTTGCTATTCTGGATCTTTTATTTTTCCAGATGAATTTCATGATTGCTTTATCTGTTTCTACAAGAAATGCCATTGGGATTTTCATTGGCATTCCAATAAACCTATAGAGTACTTTTGTTAATATCGCCATTTTAATGATGTTAGTTCTGCCTATCCATGAACAGGGTATATCTTTCCATCTTGTAAGGTCTTCTTCTATTTCTCTCTTTAGGGTTCTGTAGTTTTCATTGTATAAGTCTTTCATCTCTTTTGTTAGGTTGATTCTCAAGTATTTTATTTTTTTGTTGATATTGTGAATGGGGTGGTTGTCCTCATTTCCATTACAGAGGATTTGTCACTAATATACAGGAATGCCTTTGATTTATGCATGTTGATTTTATATCCTGCCACTTTGCTGAATTCATTTACTAGCTCTAGAAGTTTCTTGGTAGAACCTTTTGGGTCTGCTAGGTATAGGATCATGTCATCTGCAAATAGTGCTAATTTAAGTTCTTCTTTTCCTATCTTTGCCTTTAATTTCTTTCATCTGTCTAATTGCTCTGGCCAGTGTTTCGAGAACTATGTTGAAAAGAAGTGGTGAGAGAGGGCATCCCTGTCTTGTTCCAGATTTTAGAGGGAATGCCTTCAATTTTTCTTCGTTTAGATTGATGCTAGCCTGAGGCTTAGCATAGATAGCTTTTACAATGTTGAGGTAAGTTCCTATTATCCCTAGTTTTTCTAGTGTTTTGAACATAAAGGGATGCTGTACTTTGTTGATTGCTTTTCCTTCATCTATGGAGATGATCATATGGTTCTTATCTTTAAGTCTACTGATGTGGTGAATAACATTTATTGATTTCCATATATTGAACCAGCCTTGCATCCCAGGGATGAATCCTACTTGATCAAGGTATACAATTTTTTATATGTTTTTGTATTTGATTTTCCAGAATTTTATTGAGGATTTTTGCATCTAAGTTCATTAGACATATTGGTCTGTAGTTTTCTTTCTTTGACGCGTCTTTGTCTGGTTTCGGAATCAGGGTGGTATTGGCCTCATAAAATAAATTTGGAAGAGCTCCCTCTTTTTCTATTTCCTGAAATAACTTGAAAAGTATTGGTATTAGTTCTTCTTTAAAGGTTTTGTAAAACTCTGCTGTATACCCGTTCAGTCCTGGGCTTTTCTTGGTTGGTAATATTTTGATGGCTTCTTCTATTTCCTCTATTGATATTAGTCTGTTTAAGTTGTGTGTATCCTCCTGACTCAATCTTGGCAAATCATATGACGTAAGAAATTTATCGATGGCTTCACTATCTTCTATTTTATTGGAATATAAGGTTTCAAAATAATTTCTAATTATCTTCTGTATTTATGTAGTGTCTGTTGTGATATTGCCTTTTTCATCCTGTTTGCTGGTAACTTGAGTTCTCTCTCTTCTTCTCTTCATTAGCATGGCTAAGGGTCTGTCGATCTTATATATTTTTTCAAAAAACCAACTTTTAGTTTTGTCAATTTTTTCAATTGTTTCTTTTCTTTCAATTTCATTTATTTCAGCTCTGATTTTTGGTTTCCTTCATCAGCTTTCTGAAACAATGTTTTCTACCTATAGTTATTTGACATGAGCAGACCACAGGTTGTGTGAGGGTCACCATGCATTGTGTATAGAAACATGTGGTATCTGGGGATGACGAGTGGACATTTTCTCTGGTCAATTGCCCAGGGACAGTGTGAATTTCTATCCCACTCTGTTGTGTCCCACACAGCACCTGATATGGGTGTGACCTGCCAAGATGACAATCAACTTGCTGAGCGCAAGACATCAGGAAGCAAGACTCTGCCTTTGAAATCTTATTTCTGCCTTTGATGTAGCCCCTTAAATAAACCATGGGAGCCATCTTTCTTTTGTCTACTTCCAGCATCCATGTAGACTAAATCGATCAGGGGTTCTGCTTTTTGTATATATATTTCTGACTCTTTGTGTTTTGTTCTTCACTAGTTATTTAGTCTTTACATTTTTCAGGTGGCTTACAGCCTCCTCATCAGGAAGAAGAATCCCCCAATTAGACACTTGTCTTCGCCCCCATTAATTATTAGTGCATAAATTTCTCAGTGGGATTTTATCGGTCTTTATTTTATGTACCCCACACTGGAATATTAAATTAATAATATTTCTTTTGTTCTTTTCAAATTGCATTGTCTTGACTTCTTTTTTCTCTTCTTTCTGTAAGCACTCATCTAGCATATGTTTTCCATCTTTTTTCAATCTTCCTCTTTCTTTTGATTTTTAGAGTATTTTTTGCAATGTTCTATAGATGAATTGTGAGCTTTAATTCTTGCTTTTAGAAATGTCACTCCACCACTTCCTTGAATAGAACCTGTACTATGTGTTTTAATGTGTGTCTTTTTTTTAGAACTGCATTTAAACAGTATTACACTGCACCTACCTGCTCTCTAAATTAGCTTCTCTCTAAAATTTTTTCATCTCATTGTCCTAAAATTTATTCAGCTTCAATTTCCCACATGTTTTACACTCTTCTGCTCCTTCGGTGATAATCTCATCATCCAATTTTAAATTTCAAATATATTTATATTCCACTGAGCATTTCTTCTAATGAAGGAACCAACTTCACAGCAAATGAAGTGATAGGCATGGCTTTATAGAATAATAGAATAATAAAGGTAATATAGAATAATATAATGGCTTCTTGAGGACAGTTACAATGCCAGCTAGGTGGCAATTCATTGTAGAGTTAGGGAAAATTTTTCCAGAAAACTGTATATACTTTGATTTGAGCTCAATATTTGATGATGTTTCCCCATGGCCAAGATTCTTGGGCTGAGGAGTCAAGGGGTGGAAATGAGAATGGCATCATTCACCATTCTCCCTAATCACACACAGCAAAACAGTTTCTTCTGACTATGTGACTTATTCTTTGCTTTCCTAAAAGATTTAGGAGTTCCAAAAGCAGGAATATTTTTACCATGGTATATAATATTGAACTGGAAATTAAAAATGTCACCTAGCTACTTTTGGCTCTTCAGTCATTAAATCAATATGCAAAAAGGGAATTACTGTGCTGGCTTAGATGGATGATGTTGATTACCTGGGAGACATGAATCTACTATTGCACAATGGAGCTGAGGAAAAGTATGTATAAAATACATAAGATCTTTTAAGGCATATTGTAGTATTAGCATACCATGATTGAAGTCAGTGGAAAACTACAACAATCGAATTCAGGCAGAACTACTACTAATGGTGCAGATTCTTCAGAATTTAAGGATTCAGCCCTTAATTTCTACCAGGTAAAAGCTTATGGACATATGAGGTACTTCCTTGGGGCAAAGGAATCTAGAATATGCAGAAGAAGAAAGTGGTTCTACCTCCCACCTAAAATCATGCCATGCTATAGAAATGAGAACTATAATTGTATAAATGTTTTCCATCTTTTCTCAATAAAACAAATGTAAATCTTTTCCCATAAATCAAAAATATCTTTATTTTTGAATATGTGTATATACAGCAAATATCTACATTGTCTCCTTCTATTATTCTTTTATCACAGAGCATAAGATGTTTTGACTATATAATAGTATCTAAATACTATTAATGTAATATCGTAGTAGAAATTCTCCTCAACTTATGATTGCGATACATCTTAATAAACCAATGCAAGTTGAAAACATTGTCAGCTGAAGATTAATCTATTTCACCTAAACAACCCAACATCATAGCTGAATAATACAATGTGTCTTTTGCTTTTGTGATCATGTGGCTGAATAGAATCTTCCATTCTATGCAGTGTTCAGTATCACAGGAGAAGATAATACCACATATTGCTAGTGCAGGAGAAGATCAAAATGCAAATTTTGAAGTATGTTTTCTGCATGCACATCATTTTTACAACACTGAAAAAATATCTATCACTGAAAAAAATATATGTAACAAACCACTGTAGATTAGGTATATATTACACACACACAAATATATACATATGTATACATATATAGGGTGCACACACACACACAAACACACTCATATTTAGGGTATATACACACATACACACACACCAGGTATTGAACCCAGAGGCACATAATGTTTGAGCCACATATCCAGACATTGTTCTTTTTCTTTTTCAATAGGGTCTCACTAAGTTGTTTAGGGACTCACTAAGTTGCTGAGGCTGGCTTCTGGACTTGGATTCTTCCTGCCTCAATCTCACAAATCACTGGGATTACAAGCATGCATCACCATGCCCAGTTACCATCTATATTTATGTTACAGAATATGAAGGAGAAGGTTGGGAATTGTCCAAGAAATTTTTATGCTGTTCCATGGAGTGGCTTGGTATATTTTCAGTTATATGCAAGCTAATTATCATGTTAAGGAAAAGGATAACTTGTTATAAAAATATTAACAGAAATCTTTGAGCTTAAAAATATACTAAATATACTTTAAAACATGAGATAAGGCATCAATAGCAGAGTGGATCAAATAGAACAGAAGAATTAATGGGCTCAAAGATAGGCTATTGAAAATACAGAGAAGAAAAAAGAAGGAAGAGGAATAAAGAAAGTTCATAGGGATTATGGAATGGCATTAGAAAGGCAAATATAGAGATTATTGGGATTCAAAAGGATTTGAATATGATAAAGGGGTAGAGTTTATTCAAAGTTATAAAACATCCCAAACCAGGAGGATACAAATGTCTTTCTAGGAACAGGAAAGTCAACAGTCATCAATCAAATTTAACTCAACAAATTTACTTTATGATATCTTATAATCAAGCTCTCAAAGTGAAAGAAAAAATAGAGATGCTCAAGGTAGCAGGAGAGATGCAACAAATAATGTATAATGGTGTCCAAATCTGCTGGACAGTAAACTTCTTAGTAAGAAGAGATTTTACAGGCCAGGAGAGGGAGACATGAAATTTTCATAGAATTAAGGGATAAAAAAAAACTACCAACCAAGTGTAATGTGCTCAGTCAAGTTTTCCTTTTAAAATGAAGGAAGGATAGTGAATAACTAGAGAAATTAAAAATTGTTCTCCATTTGTGTACGAATCAAAATGCATTCTGCTATCATGTGTAACAAATTAAAACAAATAAATTAAAAATAAATAAAATTTTTAAAAAGGAAGGATAAATATATTCCTACACAAATAAAATTGGAAAGAAAAGATTTCCACCAGAATTGTCCCAAAGGAAATACTAAAATGAGTTTTTCATCCTGAAAGAGATGAGAGTTATCACAAAGTATAAAACTCAGGGGCAGGAATAACTACATGGACAAATTCAGATGGCTCTAACATTATGAACAGGGTTCATAAATTATTCATATTTTTGTATGAAGACTAAAAATGTTGTTAATAGTAATAATAACTACATTAATATGCTAAAAGATATGTAGTACAAAAAGATGTATAATAAAACATCAAAATTCAAAATGTGGTGAGAAATAGTGAAAAAGTAGTTTTTATAAGTACATTTTCTCTGTTTTTATGTTTGATTCATTTTTATATTTTGTTTATATTAATTAAATTGTTATCACTTTGATATAATAATAACCAAGAAAAAAATTATATAGTAAAAAAAACCCCAAATAATAAACTAGGAATTAAAGCACATTACTAGGATTAATCACTTAAGCACTAAAGAAGACTGTCTTGGAATGAGAAGAAACAAAAGAACTGTAATAAAATGAGAAGACACATTACAAAATGGCTGTATAAAACATTATTTATCAACATTTACCTTAAATGTAAAGGGTTCAAATTCTCTAACTAAATGACAGTGATTGAATTAATTTAAAAATTAGGACCTAATATTATATTGTTCACAAGAAACTCACTTTAAGTACACACATAGACTGAAAGTGAACTGCTAGGATAAGATATTCATGAAATCAGGAGTAGCCTCAAATAGACCTTCAATTAAAACAGTAAAAAGAGACAAGGGAGGTCATTATAGAATAATTAAGGGTTTAATTTAGCAAGAAGAAATACTAATTTTAATTTATATGCACCCAATATGAAAGCATCAAATACTTAAAAGAAATATTAATTGACTCTAATGCAGTAACAGTAGGAGACTTTAAAACTCACTTTCAACAATGGCTGATCATTCAGACACAATGAAGGAATAGTTATGTACTCTAAAACAAATAGGCCTAATAAACATTCACAAATGTTGAGTGTCCCTGAATACAATCCCTAGTATGCACCTCCCCCCAAAAAGTGACACATGTAAGATAGCATGCTAAATTTAATTGACATATTTCTTTTGATTGTGACAGTTTCCTAGACTACTATTGCTTTTGATTAACTTGGATTTTTTCAGGAATACTGGTCATGTGTTGTAGAAAGCCTGACAACTAGGTTTTTCATAGTGTTTTCTCCATATTAGACTGAATTCTGTTTGAGGGACATGAGGAAGACCACAAAGGTAAGGTGTTATTTTTATCATACCCTATTAAAGATGAATTCTATCAACATGATTAATCACATGATTTTTACCTTGATCACCTACCTGAGGTAGTTTTTGACAGGTTTTTTTTTAAATTTTATTTTTAATTGATTTTTTAAAAAATTAATGTCAGCAGAATGCATTCTAATTCTTATTAAACATACAAAGCACAATTTTTCATATCTCTGGTTGTATATAAAGTATGTTCACATCAACTCATGTCTTCATTCATGTACTTTGGATAATGATGTCCATGACATTTCATCATACTTGCTAACCCCCTGCCTCCTCCATTTCCCTCCCAAACCTCTGCTCTATCTAGAGTTAGTATATTCCTCTCATGTTTCCCCTCCTCATCCCACTATGAATCAGTCTCCATATGTCAAAGAATACATTCAGCATTTGTTTTTTTGGGAATTGGCTAACTTCACTTACATTATCTTCTCCAATGCCATCTATTAACCTGGAAATGCCATGATTTTATTCTCTTTTATTGCTGAGTAATATTCCACTATGTATATATGTCACATTTTTTAAAATCTATATATCTACTGAAGGGCATCTAGGTTGGTTCCACAGTTTAGCTATTGTGAATTGTGCTGCCTTAAACATTCATGTGACTGTGTAATATGCTGTTTTAATATGTTGTTTTAATGTGATTTTAATATGGTGTTTTATTATGTTGTCCTGTAATATGTTGTTTTTAAGTCCTTTGAATATAGACCAAGGAGAGGGATAGCTGGGTCAAATGAGTTTTCCCAGGATTCTTCATTCTGATTTCCACATTGGCTGCACCAATTTCCAGTCCCCCCAGCAATGTATCAGTGTACCTTTTCCCCACATCCTCACAAATACTTATTGTTGTTTGTCTTCATAATAGCTTTCATTATGACTAGAGTGAGATGATATCTTAGTTTTGATTTGAATTTCTCTAGTTGCTAGAGATGATGAGGATTTTTTCATATATTTGTTGATTGATTGTATATCCTCTTCTGAGAAGTGTCTGTTCATGTCCTTGGCCCATGTATTGATTTGGTTATTTGTTTTTTTTGGTGCTTAGCTTTTTGAGTTCTTTATATATCCTACAGATTAGTGCTCTATATGATATGTGAAAGGTAAAATTTGCTCCAAAGATGTAGGCTCTCTATTCATCTCATAGATTGTTTCTTTTGCTGAGAAGAAATTTTTAGTGTGAATCCATTCCATTTATTGATTCTTGGTTTAAATTCTTGTACTATAGGAGTCTTATTAAGAAAGTTGGGGCCTAATCTCACATGATGAAGATTAGGGCCTACTTTTTCTTCTATTAGATACAGTTTCTGGTTTAATTCCTAGGTCCTTGATCCACTTTGAGTTTTGTGCATGGTGACAGTTAGGGGTTTAATTTCATTTTGTTGCATATGCATTTCCAGTTTTCCCAGAACCATTTGTTGAAGAGGCTATGATCCCTCCAATGCATGCTTTTGGCACTTTTGTCTAATATAAGATAATTGTAATTTTGTGTGTTAGCCTTTGTGTCCTCTATTCTGTACCACTGGTCTGCCAGTCTGTTTTGGTGCCAATACCATGCTGTTTTGGTACTGTTGTTCGGTAGTATGGTTTAAGGACTGGTATAGTGATGTCACCTGCTTAACACTTCCTGCTTAGGATTGCTTTAGCTATTCTGGGTCTCTTATTTTTACAGATGAATTTCAAGATTGCTTATTCTATTTTATGAGGAATGCCATTGGGATTTTGATTGGAATTGATTAAATCTGTATTGTGCTTTTGGTAGTATGGTCATTTTTGATAATGTTAAGTCTGCCTATCGAAGAGCAAGGTAGATCTTTTCATCTTCTAAGGTCTTCTTTGATTTCTTTCTTAAGGGTTCTGTAGTGTTCATGGTATAGATCTTTCACCTCATTTGTTGATTCCCATGTATCTTATTTTTTTTAAAAAAAAATTGTGAATGGGGTAGTTTTTCTCATTTCCTTCTCAGAGTATTTGTCACTGATATACAGAAATGCCTTTAATTTATGGGTGTTGATTTTATATCCTGCTACTTTGATGAGTTCATTTACTAGGTCTAGAATTTTTCTGGTGGAGATTTTCAGTCTTCTAGGTATAGAATCATATCATCAGCAAATAGTGCCAATTTAAGTTCTTCTTTTTCCATACATATCCCTTTAATTTCTTTCATCTGTCTAATTCCTTTGGCCAGTTTTTCAAAAACCATGTTAAATAGAAGTGATGAAATACGGCATCCCTGTCTTGTTCCAGATTTTAGAGAAAATGCCTTCAATTTTTCTCCATTTAGAATGACGTTAGCCTGGCCTTGGGCTTAGGGTAGATAACCTTTACAATGTTGAGAAATGTTTCTATTATCCCTAATTTTTCTAGTGTATTGAACGTGAAGAGGTGCTGTATTTTGTCAAATTCTTTTCCTGCATTTATTGAGCTGACCATATGATTCTTGTATTTAAGTCTATTGATGAGATGTATTACATTTATTGATTTCCATATATTGTTCTAACCTTATATCCCTGGAATGAATCTTACTTGATTGTGGTGCATGATATTTTTGATATGTTTTTGTATTCGATTTCCCAGAATATTATAGAGGATTTTTGCATCTATATTCATTAGAAATATTGGTCTGAAGTTTTCTTTCTTAGAAGTGTCTTTGCATATTTTGGAATCAGGGTGCTATTGGCCTCATAGAATGAGTTTGGAAGTACTCCCTCTTTCTATTTCCTGAAATAAATTAAAGAGTATTGGTATTAGTTTTTCTTTAAAAGTCTTGTAGAACTTGGCTCTGTATCTATCCAGTCCTTGGTTTATCTTGGTTGGTAGGCTTCTGATAGCATCTTCTATTTCATCACTTGATATAGGTCTATTTAAATTGTGTATATCTTACTAATTCAATCTGGGGACTAAGCAATATACTACTGAATGAACAATGGGTTGCAGAACACATCAAGGAGGAGATTTAAAAATTCTTAGAAGTAAATGAGAACATAGACACAACATATTGAATTCTCTGGGACACTATGAATGAAGTACTAAGAGTAAAAAGTTCATTGCATGAAGTTTATTCTTTAAAAGAAGAAAAAGTCAACAAATGAATTACCTCACATTACATCTTAAAGCCATACCAAAAGAAGAACAAATCTACAACAAAAGCAGTAGAAGGCAAGAAATAATTAAAATTAGAGCTGAAATCAATGAAATAAAAACAAAAGAAACATTGAAAAATGACAAAATGAAAAGTTGTTTTTTTGAAAAAAAAATAAATAAAATTGTCAAACTCTCAGCCTTGCTAACAAAGAGAAAAACCTAAAATTAGCATCTGTGATGAAAAAGTTAATATAACAACAGACACTACAGAAATAAAAAGGATAATTAAAAATTTGGCTGTCATATATGAAAAAAATGAATAAGTAAAATAAAAAACCAAACAAACAAAAAGGAAAGAATCACTAAAACGTTCAGTGGCAAAGGGGCATGCATGATGACTCAAAACTTACTCACAAATATTTTGGGGGGGGAGGGGGAATTGGAGAACAATAAAACAAATGAGACAAGATATAAACAATTAGCAATAAAAGAGCACATTTGCAGAGATTCTTGGGAGAGATGAACTATGTTACAGTTGCTGATGTAAATTTACCAAAGACTAATAAATCACATCAGAATTTCATAATACTTTGAAACCAGTAATAAAGCAAGATACTCACTTGTAAATACCACTACCAAAATGATTGCCAGATCAATGAAGATAAACTGGAAGTCTCCTAGATTACTTAAGATCTATAGAAGTAATTTTAAAACATAATTACTTTCCAAGAAGTACTTTTACAGCATTGTTCCCAAGTCATAGATTATTTTCCCTCATTATGACAACTTCAAAAGGACCTGCTTAAAAACTCAAATATATTTGCCTTGAAGTTAATCCACATTAACACATTTATAAAAATTTGATTTAAGATATTACTATAAAAGGCATCTCTTAAAATTATTTCAGTAAAAACCTTAAAAGTTTTTTGGTTTTTTTTTTGTGGGTGGGGGGTTGGGGGTGCAAAAAGCAAACTTTAAATTATTCAATATACTTGGAAATTAGTATCTTGAAACTTTCTTAATATGCAACACCATCTTTTATGAGACTTTCTAAAAACGGTTTAAAAGAGATGGCTCACACTAATTACTTGGGATATCAAAATTCATTAGGAGAAAAATCTACACTAAAATCACTTCAATTATAAACTCTGATACCTATGGACATCACTGTTTACTCTCTTTTCTGCAAATGCACAGATATACAAACGTGTGTGTGTGTGTGTGTGTGTGTGTGTGTGTGTGTTTGTGTGTGGCGGCAGTGGTTGGGGAGGGAGTACTAGGGATTGAACTCAGGGGCACTCAACCACTGAGTCATATCCCCAGTCCTATTTTGTATTTTATTTAGAGACAGGGTCTCACTGAGTTGCTTAGCACCTCACTGCTACTGAAGCTAGCTTTGAACTCTAGATCTTTCTGTCTCAGTATCCCAACCAGCTGGAGTTACAGGCATGCACCACTGTGCCTGGCCTCTGCAAACTATTGCTAAAACATCTTTCCTTACTCTGGCCTTTCCTGTGAACATATAAAAATATGCCATGGAATTACATTTTGAAGAGTGAAACAAAGCTGTCCAATCTGCATTAATAGCTAATATCTTAAAGTGTCTTAACATAAAGCCCCAACTCTATGCACACTGTTAGTACTCACAGAATACAGGAGAGTAACACTGAAGTACTGTATGATGCTGTACAATGCCATAAATTTAAACACGCAGAAGGAAGTCATTAAAGCAGCATGGCCTTCCCTGTGAAGAGAAACGTCAGCATGTAAATAAGTGCATTTTAAGCTCCTCCTCCAAAACACAACTGTATCTTGACAGATGAACAACATTTGGCAGCTACAACAAAGCACCTGTCTACCAAACAAACCTAATCAAAAGGAGAATTGAAACAAATGAGTAGTAGCAATCTGTTAACTAATAAATTACAGATCAAATGTGCTATTTTTTAAAAAATTGGCATTACTTTTAATCATAATCTGCCATTTTTTATCAGTAGTACAAAATAAAATAATTTGGTTTTTATTACCTTATAAGGTTTGGCACACAGGAAATACTAGAAGTTTTAGAGGTAAACGGAGATGCCACAGAAGCCTCAAGCTCTGATAAGGAAATGCCTCCATGTGCCCTCTTCAAAGCCTAATGGTTTTAAGAAAACTGGTAAGTTTTATGAATGTAATTTAGGCTACAGCAAGAACAACAAAAGTAAATCAGAAAATCTATACTTACACCACAATCATTTGCACCATCACCTCACATGCCAACAAAGTAACTAAGAAAGAAAACAATTTTATGATTTTAATTTCTTAAAATAGAGTGATTAACTTAATAAGATTTCTCTAATACAGAATTATGAAAAGCTAACAGACTAAGAGATTTCTGGGATGAATCTAATGAATCTTTTCATTTCAGTGAACATGGGCATAATGCTTTGCCAGTAGAATTGGCCTGAAAGTGAAAGGACCTGGGATACAGATTTGTTTGTCATAAAATGGGCTAATCTCTCAATTTGCTCATCTTTAGAGCAAAATACTTTTGCCTATATATTCTATATAGGCTACCATTTCTCCTTAAAAAATTGAAACAATTGTTCACTAAAATTAAAATGAATGAATGAATGAATGAATGAACTCTACCTACATATTACCCAGAGAGGAAGGCTAGATACTATACTTTAGTGAAACAAATGAGCATGAGTCTTTCTTTAAAAGAGGCACTTAAAAGTTAGATTTGAAGATGAAATGAAAACCTTCCACAATAAAAAAGGAATTCATAGCTAGAAAACCAGCATTACAAAGTATTCTTAGCAAAATATTCCATAAAGAGTAAATTTAAAACAACAATGAAAATCAGCAGAGAGAGTTAGTACTCTAAAGGCAAAACTAATCAAAGAAGAAAACCAAGTCAAGTTAAATAATAAACAAATATGGCTGTAAATACAAACTATGTCTCAAAAATAACCCTGAATGTTAATGGCTTAAACTCATCAATCAAAAGACACAGGTGAGCAGATAGGATTTTTTTAAAAAGACACAACAATCTGCTACCTACAGGAAACTCATCTGATAGGAAAAGACATACACAGACTGAAGGTGAAAGGTTGGGAAAAATTATACCACTCACATGGACTGCGGAAGCAAGCAGAGGTTTCCATCTTTGTATCAAATAAAGTAGACTTCAAGCCAAAGTTAATCAAAAGAGATAAAGATGGACATAACATATTGCTAAAGGGAACCATACACCAACAAGACATAACAATCATAATTATATCTGCCCATAGCAATGGTGCAGCTATGTTCATCAAACAAATTATTCTGAAGTTTAAGAGTCAAATTGACCACAACACAATAATCTTAGTTGATTTTAACACACCTCTCTCACCACTGAATAGATCTTTCAAACAAAAGTTGAGTAAAAAAACTATAAAGCTCAATAACACAATCAATAACTTGGATTTAACTGACATATATAGACTATTTCAACCGGCATCAAGCAGTACTCTTTCTTCTCAGCAGCACATGGATCTTTTTCTAAAATAGCTAAATGATATGCCACAAATCAACTCTTAAACAAATAAAAAAGTAGAGATACTACCATGCATTTTATCAGATCATAATGGAATGAAATTAAAAATCAATGACAAAATATGAGTTAATAAATTTGTCAGTGTTTTCAATTTTATTAGATTTCTTTGTCCAGACCAGCCAGTAAGCTTTATTTAGATAACTTATGGTAATTAAAATTTTAATTTACAAGTTTTTTTTTTAGTTGATGGCTTTTTATTTTTATTTATTTATATGTGGTGCTAAGGATCGAATCCAGTGCCTCACCATGCTAGACAAGCACTCTACCTACTGAGCCACAACCCCAGCCCCTACAAGTGGTTTTAAATAGAGTAAATTCCTGTATGGGTAGGAAAATAGTAATAGTGATTAGAACAAATTATGTATTCCTGAATGTCTAAACAGTATTTTCTAATGAACTATATGATCTTGCTTTTCAGATATTAGAGCTAAAATACTTAATAGATTTAGCTCTTAATAGATTTATATATTGTCCCTTTCCTGTCGTTTTTTTAATGTATTGATTCTTATGTAGCTAAGAACTATCCCCATAATCTATAGCAGATTTTAGTAGAAAGAGCATGGACTTGTGAATCAGACCTGACTTTGATTTCTTATTTTTTTAAGTCTAGCTTTGACTAGTGCTAATAGTTATTGAGTGAGATTATTGTGCTTAGGTTCTAGAAAAAAAAAAAAAAACACTTAACATGAATTTTCTCACTTAATAAATCCTATTATCCAGATGAGGAAATGGAGGCTTAACAATGTTGTTACCCAATTATGTACAGCTAACTTGATTAAACCTAGAAATAAAAACTTCTAGGACATAGACAGTAATATAGAACTTAGATTCTGGCTGTCTTTGAATCCCTTAGACCATAAGTTGCTTATTTTTTTTTAAGTTCACGTAAAAAGAGGCAGTTATTATAATTTGCTTGAAAGCAGAAGACTGTCCAAGCAAAGATACCATGTAAAAGAAAAATGATGTTTATAATAAGTGACATTAAAGATGAATTCTAATATATCTATTAAGGAAAATGAACCATAGGGCTGGGAATGTGGCTCAGTGGTAGAGCATTTACATAACATGTGTAAGGCCCTGGATTCAATCCCCAACACTGCAGCAAAACAAAAACAACCCTAAAAAGCTTTTAAAACCAGTAGATGGCATTTTCTCTTTAATGCTCTTTCTTGTGTTGTTACCAGCCTTCTTCCTATCTAACTGATTTTTATTCATCTTTTTTTGGTGATAGTCTTTTCCTCAGGGAAATCCTTCTTGAACTTGCAGATTTTTTTTCTTTTTCTTTCTTTTTTTTTTAAATTTTACTTTTATGTACCAGGGATCGAACCCATAGGCACTTAACAACTGAGTCACATTCTCAGTCCCCCCCCCCCCGTTTTTTTAAAGAAAGGGTCTAACTGAGTTGCTTAGGGCCTTGCTAAATTACTGAAGCTGACTTTGAACTTTCAATCCTCCTGCCTCAGTCTCTTGAGCTATTAGGATTACAGTTGTGCATCATGGCACCTGGATTTTTCTTTTTTCTTTTCTTTTTTTGATGCAGTACCTGGGATTGATCCTAGGTGCTGTACCACTGATCAGTCCTGTACCCTTAGTCTCTGTGTGTTTATATTTTTTTGAGACAGAGTCTTCTGAAGTTGCTGAGGCTGGCCTCTGAATTTGTGACCCTCCTGCCTCATCCTCCCAAGTGGCTGGGATTAAATCTAGTAAAACTTCTAGATTTTAATGGGTCTTTTTATACACCACTAAGGCTAACTGCTCTTCTCATTCCACTCATCTGTTCAGTGTCTGTTATCTCCACTGGCTTGTAAATTTGATAAAGCATGAATTGAAACTTTTGTTCAACAATATGATCCTTAGCATCTGAGAAAATGCCTGACATAGGATAGACATTCAATAAGTATTTGAAAATAAGTGACATCCTGAGTAATAGCCAGGAAATAAAATGACTTATCAAAAACTAGATAAAAATAAAATAGCATGATTATAAGAAGTCAGTACCCATGAATAACAAGTTCAATATAGCCATACATGTAATCAAGAAATGTAATTGAGAAAAATTTATATGGCTGAAAATGAAGGCAAAAATAATGATTCAATGCTAGTGAGATTATGGTAAGTACATGGAACTAAAGTGGTTATCAGTTGTATATGTTACAGAAAGAAATGTAACAAAATATTAATTCAGATACTCATACCTTTTAACACAGATTTCATTTCTTAAGAAACATCAGATGTGTATTAGTTGCTTAATGTCTCAATTTTTTTCTTTTTTAATTAACAAAGAATATTAATATACTTCAGAGAGGTTTTAGAATTAGCTCATAATATAGGTTCTGAGTACTATTTATTATTGGCACTTAGTAAGTAGTTCCTTTCTCCTTTCCATTCCATATATTGAATCAGCATATGCTTCTGTGGCATGGTGGTTTTGTGATCACTGTTAATATGAGACTTTAAATGTGAACATGCTTTATTCCTAAAATGAATAGTAATCCTAGGAGATATGTCCTAGATGATATTACTACAGACTCAGCGCTCAAACAGTGAAAATGAACAGTGATATGAAAGTACCCTGTAGAACTTTGTTTTAATTTATTTTTTCTCAGTACTCTAGGTGTTGGTGAAATAAGAACTTTATGCTTGTGAATGATAACAAAATGATTATAATTTCTGAAAACATGGAAGACAAAAACAGAATTTCAAAATGATCTTGATAAACTTGATTTATCTAAAATGGGTTCTGTCTGCTGGTATATGTGGTGACCTAAAATAACTATATATATAAATAAATGGACCATAAATGGAACAGGAGTTAGCAGCAGCTTATCACTTATTAAGGGGAACTTTATTAAAGAGAACACTTTTTTTTTTGGTACTAGGGATTGAACCTAGGGGCGCTCAACCACTGAGCCATATCCCCAGCCCTTTTTTATATATTTTTTTGACACAGGGTCTCACTGAGTTGCTTAGGGCCTCACTATGTTTGCTGAGGCTGGCTCCAAACTCTCCATCCTCCTGTCTCAGCCTTCCAAGCTGCTGGGATTACAGGTGTGGGCCACCATGACATCTTAAAGAGATCACTCTTAAAACTCTAATTATAGAGGTATGCTGAAAGATGATAATCTAAGCCTAGCCTAGGGATACATGCCTGTAATCCCAGAAACCCTCGAAGGCTGAGGCAGGAGAATTGCAAGTTTGAGGCCAGCAATATCAATTTAACAAAACTTAAGCAACTGAGAGGGACCCTGTCTCAAAATTGAAAAGGGGGGAGGCTGGGAATGTAGCTTAGTAGAAGGCACCCCTGAGTTCAATCCCAAGTACTGGGGTGGAATGGGGTAGTTAATCTAATGTCTGACATTTCTGAAGGTTACAAACCTGACAGTAGTCTCTGCTTACTTGTTCGTGATTTCACTTTTTGCAATTTGAATTATTCTTCAGTCAACTATGGTTTATGAAGAGTAATGGTTTGGGGCTGGGGTTGTGGCTCAGTGGCAGAGCACTTGCCTCAAACATGTGAGGCTCTGGGGTCGATCCTCAGCACCACATAAAAAAAATGAACAAAATAAAGATATTGCATCCATCTACAACTAAAAAATATTTTTAAAAAAGAGTAATGGTTTGAAAGTATTAAATGGAAAATTTCAGAAATAATTCATATGTTTTAAGTTTCCTGCTCTTCCGAGTAGTGTGATGAAATCTTGAACTGTCTAATCCTTGTCCAGGATGTGAATCATGCCTCTATTCTTCATTTCCACACTGTGTATGCTACCTGCCTATTAGTTGCTTAGTAGCCATCTCTATTGAGATGGACCATCATGGGATGTCAATGCTTATGATCAGGTGACACATTTTACTTACTAATGGACCTTGGGCATTAGAATAGTGATGTTGGCAATTCACATATGTCAAAAGAGAAGCCACAAAGTGCTTCCTTTAAGTGAAAAGGTGAAAGTACAATAAGGTATTTTGAGACAGAAAAATGGAGACATGGGTCTGGGGATGTGGCTCAAGCAGTAGCGTGCTTGCCTGGCATGGTGCGGCCCGGGTTCGATCCTCAGCACCACATACGAACAAAGTGGTTGTGTCTGCCGAGAACTAAAAAATAAATATTAAAAAAAAGAAAAATGGAGACACCAAATTTACATAAATGTTATTACAATATATTGCTTAATATTTTATTGTTAATCTTAACTGTGCCTAATTTATAACTCACACTTAATCATAGTTGTGTGTGTATATGTGTGTGTGTGTACACATATTTAGAGAGTAAAACACTGTGTGTGTGTGTGTGTGTATATATATGGTTAGTAATATCAACTGCTTCAGATATCCACTGGGGGTGTTATATTGTGTCTCTTGTTGTAAAGGAGCAACTTTATGCAATCTTATCTGAATAAATCTGGACCTAGAGGTAGCTGACAGGATTTACCTTTTGATTTTGGAATTTTATGAGTTAAAGTTAATTGGCTTATAGAGAGAACAAATCTGTAGTCATCAAAACAGTTCTAGTTAACCTGTGTTAACTAGATAGTTCAGATAATCTGCAAGAACCCAGGAAATAATTCTTACGTACTTACTTGAATTTATTTTCATATTTTGAGAGTAAGAAATAAGAGAAGTTGAGAATTGGGGCACATTTTAGTTAAGATTTATTGAAAAAAAGGGTTCTGAGATTATTTAATCTTGAGAAAAGTAGGTATTTTGTAAGGTAGAATATCCTGAAGTTAATGATAACTAGTGGTAGGGTAAGTTATGAATTAATATCATTTGCATTACTAAGATTAAAAATAGAGGTAATGTTGTTGTATGTGGCATAGGAAAAGTGGTGAGTATCTTTTATCCCCACTACTCTGAAAGAGGGAGGATCATTTGAGTCCGGGAGTTCAAGGCCAGCCTGGGCAACATAGTAAGACCTTGTCTCAAAATAAAAATTTAAAGAGCAGGTAGCATTTTGTAGCTCATTGGAAGAGTACCAACAGCAATAACAAAAAAACAAAACAAAGTATGGGGGGGAAAGGTAATGTAAAATGTCATTAATGAATGGTATCTGGAAAAAAGTGATCAGTGTTACAGTAGTTTAAAAAATATTTTTATGGTACCAAATAAGAAGGGAGAAAAACAGAATGAAAGAAAGAGAGAGCTATCCAAATAATCAAATGTCTGAGACTGAGAGAAGTTATATTAGGATTGAGATTGCTGGAGAGTATCATAGAGCAGTTCTCTAAGAAAGATACCCCAACACTAGATCTGTAAACATCTTAGACTCACAGGTCATATTGGGACTTCTGCTAGGATTAAAGATGGTAAAACATTAACTCGAATAGCAAACTTTTAAGATTGCCAAATTAATTTGTTAATCAGAATTTTGTCTTTTACGCTTAGCTCTGTGGATCTTGATTGGAAATAATCGGGTGACACTCAGAGACTAGTCAGAAAAGAAACTAAATTTCCAGGAGAAGGGAGTTAGCTATATAAAGTAGAATTTCTTGATTACATACTATGGAATTTGCTGATGTTTATAGAATATCAGAAACTTTAAATACAAATACTTATATAATATTGTTGGATAGTCAGGTAAAAGATGATTTCTGCCTAAGTAATAGCAAGCTATATTAATTGACTATTGTATTTAGTTTTTCTTATTTTATTGAACGTTGAAATGAAGAGAGAAGGCTAGAAAATAATAATACTGATAATTTAGACTAAACACTTCTTATAAAAGAGGAAACTGGAGAGGTGCCACCATGTTAGTAAGGAATCCAAGGTTAGAATTCCTATCTTTCTCTTAGTTGGGTATTCTTTTCACCTTTGCCTTTATTTTGTACTCTGTAGTAATGGCACACCTCAAAACTCAAAATGTTTTTTTAAGGAGAACCAAGTTTTTAAATTTTATTTTATTTTTTGGTACTGGGGACTGAATACAGGGAATTTAGCCACTTAGCCACATCCCCAGCCCTTTTTATATTTTATTTTGAGACAGGATATCACTGAGTTGCTTAAAGGCTTTCTAAATTGCTGAGGCTAGTTTTGAACTTGGAATCCTCCTGTCTCAGCCTCCCTAGTTGTTGGTATTACATGTGTGTGTCACTGTTCCTGGCCTGAGAACCAACTTTTAAGGTTTGATTGCTTGACAAACTTCTTAAACTATTTTTAGTTTGTTTTAAAATGAATCATGGAATTGCTCCCATATATGTGTCTTAGGTGGCTTTTTTACAGCATCTCTGAAGCTTTGTTTTTTCCCATTTAGGAAATTGGATGAAATTCAGTAATTAATTTATTTGAATATAAAATGAAAATGCTTTGGCTCCCAATTATTTGTGATTGATCTAAACAGCTAAATAAAGTGAAGTCATGTTTTTATGTGGGGCCTTTGAGCTTAAATTCTCATTTTAGATAAAAATTCTATGTAGTAAAAATTACCCTTGAAAAAGTCATGTAAAAAGTCACTAGTTTGAATCCCAGCAACTTGGGAGGCTGATACAAGAGTATCACAAGTTTGAGGCCAGCCTTAGCAACTGAGACCCTCTGTCTGGTACCAAAAAAAATTTTTTTTTTACTAGTTGACAGCTGGTTGGAAGCTCATGGTCCATCAACTCCAGCAGCCAGTTTTTTTTTTTTTTTTTGTACCAGAGATTGAATCCAGGGGCACTTAACCACTGAATCATATCCCCACCATTATTTTATATTTTATTTTGGGACAGGGTCTCACTGAGTTGCTTAGGGCCTTGCTAAGTGACTGGAATGGCTTTGAACTCATGATCCTCCTGCCTAAGCCTCCTGAGTTGTAGGGATTATAGGTGTGTGCCACCACACCCTGCCTAGTTTTTCCTCTATCTTTAGAACAGGTTACTTTCTCTTCCTCTTCCTCCTCCACTGCTGCCTCCTCCTCCTCTTCTTCCACCTCCTCCTCCTCCTCTTCTACCTCCTCCCTTTTCCTCCTCCCTTCTCCTCCTCCCTTCTCCTCCACCCCTTCTCCTCCTCCCTTCTCCTCCTCCCCCCTTCTCCACACACTTTTTTTTTTGTTTCAGGATGCAGTTTTGGTATAATCTTTTAAATATTTTAGTTAACAATTTAAACTCAACATTGTACTACCAACAATGCACATTACTTAATTGGCAATAAGAAGAATGGAGACACCAACTTTGCAACTTTACAAGTATGTGTAATGACCCTTGCATCACAAGCAGTCACTTTCTGACCATAACAGTAAGGTTTAGTATGAGTTGCATCTGAAAAATATTCATCTGAGAATTTAAATTTCAAAGACCATCTTTAAATTGTGAATGAAATGTTAAGTGTTATTAGGGTATTAATAGCATTGCCTTACAGGTTTTGTGTGTATGTATGTGTGCATGCGTGTGTGGTACTGAGGATTGATCTCAGGCCCTCTACCACAGAAGCCACAACCTGAGCCATTTAATTTAATTTATAAATCACTGAGGCTGGACTGGAATTTATCTATCCTAGTACCTCAACCTGCTAGGTTGTTGGAGTTACAGGCGTGTTCCACCATATCCTGGGTTATTACAGTTTCAAATAGTCAATAATTTGTGTTAAAATGGAAGAAACTCCTTTTATATATTGCTGAACTTTGTAGTTTTCAGTTTGTGGAATTAGGCTTACTTATCAATTTGGTTTGTTTACACAAGCTGTTACTGGAACTTTTTTTTTTTTTGGTTACTGGAACTCTTGATTTGTCAATTCTTATTGCTTTAATTACCCATATCACCAAATTTCTTTTGAACATTTAGAAATATTCTCATTTGGTCAACTAGGTGATTTTTTGCCTCCAGGTACACACACTCACCTCTAAAGAAAAATAAAAGCACAAAACTGTTAAGTCTATTTCATAAGTAACAGTGCAGAGGTATTTGAAGTACCTGTTAACTGGTAACCTGTGTCCTATAACACACATACCCTTTGAGATAATGTTAATAATTTTATGTGTATTTTATACCTTTCTCTGCTTTAAAAAAAATCTATAGTTTTTTGGTTGTTAAAAAATAGTATATTTGTAATTTTTCCCCATTTTTATATGTTTTATAGAACTGTCTTGGATTCTACTCATAAATCTCATTTTCCTTAATTTCATGAGTTATTCATCCATTCTGTTAATGGACAGTAAGGTGTTCTAGTTTTGATTTTTTTTGTTTTCCTTTATTATAAAAAAGATAGCCAGATACATATTTTGTACATACATACTCATAAATAAGTAATGTGTTATGGATTTTTAAAATTGCAATTGTTGGATCAAAGTATATATAGATTTTAAATTTAAATATACTATAAATTGATCTTCTGAAAAAGACTTACTCTTAACAGCAGTGTTATAAGGGTGCCTCTTGTATGTTTTCTTTTTCTTTGCCTGTTTAATGGAAAGGTAATGTTTTACCACATACTATTATGCTTTATTTATTTATTTTTATTTTTTTTGGTACTGAGGATTGAACCTGGGGCATGCTACCACTGAGCTACATCTCCAGCCCTTTTTATTTTTAGTTTTGAGATAGGGTGTTGTTAAGTTGATGAGGCTGGCCTCAGACTTGTGATCTTCCTCAAGTTGTTGGTATTATAGGTGTGTGCTATGGCACCTGGCTCATATTATACTTTATCATCTTGTCCTCCAGTAGATTTCTGTGTTCTCTAATTGTTATGGTTTTCCCTCCTTTGTTCCATAACATTGTAAGATGCTTGAATTGTAGTTTCAGACAGTTGTAAATTTGGGAGTAATCTATATAAAGGGAGTAATAATATACCTGTCTTCTTCTCCCATTATCGTTTGTTTTGTGATTATTGCATACTTTATTTTTCTGTGGAGACACATGAATACAGTGGCTCTTTTAAAAAGGCAACTTATTCTTTCCTTATGATCTCCAGTGGTACTAAAAAGTCTTATATATAATTTTTTCATCTTTAATCACTTCTTTGATTACTTGGAATAATTGCAGCTGCTACATTTATTAAGGCTTATTAAAACTGTCAAACCCTTTTCCTTACCAATGTTGTATCGCCACCTAGGGATTAAAAAGTGCATCATCAGGCTATACACAAAGGCAGTGGTCCTGTAGGCCAAAACATTCATGATTGAAATCTGTCATAGACGGTATCTCTCTTGCTTCATGGGAGTGGAGAAATTGAGACCAAGAGAGGTATAATAATTTGTATAATAGTTCATGTTGAATTGTCATTTATGAACGAGTTAAAGCTGTTACCCGATTTCTGTGTTCATTTCATCTTTTTGTTTGTTTCTTTTAGAGTGGGGACAAAGTTATATCTTTCTGTTCCTAATATAATAATGAACATGGCATATATGCTCACTTAATCCTTACAAGTGAATTATTTTTATAAAGTAAGAATTTCCCGGTACTTATGCTGTATTATTAGACAGTACTTTTTAAAAATGTAGAGGAGATAAATAAATCTGATCAACTATAGCTTCATAGAAACGGCTTGTTAAAGAAACCTTTAAAATGACTTTCTCTTGCCTGAAGTAAAATGACTTGTGAGATCCTGGCAGAGATGTTTTTAAGGTCCATATATCTTCAACTCAGGGAAATGTTAATTGAAATAGAAAAATCTTTTATTCACAAATCTTTTATTCATTTTTTACTAAGTACTATACAATTAGACAAAAAGCTACTATTTTGTCTCATGATGACAATCTTATCATGTATGTAGGGTATTTCTGAATAAAAGGGTTGATTTCTTTTTTAAAAGTCATGTATGTAATAAAAGTGATAAAGATGTCTGCAAGAATGGTGTAGTACAGGCGACATTAATTCTTCATATTGATCCAAATACAGGTAATTTTGTTATCATTCCTAATTATAACTTATTTTGTTATAGCTATCACGTTGTTTTATAACATACAAAAAAGTGTAATTATACAAAGGCCTCACTTTACAAATGTAAATACAGTTTTAATTTGGTTTATATTGGATACAATGGTGTTCCTTAAGCCTAAACACAGAAACAAAAGCATGTATTATAAGAGAAAGTCTAAGATGGGAAGTGATAAAATGGGTATTGAGTTAAAGCTTTGTTAAAATTTAGCTGGTATCCTTGTAAAATTTCCATGTATTCATTAAATTATATTATGTCATGCTTATTGTTAGGAGCTGACTTGAAGTTTTAAGTTTTGCATTCAAAGAAGTTGTCACATTCTGGTTACTGCAGTTGAAAGATTTAGATATTTTTATTTTTTTGTGTGTAAATATTTATGTGGATATTAAATTGAGGTGGTTCAGTGTGTAGAGTCAGGATTTTATGTATATTAGGGCACATTTTATTTCCATTGCAAAAGGTAGAACTGCTTTTGAGTCACAGGTCATTCTTTTTGTTGTGGATGCTACAAAATAATGTTCAGAATGCTAGCTCTTCGGTTCCTGTTTCACAGCCTTTGAAGCACACTTTGCTCGTATAGCCCTTAAGATGAGTTTATCAATCTCTTTATTTAGCATCAGTAAGTATTGGTTAATTATCAACAAAAAAATTATAGCTATGAAACAAAAGGAACTGTTCCTTCTCTCATTCTAGTAAAGGTGTCCCAGAAGACTTAGTGTAGTTTTTTAACTCCAGAGGTATATATGTTACAAATGTTTGAAAACACCATTGAAAGTTCAGTTGCCTCAATTTCTTCTATTCTTATTTAGTTTTTGTGAATTCTGAATGATACTTTAATTTCAACTTTTTAATTGGATCCTGCTTAAAGTGGCAAATAGAATGAAGTAAATAATTAAATTAAAAATGTATTCAGCTGGGCACTGTGGTACATGTCTTTAATACCAGGGACTGGGGAGGCTGAGGCAGGAGGATCAGAAGTTTGAGGTCAGTCTCAGCAACTTGGCAAGACTGTCTCAAAATAAAATATAATAAGGGCTGGGGATTAGTTCAGTGGTAAAGTGCCCCTGGTACCAAAAAAACAACATCATTAACAACAACATTATTCAAAACAAAATTGATCAAATTACCAAGACAACAACAACAATAACAATGACAACATTATTCAAAACAAAATTGACCAAATTATATTGATATAGTTTTTGCATGTACAAATATGTAACAATGAATCATACTATTGCGAATGATCATAATGAACCAATTAATTATTTTTGAATTACTAAAATTTGAATGTATTATTTAGAATTGTTTGTTTGATGTTTTACTTGGGTAACAGATCATTCTCTAAATCACCTTGTAAAATAACCTACTTCTTAGTTCTAGGCACACACATAGATTATCCTTTTTTTTAGAAAAACTCAAACTCTACTACACAGTTAACTATTACAGTATTATTGTTATATAGCTTGTGAAAAGTTCAGGTTTGAAGCAAAGGTGGGTTGGAGGTTTGGAACCTGTTGAAGCCGGCTTATCTTGTTATAGGAAATGAAATCTGACCATCTTTTAATTTAGATTAAACACCATGTTCCTTAATAAAAATTTTATAATGTGAAAAAATAAGTAAACTTTCAAACATAATCATTATGTTAAATTTCATGAGAATGAATTCTGATAGTTTCACTTTGTCCTGTATTACCTTTTTTTTTTTTAAACACAGCAAGTCAGTTTCATTATAAATTCAAGGAAGGGTTTGGTTAAGCACAATAGCCTATAAGCTCCTTGCTATTAACATCAAGACTCAGGCATGCACTGTGGAATTGGAACTTCAGAGAGCTAGCAAGATAGTATTTATTCAAATAATAGGATCTCTACCAGTGACAGATCTTTTGAAACCCATTTAAAATTGGGTAATTAATTATAAATTCTAAATTTTAAAGCCTTAATCATTTTGAAAGCAGTTAAAACAATTAAAATAAATATTTGGAGTAGAATTCTCATTTGAATGAATTTTTATGCTTAGTTTTATTTTCAGTAAGAGTCAGATTTTGAAAGCCCTATTAATATCAACAGTTGAGAGGAATGATGATATAATGCTATTGGTAAGAAAAAATTCTTTATTTTCTGTGATTTAAAAATTGAATTGTTTAGAAAATACACCAACAAACTACCATATACTTTGTTTAGTATATTTTAAAAGTTTGCTATTCTTCAAGTAAGAATCTAATTAGATATATGATAGAATGGTATTTAATGTGTATCCTGATAAGCACTGTTTAAAATATTTTAGGATATTTTATATAATTCTTTATTTTTATGGAGTCATTGATAATTTTATGTACACGTACATGTTCTTAAAATCTTAATATGCATTTATAATATACCTATGTTTTAAATAAGTAGTGTTACAGTTGTCTCATTGAAGTTTTCTAAAAGATTATGTAAAATGTGAATTCTTGTCAATTTCCTATCAGGTATGTATAATATGCTTAAAGTGAATAATTGGTTCTTAGAGCAAATTTAATATTTAAATTATTTTTAGCACTTTTACTTTGGCAAAATTTGCTAAGACTTAAGAATTTGTCTTAAAAAGCAACTGAATTCTGGAGAAATAATACTCGTAAAATGAGTGATAATTATAATATGGTCAGTAATTGTATTTAGAAATGTATAAAAATAAGATTGCTAAGGCTGTAAATTGTGATAGCTCATTTAAAATAATCGTAGTATTTCTTGGTAAGTTTTTTTTTAAAAAACTATTGAAGATGAAAATACAGTTATGCTGCACTAAGGTGAACTCATTCAACATATTTAGAGAAAGTTTTAAAATATAAATACATAAGTTTAATGAAAACATTGAATTTTAATAGCATTTCATTTTCTAAAATTGTGAAAACCATGTTTATTTATCTACTGGTGAGGAGGTTATTGTAATGAGTTAAAACAGATAATGCCTGGAATGTAGCAGATTCAGCAGTAGATTTGGGACTCCATAGGCAGATTTCTCAAGATTTATGTCCCCTTATGCCAGGAATAAATGTCTTCAAAAATTTTTGTTTTCTACCTGAAAACTTTGCTAGGTAGCTTTTGTTTTATTTATTTTAAAAAAAAGCACTTTGGTTATGGACAAATTCTACATGCTAAAATGTAGAAAGATTGGTATAATGAACTCTCATGTACCTATTCAGTTTTTAACTCAAATTTAGCAGTTGTCATTTTATGGCAATTTAACCTCTAAAGATGAGTTGATTTATTTATTTTTTTTTTATTTGGAAGCAACAGAAAAGTTGGTGTACTAATGTAAAGTTGTTCTCAAAGCTCCTTGATTAGCCTTCTCATATCTGCAGATTCTGTTAGAGAATTTGTCTGTCCTCATATTCCTGGGTAAATTTGGATCTTCCCCAGCTCTTTGTCTTTTAGATGTGTCTCTCTAGAAATTATTAATTTTAATGAATCTAAAAGATCATCTTTGGACTTCATCACCTTTTCTCTATTTTTGTTTTTTATTTTATTGATTTCTTCTCTGAACCATCCTTCCCTTTTAATGCTTACTTACTCTCTCTCCTCTACTGTTTATTATGGTGTTAGTTGCTGGCCGAGATCATGACCTTTCTTCAGACATTGGAATTTGTTGTTACAAATTTCTTCTTAGTACTATTTTAGTGGCATTCCACAGATTTTGGCACGTTACACCTTCATTTTAATTCAGTTCAACATACTTTGTATTTTCTGCTTTAATTTCTTTGGCCTGTGGGTTTTTAGAATTTTCAAATCGTCTTCCTGTTATGGTTTCTAATTTAATTACATCATGTTAAGTACATGCTTTGTATGACTTGAATCTTTTTTATGTTCTAGAATGTGGCCTTTCTCTGTAAATGCTTTGTGTATGTTAAAAGAATGTGTATTATGCTGTAGTTGCGTAGAGTTTTATGTAAATGTCAGTTAGGTCCACTTGATTGTTGTTTAAATCTTATATGTTCTGTTTTTGTAATTTACTATCAGTTATTGAGAGGAGTATTGGGAAAATCTCCAATAATTCTGAATTTTTTCTTACAGTTTTATCTGGTCTTGCTTCAGATATTTTGAAGGTCTTAAGTGCATACATTTTTAGGATCATTATTTTATCTCCATGAATATCTCCCTTTTTATCTCCCTTTTTCATTTCAAAAGACTACAATAGTCACTCCAGATTAAAAAAAATTAGTTGTAGATGACTGGATTACCTTTTATTTTATTTATTTATATTTTATGTGGTGCTGAGAATTAAACCCCGTGCCTCACACGTGCTAGGTGAGTGCTCTACCACTGAGCCACAACCCCAGCATCAGATTTGTTTTTAAATGTATTGGCATATTGTATCTTACTTTCTTTTACTTTTAACCTTCTTGTGCCTTTATATTTAAAATGCATTTCTAGGACTGGGGATGTGAAATTTGCCTAATAAGTGTGAGACCCTGGGTTCAATCTAACACTGCACCACCAACAACAGCAACAAAAACCAGGTTTCTTGTAGGCAGAATATGGTTAGGTTAAGGCTGTTTGTCAAGTGAGTTTTTTATTTTTATTAGAACATTATGATTATACGTAGTATTTGGGTTTATTTGACAAAATCATACTTGCAAGCAATTTTATTGCAGTCCCCATTCTTCCCCCTTTTCCTCTCCCCCATCCTTCTACTCTCTTCTAAATATATGTGAATATAACATGATTTTGTTAAATTCATTTCATTTTTCTTCCCCTTTTTCTTTGTTCCTCCCTCATTCTCATTCTTCTCTACCAATCTTCCTTGTATCTTTACGGTATTCAGGTCCCCCCCACCTCAGCCACACCTTCTTTCTGTGATTTTCTGAGCCCTGGCTTTCAATTGCATGTTTCTTTTTATGGTTCCATTTGATCATCTTTGTTAGTTTTTTGGCTATGAGTCTTTGTTTTATTTTAGTGCCCAGCTTAGAGTTCATAATATACACTTTTAATTTACCACAATCTACTTTCAAGTGATAATAAACTTTTTGGTATATTCTGTGAGCATTTTATAATAGTATAGTTGTTTCTTCCCTCCTTTTTTGTGCTGTTGTAATGTCTATTTACCTACGTAGTTACCTGTTTCTGATGCTCTTCATTGCTTTGTTGTCTGTATTTTCATTTGGTGTCCTTTTTTTCCCTTCCTGCTCGAAGGACTTAACACTTTTTTTAGGGTAGGTCTGTGACTTATGATCACCTCCTCCCAAGTTTTATGTCTGAAAAATCTTTATTTTATCTTCAGTTTTGAAAGATATTTTTTCTGGGAATAGCATTCTCTTAGTGGTTTCACTATTTTGAAGCTACTGCTTTGACAGATTCTATCATTATATACAACTATAATGTACCGATTTAAAAAAAAACAGTCATGTTGTGGTAATTTTCATTTGCATTGTTTTGGACAAGAAGGATAACATCTTATTTGTCTTGTTATTAACATGTCTATTTTCCTATAATTAGATGATTTTTTCCCCCATGACTCTTTTGGGAGAAGTTTGACATTACTTCTTAATGTTTCTTTAGTACTTTATTAGTTGAATTTCTTGGCTCTGATGGTTTGTAGTTTTCATCTAATGTGAAAAATTTTGACCATTACATTATACATTTTTGGGTCCAACCCTCTTCTTACATGTATATTAGCATGCTACTGCCCCACAGCTTAGTAATGCTGTGGGGTTTATTTTCCCCTCTCATCTTTTTTCTCTTCATTTTTATTTTTGAATAGTTTCCACTATAATGTCTTCAAGCTCATTGATTCTTTTTTTCTTCTGCAGTAATCTAATCTGCTGTTGATCTCATCTAGTGCATTTCCTTCTTGAACATTGTACTTTTTTATTTGCAGTTTAATTTTGTTCTTTCTTTATTCTTTGGGGGCAGTTCTTGGGATCAAACCCAGCACATGATAGGCAAATGCTCTACCACTGAGCTTCATTGCCAGCCATTTTTAAATTTGAAACAGGGTTTTTCTAAGTTGTGTATGCTGGCCTCAAATTTGTATCCCTCTTGTAACCTCACAAGTAGCTGAATTACAGGTGTGCATCACCATACCTGCTTGGTTCTTATTTTATGTCTTTGATGTCTACTTTATACATTCTACCTTGCTTCTCTGAATATATAGAATACAGTGACAATAGCTGTATTAATATTCTTGTTTAGATTCTAATTTTGTCAGTTTTGGGTCCTTTTTTTGGTCATTGAATTTCTCATTATTGGTTGACTTTTTTTTTCCTAATGACTTTTAAGTTACGTTTCAGTTCAGTGCCAAACATTATGATATAATGAATGCAAATATTGCTGAACTTTGTTCTGTTAGTTTAACTTGGAAACAGTTTTATTCTTTCATGCTTATTATTTTCTTTTTTTAAAATTTCATTTCAGGTCTTATTTTTAAGCTTTATTAGGCAGGACTTGAGCAGTTTTTGTTCAGGGCTAATTTTATCCCAGTATTGTAGCAAAAATCTTTTGAATATTCTTCCCTCAGTTACTTTTTATTTTTATTGAGGATGGAACTCAGGGGCACTTAACCACTGAGGCATATCCCCAGTTCTTTTTGTATTTTATTTAGAGACCAGGTCCCACTGAGTTTTGAGGCTGGATTTGAACTTGACATCTTCTTGCCTCAGCCTCCCCAGCCTCTGGGATTACAGGCATGTACAACCACTTGGCCTCATTTACTTGTTTTTTTTTTTAAGCTGGTGATAGAACTTTAATGTTATTTATTTATATGTGGTGCTGAGAATTGAACCCAGTGCCTCACAAATGCTAGGCATGCGCTCTATTACTGAGCTACAACCGCAGCCCCCTCATTTACTTTTTGACCAGTGAGGTTTTCCTTTCTGGTTGGTGGGAATGGGTACTATTCTCATCCCTGAATGAGCAGTGGTTTCCCCCCCTTAGTCACTTTGAGTTGTTCTTGTTCTGGCCTCTGGTAGTTTTCCTTATAAGCTCTGAACACTCCTTAGCTGAAGACTAGAGTTGGGGGAATCAACCATCTTGCTGATCTTTGGAGTTCTTTCTTTGTACAGATCTGTCTTTTTTAGAGATGTGACCTATAAATTGAGTTCCTTTGATGCCTCCCTAGACTCCCAGCTTATCTTACTGCTCTCTTTGGTTTCCCTGTCCTCCCGTTTTGTGGATAAACTCTTCTCAGTTAATAATCTGGAACAGTTGTAGAAATCACCTTGTTTATCATTTCCCTTCATTGTCTAGTGCCCAGTTCATTGAAAACCATTATATAGTTTGTCCATTTTCTTGTTGCTGTTTTAGGCAGTTGGGCAAATCTGATCTTTGCTTTCCATCTTGGTTGAAAACCAAAGTCTCTTTATGTAAAAAATTCAGTTCCTTTCCTCAGGAAACATATAAAGGTGGGGAAGTGGGAAATAAGGATCAAAATTGGCTATCAAAAATGACCTCAGAAGGACCCGATCCTAGTACAGTATCCTTTAGTGAGAACAGTTTTGGAAAAGAGGGCTTTTGTCTTATCCTTTGTAGGTTGACATGTGTGATATTGGACTATACCCTACACATTTAGTTAGTGACTATTGATCTTTTTCACAGGGAAAAGAAGTTGGGCTCACTTAATCTTTCCATGGTCTACAGCAGCAGGCATAGACTTTGAGAATAACTGCCACTTCAGGTCATATTGATTTGATGCGTCACTGTTACTGTAGTGGAACACCTTTAGTAGTATGTTTTAGGGGACACACAGTGTCCTAGATTGAGAAGAATTCTTAACTGAATTGCCAAAAGAGTTTTGTGTAATTATGTGACTTACTTTGGAGAAGTTGGACCTTCACAATATCTCCTTTTCTAGTGTGGCACCAGGTCTGATATTTGTATTATTTGGTTAATGAGGTTTCAACATTTGTATTAGGGGATTATTTTAAAATTCTGCATTTGGCTTTTATTTGGCAATTTGTATCATATAAGAAACAAATAACTTTTGTTATCTTAGTACAAATGTCTTCCTCAGGTCATTTATTCAGACAGGTGTTTGAGTTCGTGACATGTGTCAAACCTGCTTTATAATGAATAGAGTAATAGTCAAATATAGAATCTGAAATGGGGGGGCGGGTAATAGTCCCACTGTGTTCTATAAAGATGTGCCTGGATGCTAAAGAGCTTTTGTTTCTGTTTATCAGTTTGTACCATATTATGAGTTAAAACTTATATTTAAAGATAACTGATCTCTGTGGGGGTTTGCTTCCAGGATTCCTGTCAGATACCAAAATATGAGAATGCTCAAATCCTTATATCAAATAGTGTTTTATCAATTACATGGGAAAAGTATCTGCATTTAACCCATGCATATTCTCTTGTATACCTCATATCACATCTAGATCACTTATAGTAGCTAACGCAGTACAAATGTTATATAAATAGTTGTTATGCTGTATTGTTTAATGAATAATGATTCAAAGTCTGTACATGTTCAGTACAGATCCAATTTTTTTTCAAGTATTTTTGATGCTATTGTAATTAGCAATAGTAATTTTAGCAATGATAGGTAAGCCATGTTAATAATAGTTAGAGGGTTTTTTAACCATGGGATACAGAAAACGTGTAGCTGTATATCTGACATTTGATTTGTAGATAAACAGAAAAATGTATCAGTAGGCTCAGTGAGTTTTCTTGCCTGACAAGTTTCATGGATAGTCAGAAATAATCACACGTTTGCTTAGTAGACTTGGAATCTGACAGGGGAGTCAACTGAGTGCTTTCCAGTAGGAATATGCCTACCCTAGCAGTTGACTCTTGGCCAGTGATTCCCATTTGTGTAATAGATGCCCAGCAAATATTTGTTAGGTGATTAATAACATGTGAGAAGTTGTGGGTAGGTTTTAAAATTGGTACATTACTTGACAATAGTTTAAGAAATAAAATTTAGTTCTGTGAAGTATTGTAGCTCAAGGTGGTTAAAGTAGGCTACTTTCTTGAATCTAGGGGATGAACTTTTGCTTTTATATATTTACTTATTTACTTATTTATTTCTTGCACTACTGGGGATTAAATCCAATGTTTCATGCATGCTAGGTAACTTTACTCTGCCACTGAGCTACATCCCTAGTCCTGTTTCTGGGGATTGCACAAAGAAGATTCTGTGTAATTGCTCTCTGAATTTTAGTTCTGTACCATGAGCATAAATTAACTAATGACATACTGAATTTGATATTAAATAAGGCAGGTTCACAAACTGAAATACCATTGGAACTGTCATTAGAACCATCTAGCATTTTAATGACTAGGAGATCAGTTGAACTTTAATGCATGTATTACAAGAAATCTCCCATCAGCAGGTGTTCATCATTGCTTTGGAGGTATTTAAATTCTTTCAAAGTATTTTAGACCTTTTTTTTTGGCCGTGGGGGGGGTAAGGTGTACCAGAAATTGAACCCAGGGGCGCTTAATCACTGAGCCACATCCCTAGCCCTTTCTTATTTGTTTTTTTTTTAATTTTTAGACAGGGTCTCACTAATTTCCTTAGGGCCTCGATAAATTGCTGCGGTAGCCTTGAACTTGCAGTGCCTCCTGAGTCACCAGATTATAAGCATGCACACTGTGCCTGGCTTTTTTAGAATGCTTTGATGGTATAGTAGAAACTCGATAGAGTAAAGTCTACTAAGATTAAAAATAGTTCACTGGCAATCTTTTCTTTCTTTCCGTCAGTTCTTCAGTTGTTGGGAAGCATAAGACCTTTCAAAGCACTGTAGATATGGACAAAGAAGAAAGGAAGACTATCAACCAGGGTCAAGAAGATGAAATGGTAACCACCTTTCATGATTTACTTGTGAAATATAAAGAAGTAATCTCTTCCATTTATTATTCTAAGGAGTAGAAAAGTACAGTTATGAAACAAATCTAAATCAGTGAGTTTCTCTCCTCATCATGTTCTTCAGTTGGTATTATGTAATATCTATATTTGTTGTTTTTAGAATAATTCCTTTTTTTTAAACCTGTGAGCTGCTCAAACTTGGGAAAAGAAGTATGCTTTTACATTTGGTGATTTGATTTGCTATATTAACTAATGTTTAAATATAACTCCAAAAGAAGATTTGTAATTTTGATTTTAAAATTTAAAAATCAACTTCATAAAAACAAAACAAACAGAAAAACCCAACTTTAGCTGCTTGTGGTGGTGCACATCTAAAATCCCAGTGGCTTGGGAGGACCGAGAGTTTAAAACTAGCCTCAGCAATTTAGTGAGGCCTTGAGTAACTTAGTGAGACCCTGTCTCAAAATAAAAAATAAAAAGTTCTGGGAATGTGGCTTAGTGGTTAAGCGCCCTTGGGTTCAGTCCCTGATATCAAAAAACAAACAAACAAAAAACCCAAACCAAAACAAAACAACTTTTCATGCTGGAGATAACAGCTCAATTGTAGAGTGCTTGCTTAATGTGCAAGCGCTCTACAATTGAGCTGTTATCCCCAAGTTCAATCCCGGCACCACAAACAAAACAGAACAAAAAATGAACTTCTCAACTCTTTAGTGAAGTGCAAGTCGAAATATGCCAGATAAGCTATAAATTTTTCTATTATATGTAAATTTCAGATAATCAAGAAATAAACCTTTAGTATTACATATACCCAGAATGTTGCATGGGACCAGCAAAGTTATTTGTTGCTTATTTGAAATTTTAAGTGTAAATAGGTCCTCAGCATTTGCTGAGGACCTATTTACACTTATGCCTGGCAACCTCTGTGTATGTGTGCATTTGTGTTTCTGTTCTAATGGTAATATTTAAAATAATTTTAGTCAGGGGTCTAGTTTATCCAATTATAGTGTTACTGAGACTTGGTAAAAAATTAAAACCTACCTTATCTAGATGCAGTGTGATATTCTGGATTATGTCCTGGAATAGGAATAAGATGTTAGTGGAAAAACTTGAAATTCTAATATTGAATTTAGTTAATAGTAATATAGCAGTGTTAATCTTTTGGTTTTGACAAATGTATCAAGATGTTAACATTAGGGTGAAGTTGACACAGGAACTCTCATTTTTGTAACTTTTCTGTAAATAAACTACCTCATAACAATGTGAATACTTGAAGAATTATTAAGACTTGTAAAAATTATAATAAGATATACTTACTATGAATATACTGTGTTAGTGGAAAAGAACTTATTAAACATCAAATACCATGCCATAAATTATAAATAGCCAATTTAACTTTAAAATTAGTTAATTTTATTCATAAACTTTTCAGGAACAAAATATAAATTATTGATTGAGAAAATATTTACTATTTATGTGACAAAGTATGTGCTTGGGGTGAAAAAGCATTTTTAAATTCATTTGTCTGCTGTATAATTTGATAATTAGTCATCTGATCATTGTGTCCATAAAGGAGATTTATGGTTATAATTTGTGTCGCTGGAAGCTTGCTATAGTTTCTTTAGGAGTGATTTGTACTGGTGGGTTTCTTCTCCTCCTTCTGTACTGGATGCCTGAGTGGCAGGTGAAAGCAACTTGTATCAGAGCTGCAGTTAAATACTGTGAAGTGGTGCTGCTGAGGACTACTGTAAGTCCATATATTGACTGATAGCTGCTTATTTGAGGAACAAAATAATGGTTTTGTATTTACTTTGTTCAAAACCATGCTCGAATGGAACATTAGGGGGAGGTGCCAGAATATAATGAATTTTGAGTATGGTATTTCTAAAGTATCTGTGTTTAAAGTGAATATTATTAGAGTGATTAGAATTTAAAGGAATCTTTAAAATGGTCAGGTTTCTTCCCTTCTTTTATAGCTCTTGATGTCCCAAGAGATTAGAAAAAGTCTGGTCCTTTAGGACTCTCTGGGCTGTTTCTCATTTAGTAGACCAGCTTATCTACTGTGGATGCTGCTTTATCTCAGATTATTTTGGTTGGTTGGTTTGTTTTTATTCTAATTTGAAGCATTTTAAAAAAAGTTTTAGTTTCTAATGCTCATGTACAGATTCATGAGTAGATTAAGGAATTAGTTGTAATCTTTCATGGAGTATATTGATGTTTGTACTGGTGAAATGTGTCATAAAATTCGTGAGCAATGAAATATACTTCATGTTTGAATTTATTCATCTTCTTGTAGTTTAACATTTAGTGAACAGGAAATTATGTTTTTAGGCAGGTACCATGGTGCATACACATAATCCTGGCAACTTGGGAGGCTGAGGCAGGAGGATTGCAAGTTTCAGGGCAGCCTTAGGAATTTAGTGAGACTTTCAGAAACTTAGTAAGACCCCCATCTCAAATAAAAAGAACCAGGGATGTAGCTCAGTAAAACATCCCTGGGTTCAATCCCTAGTACCAATAAATAATAAGTAATGAAAGAATAAAACAGACAGATAAAAAAAAGCCTCGGGATATTGCTCAATGTTGAAACAACTCTGGGTTCAATACCCAGCATGGGGTTGGGACCATTTGGGTTGGGGAAGCAGGAGGAGAAATTATGCGTTCGTAATTAGAGGTGGGTAAGTATGTACAAAATGGAAATTAAAAACAGGCAGTCATATAATATACATAATTGACTCTTTTCCCCTTTCTTCTAAGGATGAATTCAGAATGTGGTTTTGTGCAAAAATTTGTTTTCTTTGGAAAATTATCCATTTTCAAATCCAAAATCTGTAACTGATAAGATTTCAAATGACCATGCAGTTCATTTAACTGAGAATCCTGCTGAAGAGAATAGGCATGAGATGAGTAAATATTCACAGACTCAGACACAACAGGTATTGTGATCTAGTGTTCAAATTTCTTTAAATTGTGAATATTTTGTGCTATCATATGTAACTTATAGGATACATATTTTAGGTTTACTGTTATTGCTTGAGATAAATTTATATGCATATAAAATAAAATACCTATCACTAAATGTAACAGTTTAGGTGTTCCTTAAAAAAAAATTACATGTTACAACAAATGATGATATGCTTTGATGTAACATTTATGTATGTTCTACAGATTCGTTATTTCACCCACCATAGTGTAAGATATTTCTGGAATGATACCATTCGCAATTTTGATTTCTTAAAGTTAGTATCTTTCTTTTTTTGGACTATATTAAGAATTTTTTGAAAATGTTCTAAGTAGAAAAGAATCTATTGTAATTTTACATAGAATTGAAGGGATTTTATTGCATAACTTTTATTCATTTGTTCATTAACAACTTCTGTAGTTTTTTTTTTAAACCACTGATTGAACCCAGGGTGCTTGACTACTTAGCCACATCCCCAGCCCTTTTATGTTTTATTTTGAGATAGGGTCTCACATAGTTACTCAGTGCCTCATTTGGGTTGCAGAGGCTGGCTTTGAACTTGAGATCCTCCTTTCTCAGCCTTCTAAGCCACTGGGATTATGGGCATACACCACCATTCCCAGTTCCCCCCAGTGGTTTTGAAGACTCAGTATTTTTTTTTTAAATCCTTACCTGTAACTTGCATTGGGTAAAATTTACATAAGAGTTAGAAGCAGTATGATACCAAAGTATTCCGAAATCTGAGGTCTTTTGATTTTCACCTCAAAGTGATTTTGTTAAAAAAAAAATTATGTCTAATAGCTTGTTTAAAATAGATTTATTCATGTAGGTGGTCCTGGGAATTGAACCTAGGGTCTTGAACCTGCTAAGCAGGCATTCTACCTCTGAGCAGCATATGTAGCCCGCTCTGATTTAATTAGAGGATCTGAATTATTACTTTCTGATTTGTTGACAGTCCCATCCATTGTACTTGAGGACCATACTAATATACAGAAATAGAAATTTAATTTTACTGTTTGGATAAAGAATGCAATGTTGTCAGACGTGTTATCTTTGGGTAGCATACATTGGAGTAATACCTTAAAATTTATTTTTGCCCAGGCTGGCCCCAAATTCTTGAGCTCAAGTGATCCTCCTGTCTTAACCTCCTGAGGACTGATGGAGGGACTATAGGTATAGTTCAGTGATAGAGCACTTGCCTAGCATGTATAAGACCTTGGGTTTCATCTCCAGCATGTGAGTGAGCATATGTATGTGCAAACTCACATGCACATATAACTTTTAAGAAAGTGGAAATGGATTGAAATTGAATATATGTAAGGTTCTGTTTGTTGTGGAGTACTGTGCTTATACCTTAGTTAAAATAAACATAAATAAGACATTTTGGGGAACATTAAATGTTAGTTGGGTCCTATTTAAGATTTTTACAGATTTTAGACATTATCTGACTCATAAATTCTGTACTTTTAACCTATGCATTATTTAGCTCAGGGAAGGATTTGAATTGATGCCTTTCTGAAGATGATAGTCTATGCATAGGATTTCTTAGTTTGATGCTAAAGGTATAAAGGAGAAACTACAAATAGAAAGTAAAAATAATTTAATCTTTAGTTTGGAATTCTCAAGTCAGTTATGTTTAATCTTAACTTTTATTATTGACTCTTATAGCTTTTGCATAGCCTTAAAAGGATAATGGTGTTACATAAACAAGAATTTAGAGTAATCTTATGTGAGAAATGCATTAATTAACTTATTTGCTATGTTTTAGGCCATTCATAATTATTTATGTTAAGATTTTGAGATTTTTAATTTTCGTTTCTAAATTTATGGTAAGCATTTCTAAGAAGATTATAAGGAAGTTACACTTTTAAAATCAGCCATGTAGAAAAATGAGACATTAAGAAATTTGGATATTTTAAACTTTGATTACAGTGAAAACTTTGAATATATTTAGGGGGCTGGATGAAGGTGTTTCTTGTACATCAAGGTGTTTCTTGTACTTTTTTTTAAATGAAAAACATGGTGTGGGACTGACAAAAGAGATGCATGCCTGCAGGTAATTTTTATTCAACTAAAGTTAGATTTGTTCTCAAAATTTTTAAACTTAGAAATATATATGTGTATGTATGTATACACACACACTAGGTCCTTTGCCTTGTAGTACATATTAACAGGTGTTTAAATACTACAGACTAGTTGTTGAGAACTTATTTCATTTGAGTAAAACTGTCTCAGTTTTAAGAATTATAAAAATGTTGAAGCTGAAGTTGAAGTTGATGTACCCAAAGTTCTACAGTATTTCCTCAATTCTAAGGTGCACATTTTCCCCCATTTTAATATCTCTAAAATTGAGCCATTCCATGTAGCTGTTTGAATATCATCCTTTGCTTGACTGAAGATTTATCTTTCTTGATCATATATAAAATAGTGGTGTATCTTGTAAAAGGATAACATCTTAGATTTTCTGAAATATATTTTCAGATTCACACAAGGAAAATTTGTAAAATGAGAGTCCTACTCTTTCATGTTATTAAAGCAGAAAATATACATATTGTATGTTTTATACTTATATTTGTGAAGTATGCATATTGCTTATTTTAGATAAATGCCATTTTCAGATTATAATAGAAATTTTATTGTATTTGTGTAGCATTTTTTTTTCAAAGAGTTGGAACAAAAAAATCAGTCAGACTTACACTTTCTTATAAAATGTAAAATTATTATATAGAAGGTACCATAAGGAATTATCTAGAAGGATTTAAGGAACATTTTAAAAATATTGTTTTCCTTATAAGTCAAATGTACAGTGTTTTGAAATAAATACTCAGTACAATATTCTTATTAGAGGAATAATATAGGATTCCTTAAATTTATTTAATCTCTTGTAAAACTTAATTGTAATTCAAACTTTGTTAACATCTGTTGCCTTCAAGGATGGAGAAGAGATCCTTTTGCTTAATGATTATTGACTAGTGGGATTATTATCAACTCACATGTAAGATTTGAATAATGAAATGAAACAGTATAGTTATCCAGGATTGACGTCTGTGATTTAAATACAGTGGGTAGAGAATTTTTTTTCATAGAGAATTTTAATTGTAGAAGCATGTTTTTTAAAAACATAAATTTAAGAACAGTCTGTGGTTTGAATCTTATCTAATGCAATCTTTCCTAAATTATACTGTTATTTCATGATACAGTGTAATACTATTAATTCTATTTTCCTGTTACAGAAAATTGCTTTATGGTGTAAATGAAATTACTGTGAAAGTGCCTTCTGTTTTCAAGCTTCTAATTAAAGAGGTAAGACCATATAGAACTCAATATTTGTGATTAGTGAATTTGTCTATTAAGAAAGAGTCACAATTAAGCAATAGAATATTCTTGGTTTCTGTTTGCTAACTTTGCTTGCCATTTTACAATGGAAAAAGCTTGGCAGAGAAGAATTTGGGGTATGAATTTTTTATTTTGTTTAATTCTGTTTTTATTGAGTTTTTTAAATTTTCAAAAAGTTGCACATGTAAATCTTTTCCTATGTTACAGATGTAATACCTTTCTTCCTTTTTAATAAAAAATTGTTTTCTTCACATGGTATTTCATGGTACATTATTGGAGACGAAGCATTGTAGCAGAACTTTGAAAATCAGCACATGACATGTATGATGCTTGATCTTGAGGAACTTGCACTGTATTCTGGGAAGAACCATGTTAGTGGTTATTGTGATGAGGGTTTGTTTGTGCCATTAGAAGCATGAATAAAAGATAATGGGCATGTCAAGGCAGGGGTAACAGACTAAGCAGCAGAGGAAAACTTGCCTTCCCTATTTTTTTCTGTCTTTTTTACTTTGAAAGCATTTTCTCTGCTGTTTTTTTATCTACAAAATTAGAATAAGTTCTTTTTTAAATATCTCATGGTTTTGAGTAAAGTGGAACTGTATATATGAAAGTGCTTTAAAAAGTATAGAATAAGTGTTAAGACATCAGAGAGGTTATTAATGAAATTGATAAAATACCATGAAATTTGGTTAAATGAATTTTATTGTCAGGGCTCCCTTATTTTATTTTTATTCAGGATTTAATCCTTAATTTCCTTTAAGAAATAAAAATACTTTAACCAGTATCTCTTATTTGTTTTCCCTTTGAACTTTGACCTTTTGACATGAGTAGATTTGTTCCATTTGATAAAAGTTTTGTATTTTACAAATACTGAAAGGCTGGTTCCACTATTTTCTTTCTTTTTTAAAAAATAATTTTTTCAAGTTCATAGCAGCACAATTCACAATAGCAAGACTGAGGGAACCAACCTAGATGCCCTTCAATAGACGAATGAATAAAAAAAAATGTGGCATTTATACACAATGGAGTATTACTCTGCATTAAGAAATGACAAAATCATAGAATTTGGAGGAAAATGGATGGCATTAGAGCAGATTATGCTAAGCGAAGCTAGCCAAGCCCTAAAAAACAAATGCCAAATGTCGTCTTTGATATAAGGAGAGTAACTAAGAACAGAGTAGGGAAGAAGAGCACGAGAAGAAGACCATCATTAAACAAGGAGGAGAGGTGGGAGGGAAAGGGAGAGAGAAGGGAAATTGCATGGAAATGGAAGGAGACCCTCAGGGTTATACAAAATTACATACAAGAGGAAGTGAGGGGAAAGGGAAAAATAATACAAGGGGGAGGAATGAATTACAGTAGTGGGGGTAGAGAGAGAAGAGGGAAGGGGAGGGGAGGGGAGGGGGGATAGTAGAGAATAGGAAAGGCAGCAGAATACAACAGACATGAGTATATCAATATGTAAATCAATGGAAGTGTAACTGATGTGATTCTGCAAGCTGTATACGGGTAAAATGGGAGTTCATAACCCACTTGAATCAAAATGTGAAATATGATATATCAAGAACTATGTAATGTTTTGAACAACCAACAATAAAAAAAATAATAATAAATTTTTACTTGTAGACGGGCACAATACCTTTATTTATCTTTTATTAGTCCAGAGTATATTAATTATTGAAAACAAATGTATTTTATTACTGAAGCAGAATGCAGAACAACTATTCATATACTTCAGCTTTTTCTATGCAAATCATTCAAATCAGGCCAAATTCTAGTAATTTCTTGGTAAACAAGCATATACAGCCAGGCATGGTTGTATTGCATACCTATAATCCCAACTACTCAGGAGGGTGAGGCAGGAGAATTGCAAGTTCAAAGCCTGCCTGGGCAACTTAGCAAGATCCTATCTGAAAATCAAAAAGGGCTGTAAACATATTTCTGGTAAAGAGTCTCTGGGTTGGTTTAATTCCCAGTTCAGAAAGAAAGAAAGAACATACTAATATACTGCCCTACTCTTTAGAGTAACACATGTTGCCCTAGGCTACTACAAAGTTTATATCTAGTTAAGGTTGAGGATCTACATGGTTGTAAATATGTCATTAAATTTACCTTTCAAAATATATATATATATATATATATATATATATATATATATATATATATATATATATTAGGTTCTCAATCCATTTTACATTTTTAAGCTGTTCAGTGTTATACTGTGGAGCACTGATGAATACTATTACTATGCTCTAGCCATTGTGATTATGTCCATAGTATCAATTGTCAGCTCCGTATATTCCATTAGAAAGGTGAGTCAAAATTTATGGTTTTAGAACTATATTTGTATTTTGTGATAACCCGATAAAGGTATGGAATGGTATTTGATACAAAATGAATACTCATTAGTCATTATTTTAGTTTAATGGATTTATAAGCCCTTGTGCTTTTTTTGGGGGGGGGGAAGCTAGATTTGTTTTAGAATTAGATTACCTACCACTTGACTATGGGAAATCTAGTTGCTTGTCACAGAGTGGAATACTGAAAGGCTGGTTCCACTATTTTCTTTTTCTTTTTTTTAATAGTTTTAGTTGTAGATGGGCACAATACCTTTATTTTATTTTTATGTGGTGCTGAGGATTGAACTCAGTGCCTCATTTGCAAGGTAAGGTAAGTTCTCTACCACTGAGCCACAACCCCAGTCCCACCACTATTTTCAGAACTATTGCAGAGTACTTCTTTTTTTGTTTGAGAGAAAAAAAGTGAATGATCCTTCAATCACTGATTCTTGACATTTTTATAAAGGTGGAGTACTACGTATTTATCATATTAATGTACCTTATATTTTAGCATTCTTTTAGTGTATTTAGAAGTTGATTTATATTGGCTGTTTTAAATTTCTTTTCCTCTTTCAGCAATATGTTATGTTGCATGACATGGTGGCAGCTCACAGCACTGTGAGAGTTTAAGTTTGTAGAGTAAATGAAAGTACATATTTCAGGTGACAGTTAAGAATTAAAAAAAAATGACCATTAAGTGTTAAAGTGTAAAGTAAATCCAAATTATACATATACATTTGTTTTTTAAAAGAGGTAAAAATACGTGTTTGGATTCCTGAGTTTATATCTAATTCCTTCATTTATGTAAATTTTAAATTTTCTTTTTCTACAATACAAAAAGGTAGTGTAGTGTAGGCACTATGCGCTCTAGGGATTTAGTCTTCTTGGAAAGACAGATGTTAAACAGTAACAATAAGGTGTGATAAGTGTGCCAGGTGTAATGGTGCACACTTGTAATCCCAGGGACTCTGACTGAGGCAGGAGAATTACAAGTTTGAGGACAGCTTGGGCAGCTTAGTGAGAACTTGTTTCAAAACAAAAAGAGTGGGGGCATAGATCAGACATAGAGTGCTTGCCTAGCATGTGTTAGGCCCTTTGTTTGATCCCTAGCAATGCACACACACACACACACACACACAAGTAACACACATAGTGTGATAAATGCCATGATACCTAGAGGTCATTTACTGCAGGTATCAGGGATAGCTTCTTTGAGGAAGTGGTTTTAAGTGGTGACTATTTGAATTGGCCAAATAAGATGAGAAATTGGTAAAGTGAAGGACAGAGAGGGCTACAAGAAGATCTTAAGTGCCTAAAGGCCAGAAATTGCAAATTGTGTGGTCATTATAAGAGCTGAAAGAAAATCAGTGTGACACATATAGTAAGTGGATGATGGGCAAGGCTTATTAGGAATTTGAACTCAATCCAACAGCAAGCCATTGAAGCACTCCTTTGTGTGGTCCTAATGTTTTATGGTACACTGAAAAGAACGGAATTTTAAGTAGTGCTAAAGCTTTAAGAAAAATAAAGTCTTAATTTTATTTTTTTTGTACCAGGGATTGAACTGTTAACCACTGAGTCACAATCCATTTGCTTTTTTATTTGGAGACAGGGTCTCCCTGAGTTGCTTAGGGCCTCTAAATTGCTGAGGCTGGCTTTGAACTTGCAATCTTTCCTTCCTCAGCCTCCTGAGCTGCTGGGATTACAGGCATGCACCATCACACCTGCCAAAGATCATGGTTTTAAAATAAGGCTTTTATTATAAAAAATGAATTAAATATCATTCTTTAAAAGTTGTTTAATCAAAATTTAAACTATTTCCTCTTTTAGAGAGAGAAGTATTTGTCATATAGACTAATATTGCAAAACAATAGTGTTTTTCCTCACCCATCTTTATATTCAAACTAACGTGACTCTCCTGCAAACAATATTAAATCTGGGGGGGGGGCTGGGAAATGAAGAAGTAAGAGGAAGAGAGAATGCTTAAATATTAGGTGACTCAAGAAAAACCTCTTGTCCTTTGGAAGATCTTTTTAAAAAGTGTTTAGCTAATTTAGATTTTCAAGGAAATAATACACAAGGTAAAATGTTATAATGCTTAATTTATTTAATAAATTTAGTCATATTTAAAATAATATGTAAAAAGACTAAAGAGTATTGAAGGCTGTGAGACATTAGGGTTATAAATAGTATAAAAAGAATACTGGAACTGTATTCAGAAATAGTCTATGGATATATCTTTCATGTGCAAATTTTCAAATGCTGTATATTTCACACACACATACCATACATAGAAGAATATTATAATAAAAATACTCTTTAAAATATGCTAAATTTTTAAAGTTTTCATGTTAATAGAAATTTGAGTTTGACCTGTTTCAGTGACTCTTCTGTATAGATGCATTGTGTTTATTTTCTGAGATGGATGGATGGATATGTTATAGCTAAAATTGATCATTCACAGGTGTCATGAATGTTAAAGTGTAAACACAGGCACTTGACATCGCCTGTACACAGTTTATCCTGTCAGGAGACAAACTGACACACCCATGCTTTGTTGGTTTAATCCTATTTCTCAAAACATTGGATTTATGAGTATTTTTGTGTTAACACTAAGATCAGGAGACCTTTGAATGGATCATTGATTTGTTTGCCCTGCTTTTATTTCAAGTTTAAGGATATTCTTTTCAGATTTTTCTTTCTTAAAATTCAGAAATAGAAGAGATATTTTCTACAGACCTTGTGCCAGGAGATGTGATGTTCATTCCTTTAAATGGAACAGTCATGCCTTGTGATGCAGTACTTATTAATGGTACTTGCATTGTAAATGAAAGCATGTTAACAGGTGAGTTAAACCAAACCAATAAAATTGTATCAATCGTTTATAACTGATACTAACATTAAATAGTTAACTGTTTAAACTTTTAAAATTAACTGTCATGTATATCTTTTACTCATAAATGTGCGTAGACCAAATTCTGCAAAATACTTAGCTGCGATCCTAAATAACCATGCTGGTATTGGGTACGTGTGTTGGCCTGTCTCTTGCTATTTTTTAAAATATTTTTTAGTTTTAGGTGCACACTTTATTTTACATTTGTGTGGTGCTGAGGATCAAATCCAGTGCCTCATGCATGCTAGGCAAGCACTTTACCACTGAGCCACATCCCAGCCCCATCTCTTGCTATTTTTTGACATAAGGAAATGATTTATAGTAAGGAAAGAAGAAAAGTCCTTTGCCTACAGAAAACATAACATATTTGCCTCCCTGTTTGTTTTGTAAAAAATGGGAATACATAATGATTTATATTTATGCTAAACTGGGGAAACGTAGACTTTTAAAAAAGTAGACTACCTCCAGACCATAATCTGGAGGTAGATATTTACATCTTTTTAAATATGTGAATGTAGTCAGTTTGACAAGAAGATGTTTCCTATATAACCTTAGGAAACTAGAGTTTTGTATTAAAATACACAATCACATATATGCTTTAATATCCAGTGCCTCCTTTGAACCAAATTATATAAATGTACAAAGAACTAAATTTTGAAAAGAATTTGGCTGTTAGTGATTGCTTGGGATAACCCCCAAACTCCTTATTTTTATCTCCCTTGCCCAGATGCCTTTTCCTTGTATGTGTGTGTGTGTGTGTGTGTGTGTGTGTGTGTGTGTGTGTGTGTTGAGAGAGAGAAAGAGTGTGTGTGTGTGTGTGTGTATAGGGGTTGGCTAGCCATGGATATTCATATTATAGGGTATTTGAGGTAACAGTGCTTTCTAGTTCCATTGTTAGGGGTATAAGAACAGGTGCTAGGGTATTGCAACTCCCCTGTTCATCTTCAAAATTATTTGAAACTCGATAGCACTATCATTTCCAAATATAGACAAATACTACCTTTTAGTCACAGATCTCTTTCTGGAATTTGTATGGGAGACAAAACTTCATATCTAGGTGACAAAGTTCAGAGAAAAAAGGCTAATTAATTCAGCTGTAATTCTTAACAACTATTGTAAGCAGTACTCTAGTATTTATAATATTTCACAATTTAAGGTTTTTATGTTTGGTACTAGTTCTGTGTGTGCTTTCATTTAATTTAATAATTTGTGATTTTTTTTAAATAGGAGAAAGTGTTCCAGTGACAAAGACTAATTTGCCAAATCCTTCAGTGGATATAAAAGGAATGGGTGAGAAAATATATAGTCCAGAAACACATAAATGACACACTTTGTTTTGTGGGACGACTGTTATTCAGACTCGTTTCTACACTGGAGAGCTCGTCAAAGCCATAGTAGTTCGAACAGGTAGAAAATACATCTCTTGTATATTTTAGCATGTTTGATACCTGTTGAATGTTTAAAAAGATATTCTGTTCTGGGAGATAATTGTTATTTCTGTATAGAAAATGTAAGTAATTTTAATTTCTTTCTTTCTTTTTTTTTCGTGGGGGAAAGGATTTAGTACTTCCAAAGGACAGCTTGTTTGTGCCATATTGTATCCCAAACCAACTGATTTTAAACTCTACAGAGATGCCTACTTGTTTCTGCTGTGTCTTGTGGCAGTGGCTGGCATTAGGTTCATGTACACGATTATCAATAGCATTTTAAATGAGGTATGTATGAGGGCTCTTACTAGGGTTGATCCTTAACTATTTACCTCATGTGACTGTTGAGAATTTTGAAATGTGACTAGTAAGACTGAGAAACTAAAATTTTAAGCTAATTTAAAGAAGACATATGAACCTAATAGTTATTGTATTACAAAGAACAAATATAGGATATTTCTGTCATAGCATTCAGGGGTTTTTGTTTTTTTCTTTCTTTCTTTCTTTCTTTTTTTTGATGACTCTGGGTTAGATGGGCTTTTACTTGCCATTTTTTTTTTTTGAGCGGGGAGGCGCTAGGGATTGAATACAGGGCTTTGTGCTATGTAAAGCAAACACTCTACCAAATGAACTATATCCCCAGTCCCTCTTGCCTATTTGTGACTTTAAAAAAGGAAAAAGAAAAAAAAACACATAAACCAAAAACTTTATTTTTTATCTTTGGGATACAATATACAGAATAAATTTATTTTTTGAACATTTAATTGAAAGGACCTTGTAAGATCTCTTTTTTTTTCCCTGGTGGAGACTGGGTCAGTATGGCGCTTACCGGATGAACTGTATCTGGCAGAGTTTGTTGAACTTGTTTTAGAAGTGTGCCTTGTGAAAAATGTAGGACTATAAAAATATAACTGTCAGAAGTTTCCTGTAGCTGGGATTTTACAGTTCTCTTGACCATTCATTGAGTTTCTATTTTGTAGAATCTCTGAAGGAAAAAAATTAGATATCATAATAGATGTGTATATGTATGTATAAGTATACATATATACACTTGTAGCTACACACATGCTTGTATATCAAATTTAAAATGTTTAAGACTTATTGAATAAATATCCACATTAATTTAGTAAATATTTAATATGGGGTTTGACATTTAGTTTTTGTTTCATTTGTAGGAAGAATTTGGGGTAATAATTATAGAGTCTCTTGATATCGTTACAATTACTGTGCCACCTGCACTTCCTGCTGCAATGACTGCTGGTATTGTGTATGCTCAGAGAAGACTGAAAAATGTTGGTATTTTCTGTATCAGTCCCCAACAGATAAATATATGTGGACAGCTGAATCTTGTTTGTTTTGACAAGGTTGGTTCAGTTTCATAATTGTTCTCAAAGGTTACTGGGTAGCTTTTAAATATTTAGATTGCTTTCATTTTTTGTCAACAAATTTATAGTCATTTTTTTAATGTTTCTAATTTCCCTCTTTCTCAGTTTGTTTACTTATATATCTTTTAAAAATATTTTTTAGTTTTAGGTTTACACAATTCCCTCCCTCCCTCCCTCCCTCCCTTCCTTCCTTTCTTCCTTCCTTCCTTCCTTCCTTCCTTCCTTCCTTCCTTCCTTGATTGAACCCAGCACCCGTGCATGCCAGGCGAGCGTGCTATTGCTTGAGCCACATCCCCAGCCCTATACATCTTTTTTATATTTTTTTTATTTTCTCAATTTTTAAAGCTTTGGGATGTTACTTATTTGCTCAAATCTGCAATTGATTAAGTGCATCCAGTATTATGCCTTGTTCTGTGGTAATAAGTAAGCTGGACACAGTGGCATGCACTTTTAGTTCCAGTGCTTTGGACAACATCTGAGACAGGGCTCTCCTAAGTCCACAGGTTTGAGGTCAGCTTTGGCAACATAACAAGAACCTGTCTCAAACAAAAATAATAATAAAAAAGGTTCAAATATAGTAGCAATAAGTGTAAAAATTATGTGAACTTTGTATTTTTAGGTAGTCTTAATTTAACAGAATAGGCTCCATAGACACATTTGCTATGATTTTTTTTATTTGCTCATAAGTATATGTGTTTAATGTTGCTCTAATTTTGAGTACATGTTGCAAAATTATGAAGGTCAGAAATTTTATGAAAATAACAAATTGTGTACTTTTGTGAGATATGTTTTCCCTTAATGTTTCTCTCTCTATTTTTTTGGTACCAGGGATTGAACCCAGTGGCACTTAACTACCAAACTACATTCCTAGCCCTTATTTACTTATATATTATATTTTATTATACACATGCATTTATTATATTTGGAGACAGGCTTCAGTAAGTTTCTGAGGCTAACTTTGAACTTGTGATCCCAATCCTCCCGCCTCAGCCTACCTAGCTGCTAGGATTACAGGTGTGTGCCACCATGTGTGGCCTATTTCTCCTCTTGAAGGGAAGTTAGGTATTGCTGAAAGATTAAACTAGAAAACCTTTCTTCAAACTGTTCTAGGTAACTGATAAAAGAATTTTATTTTTTGATCACTTTGTTTTCAAACATGAGAAATGTATGTTTTACTTAACACCAAAAAACCCCAAATAACCCAATCAATAAATGGGCAAAGGAACTGAGCAGGCACGTCACAGAAAGAAGAAACATGATTAGTCAACAAATATATGAAAAAATATCTAACCTCTCTAACAGAGAAATGCAAATTAAAACTACATTGGGATTCTATCTCATTCTAGTCAGGCAATTATCAAGAATGCAACTAACAATAAATGCTGGCAAGGATGTGGGGAAAAGGTACATTCATACATTGCTGGTGAGACTGCAGATTGGTGCAACCACTCTGGAAAGCAGTATGGACAGTCCTCAGAAAACTTGGAATGAAACCACTATTTGACTCAGTTATCCCAATCCTCACTTTATACCCAAAGGACTTAAAATCAGCACACTACAGTGATGCTGCCACATCGTGTACCTCAATTCACAATAGCTGAACTATAGAATCAGCCTAGGTGCCCTTCAACAGATGAATGGACAAAGAAAATGTGGTACATTTACATAATCAAATGCTATTCAGCCATAAAAAAAATTAAGTTATGGCATTTACTGGTAAATAGATGGAACTGGAGAATATCATGCTAAGTGAAATAAATCAATCTCAAAGAACCAAAGACTGAATGTTTTCTCTTATATGTGGACACTAAATCACATTAAGGTGGGGGAGGGTAGGGAAGAATAGAACTACTTTGGATTAGACAAAGGGGGATTAAGGGAAGGTAGAAGGAATGGGAATAGGAAGTAGAAAGAAATCAGACATTACTTTCCTATGTGCTCATATAAATACATGACCAGTGAATGTAATTCCACATCATGTATAACCAGAAGAATGAGAAGTTAAACTCCTTATGTGTATGATAAGCCAAATATATTCTGCTGTCATCTATAATTAATAAGAACAAATTATGTACTGTATGACTAATGTTATTCTACAACATGTACAATCAGAATAATGAGAAACTATGCTCCATTTATGTATGTTATATAAAAGTGCAAACATGTTTTGTTTGTCATGTATAACTAGAACAAATTTTAAAAATTAAAAAAAGTATGTTTTGAAAAAAATTAAAAGGTTATATACTCCCATCACTTTTATTTATCTCTTCAAAAAATTTGTTTATGGTGTGTGTGTGTGTGTGTGTGTGTGTGTGTGTGTAAGAGTGCTGGGGATTAAAACCTAGGAGCTCACAAGCATATATAAGTACATGCTCTACCATTGAGCTGTACCACAGCTCTTGGAATCTTTTGTATTAAGGAAGTTAGTTAATAGATGCAAAAGTGGAGAAAAGATACAGGTATAATAAGCTCTCATCTACTTATTAAGAGTTATCAGCATTTTGTCTCTTACCCCACCCATTCTCTCTTTGTGAAGGAGGCAGCATCAGACATTGTAACATAACATCTACACCAGTAATTACCTTCATATGTCTGGAAATAAGATGCTTATAAAAAAAGTCATTACCACACCACCTCTATCACACTTTTAAAGTTTAACAGTTCTTAAGTTTTGTCTAATATCCATTTATATTCAGATTTCATTGCCTATCTCAAAAATGTCTCATATTTAAAGGTGGGATTTTTGTATTACGTTGGTTACATAACTAATCTTTGCCTTTCTTTCTCCCTCAACCTTAATCATTTTGTTGAAGAAACCAGGTCATTACATCTGGACTTAACTTCTTCCCCCAATACCATTTAACTTACTTCTCTGGACTCCCTATACCCTAAGCCATCTCAGCATTATAGGTATTGTTTACTGACTAATACATTGATTGGTGCATTCTTTTTATAATATAAGCACATAAACATACGACTGTTCAGATATGTCCACTTCACTCCTACATGGTAGGGCCATATAGTAACTACTGTTCTGAACCTTGCTTCCTATTTTAACCCTTTGTTCTGGAGACATTCTCTGTTAGTAATTGGTGATCTTTCCTGTTCTTTTCTTTCAGATTCTTTATATTACTCCATTGTGTATATGTAGCATAGTTTTTAATGATATGTGTGTGCATTTTCTTATTTCTTGAGGTATAATAGTTACTTTGTGCATATGTGCTCTTTTTATTTTAGACTGGAACGCTTACTGAAGACGGTTTAGATCTCTGGGGGATTCAACAAGTAGAGAATGCCCGGTAAATATCAGCTGGATTTGATAGTTTATTAGTTAATTTTTCATATTTTAGCACATGCAGCATTCAATTATATAACAAATAAAATGAGACAAATGCATAACTACTGCCAAACTGAACAGTTATCATTTTGCCATATTTACTTTAGATCTTTACTTTTATTGTTGGGGGGTGGGTATAAGGGATTGAACCCAGGGGTACTCAATCAGTGAGCCATAATCCTAGCCTGTTTTATTTAGAGAAAGGGTCTAGCTGAGTTAAGGGCCTTGCTAACTTGCTGAGGCTGTCTTTGAACTTGTGATCCTCCTGCCTCAGCCTCCTTAGCCAATGGGGACTATAGGCATGCACCACTGTGCCTGGCTATATTTACTTTTAAAAGATTAAAATATTAAAGAAATTGTGTAGAAATTAGAGTCCCACTCTCCCTTTCCCTGTTGCTATTACCATTCTTAAATTATTTTTATTTTTGTATATTTTATATTTTTATCACCTACATAATCTGAATAAACATACATGAGTGGAATGTTGCGTTTTTGCAGCTTTTTCTGCCTTTCAGATTGTTTTTAATATTTATTCATATTGATATGTAGATCTAATTTATTAATTTGAATAAAATTATTCTGATGTATAATTAAACATAATGTCTGTTCTACTAAGACAATATCATTTTTTCTCCTTGCACTTTAACCATAATACTACAATTAAATTTCTTGGACACAGCTTGTGACATGTGACTGAGTCTACATAAGCAGATCCTTGTAGGTGGTAGCCTGGATTTGGCTTCAGCTGTGCTACCAGATATTGCCTGTTCTCTGCCTGGTGATGGTAGTTCTTATTTACACTCTCCCTCAATAAAGAAGATTACACTCTCCCCGTTGCTGCATATCCTTGCTTAAATTTAGTTTTGTTGGACTTGTAATTTTAGCTGAATGAACAGATATGAAATGGATATTTATTATTACTTTATTTACATTCTTCTCATTACTTACAAAGTTAAGCATCTTCATATTTTGGGGGAGGAGAGTCATTTGTCATTCTCTCTGTTACCTATTTATAACTTTTTGTGTGGTTATTCTTTTCCTTATTGTTAGAAGTCATTTGTATTTTCTGGGTTTTATATTAAATTGTTTTAGTACTGTGCATTGCACATTCCCTTAGGCTCATCTATTTACTTTTTTTTTGAAGCTCAGAAGTTCTAGTACTATAGTTGTGCTTATATCATTTTTTAATCCCCTTAGATATCTTCCAGATTTGGGTTTATATATTTTGACAGACTGTATTATTTGGTTATGTAATTTTAAGAGTTGTATCTTCTTGCTTGTTTATCTCAGTAACACATATTACCTTAAATTCTATTTCGTTTAATATTTATGTAGCTACACACAGCTTTCTTTTGCCTAACACTTGCCTAAAATATCTTTCTCCATCTGTTTGCTTTTCAGTCATTGTGTTTGATGTACTTATTGTTATCCATTTACATATAAATATATTTAGATATATTTGAAATTATTTCTACTATCCTTCATCCCAAATTATATGCATATTTTTTAAATTTTCTCCTATTTCACTGTCTCTCTCATTTTCTTGGAATTTATGCATCCTTATCTTTACTGCTGGTTCTTAATTTCTTTTTTCATTTCTGCCTTCTGAAAACCCAGACAATAGATTACTTTTATTCTGCTTATTCCTCTCCTTTCTTAAGTATATTTATTACATAGTGTTTTATGATTTTGATTTTATAAAGTCTGCATGTTTAGATTTGCCATTGAAAAAAGTTTCATTCCTCTGGATTAAGTTATCATTTTATGCAACTACATTCGTGGATTTTATTTCATTGTCACTCTTGAATGATTGTATAACTATGCAGGTATCTAGGTTGTCATTTCTATTTTCTCATTATTTTGAAGGTGTTACTTCATTTCTCCTGACACTTTTGTTTTGTATGTGGCTATAGCTTTGTTTCCTATTTCTGTATTATATTAAAATCCAAGTCCTTGGAGTATAGAGATGGCTTCCTCTCCTCCCTCACGGGCCACAGCATCAGCTCATGTGCACAACCTTCCGCTTTTCCTTTCCCTCTTTTTCTGGCACTTGGAACACTTCCCTTTCTTAGGAGATCAGTTTTGGATTTAAAAGTTTGTCTCTCTTTCTCCAGCCCCTGCACTGGGGCTCAAACTCATGTATCCCCAACCCTTTATATTTTTTTTAAATTTTGAGTCAGGGTCTCACTAAGTTACTTAGGCTGGCTTTGAACTTGCAGTTGTCCTGCCTCAGCCTCCTGAGTCACTGGGATTACAGATGTGTTCCACTATGCCCAGCTTGAATTTAAAAGGGTTTTGTTTTTGTTTTGTTTTTTTAAGTGAAGTCTTGCTGTGTTGACCAGGCTGATCTCAGATTTGTGATCCTGCTGCCTGAGCTTCTCAAGTAGCTGAGATTATAGGCATGTGCCACCCTACCTGACTTGAAAGTAATACAAAACTGAAATTGCCTGTTAGAATATTGTCTTGAGTCTAGGGATTTATGAACCTAATTCAGTGTATTTTCTGTTTAGATTTCTTTTACCAGAAGAAAATGTTTGCAGTGAAATGTTGGTAAAATCTCAGTTTGTTGCTTCTATGGCTGGCTACCTGTCATTCACTTACAAAAATTGAAGGAATGCTTTCTGGTGATCCACTTGATTGAAAAATGTTTGAAGCCATTGGATGGGTAAGTTCAACATTTTAAAATATAAGTAACTTCAAAAAATTATATTAAAATTAAATTACTCTACAGTAGGATTATTTCTGTTGGTAGTTTTGATAACAGTCTATCTTAAAACTGTAAAAAAGAATCAACTATGAAATTTCTAATGATGGAGAAATATTTCTAATTGAATGAAAAGTATCTGTTTCAGCTGAATTAACACATTTAAATACCTTTAATAGAGGCTGATCACTTAGGCTGTGTTTAATGTTTATAAAGTAATTCAGGTATCTGTAGCTGGTGCAAGTATGTTAGAAGTCAATAAGGAGGACCTTAAATGAGTCAGTAGGATGACTTCAGACCTCAATTTCTTGGCATTTTTAAGTTTCCTTCTGTTTTGCCACTGGTAATTTTAATTTGTAAGTACTTATGGTTGTTACACTTTGAAAGCATTCACTTCTTGTTTTTTTTTTTTTTTTGGGGGGGGGGGACTGTGGATTGAACCCAGGGGGTGTTTAATTAACCACAGTCTTGCTAAGGTGCTAAGTAAGGGTCTTGCTAAGTTGTTGAGGCTGGCTTTGAAGCCTCCAAGTTGCTGGGATTATAGTCGTGTACCACTGCATTCAGCTACAGCATCCACTTATTTATAGGTGCAATAATAGTATTTTAAAGATCCTTTCTAGCTTTTGAGTTATTCATTTTGTCTGGGAACATTTCCCCTGTTCCCCTTTTGTTTGTTTTTGGTTTTTATTATTCAACTGGATGTTACTTTGCTATTCAAGTTTGAAGGTCTGATTTGATAATTCTGGGCAGTTGCAGTCAGATTTTTATTTTTGCCCATATGTCTCTTTTAAATCAGTTTTTATTAATCAGTATTTAAGTTTGCCTTTTGTTTACTATTTGAAATCTGCTCCAGCCCCTTCTTTGTTTTCTTTTTGTTGTTTTTGTAATTTGTTAACATTTTGAAAGAGAGGGAGGTGGATGATACATACTCTGTCTGCCATCTTTAAAAGTTCACAGTAAGTACTCTTCATATTTAATTCCTGAAGAGGCGCCTCACTTTATTTATAGAGAGAGAAGCAAAATGGGATGATTTATCTTTTTTGTTCTTTAATGCTTTTCTCCAGTAAATGGGTTTTCAATAGATTTAGTGTTCAATGTTTGATCTTTTGAAAAAATTGTATAAATAAGTAAATTCGCATAATAGAAGTTTTGTAGACCCTGAGATGTTTTGATCCTTGACTTGATAAGATCTTATATATCAGTTGATGGTTTCATATAACCAGGCACGAATGATCCTTGTAATTAATGTCATAAAAGTTACATCCCAATTCCAGAGACTTTAACATGTAGAGAGAAATAGAATTATATAAGATTGGTTAATTGGTCACAATTTTCTTCATTTTTTTACTGATAAATCACTTCAGTTATAGTCAAATTAGTGTGTTGTTTCTCTTGAAAACAAGTTTAATATAGGGTTTTGTTTGAGTTAATTTATTTATTTGATGTTGGGGATCAAATCCAGGGTCTTGAGCATAGTAGGCACATATTCTACCATTGAACTATATACCCCCATTTGAATTTTTTTTTTAACCAAGGAAAATGTTTTTAAAGTAAAATTTCAAGGGATTAAGGTAGTACTAGCCTAACAAGAAATGTTCATACTAAAACTCTAAACTCATATTTTGGTGCCTTAGTCTGTTCTGTACCTGTTCTATTAACTATATCTGTGAGCTCCATATACTGTGGAATCTTCTCCTGTTGGAGGAAAGGAGTCCTTAGGAGCCGCAAGAACTCTGTTTTCACAGAGCTATTACCTAAATCCAGTAGGTTATAGGAGCAAAATGAGAGATGTTTTTCTCATTTCTTTTCTCAACTTTAAACCTCATGTATCCCTTATATCATGTGTTGCTAGGTATCCAACTAGTTCTCTTTGTATTTTGTTTTACTTATGTGAGATAGCAGTTTTTTTTTAATTGACTGAAAATGGCCATTAATTCCATTTAAAAATGTATTCAATGAACTGAATTTTATGAAGTGATATAGTGAATTGCCACAGTCTGGCTGGGCACAAAATCACGAGCCACTCACAGCTTTGTAGATTCAAACAGCAATTCTTTATTCCCGAACTCACACTGGCCCTCTACAAACACGTTCTGGGGAAATCCACGTTCTTCTCCAAAATTCATGTACTCCATCAGGCTTTGAATCCCAAATACTTTCTGAATCCCAGGAGAATTCAACTGGGAACTCAAGGATCGGGCGTGCCTGAGGCAGCAGGATACGCCTGATTCCCACAGGGTATACCTTAAACCTGGAACCGCCCTAAACCCAAGGAGCAGGATACTCCCTAAAACCTGATCCGCCCTAAACCCGGACCCGCCCTGGTCCTTGAGCAAGGTCACCTTACTCAAGCATACATGCAATGTCACTGCAAATGATCTAAGACAAGTCCATTTCCACAATGGAGAGTCCATCCTCTAAGCAACATGGGGTACGCTGGCAAGGAAATTTCGATGTATCATTCCTTGTTGGCAATGGCTCTCAGCAGTGAATATTTTCCTTCCAGATTCTGGAAGAAGCAATAGAAGAAGAAACAGCACTTCATAATCGAATTATGCCCACTGTGGTTGGTCCTCCTAAACAGCTGCTTCCTGAATCTACACCTGCAGGAAACCAAGAAATGGTGTGAAATTGCTTAATGCTGGATAGTACTATTTATTGATGCATCCTTAATGTTTAATTGTGATTTTGAAATATTGCTAGAAGAGGGAGTCAGATGTCTTTCTCCTATGCAGACATCTATGTTTTAGTTCATTTATCAAACTATACCTTTGGTGTGCTATGTGCATTCTTTATAAAATGTTGAGATTTAATTCTCATGCCATTACTTTTCTTTCCTGTATAGTGAGCAGCTTTTAGTGTCTTATGACTTACATACATGATCATTAATCCTTTAAAATTACATCTGTATACCTAGAATTTCATGAAAAGAATATTTAAGTAATTCCTTAATGAGAAAAATCTTTAAGTGATTTTTTAAATTTTCCCTTGTAGCATTTAATGTTTTAATATTTCTAGAATACTAGAATATTTGAAAATTTTCAAGAACATAATGGTAGAGAAGGAATATCAAGTCTTGACTTTCAAATAATGAGGGATCCTTGATACTCTCCCAATGTTTGTGGATGCTTAAAGTTTTTTCTAACTTGACTACATTGATTGACTTAATCTGTACTCTTTTCTTTTGGTTTTAGGAACTGTTTGAACTTCCAGTAAGTGAAGAACATTTATTTGTTACCTAAATGCATTTGTTTTTATTGTTAAAGAATAATAAATGCTTTGTGCATCTTTTGAAATTATATAGGCTATTTATGAGATAGGAATTGTTCGCCAGTTCCCATTTTCTTCTGCTTTGCAACGTATGAGTGTGGTTGCAAGGGTGCTAGGGGATAAGAAAATGGATGCCTACATGAAAGGAGCCCCTGAGGTCATTGCCAGTCTTTGTAGGTAAACTGTGGCTACTGGGGGCTGAATGTCTCCCCGTGTGGACTGTGAAGCCATTGAGTCGTCCTCCACTTTTCATGGTGTTTCTTGCAGCTGCAGTGGGAGTTTGTATTTGCTTCAAGAAATACAAGAAGATCAGCTGGGACACAGTGCTAAAGGGAGTTCTGTCACGTGTGGTGAATCATGGTCTGCAGGAGAAAACTCCAACTGGACTGCTATGCTATACATCTTTTCCACTTGAGCATAGCAACCTGATTCTGAGCATTGCCCTGAAGTCTCTCCCCACAACAAGATGCCTTTACATATAAGGGTCTTCTGGCTGTAACATGTCAGTAAAATGTTATTTTGAAAACAATGGCAGATCCACATGGCCCCACCACAGATGTTTGATCACACACCTGCACTCTACTGCTCAAGGCCCAGTTCCCAGTGTATTCAAACTTACTGGCATCTCTTTTCTATGCCATTTTCATGAATTCCAGTCAATAAAGGCACTGTCTGGTTCAGTCATGATGAGCAACAAGAGATCCTAAAGTTCTCCAGTCCTTCCTGGTGATGGGAATTTCAAATATTTCATGGTATTGGTCTAGCCATATTTCAAGAATGAAGTATATGGCACTGTGGGGTTATGATTCATTCAGAAGTCATTAAGTAGTGAGACATCTTCTCTCAATGAAAGCTCTGGAGAATTCAAGCAGGCAAGTCTTCCCAAATAGTGGCCAAAAGGTCACATGAAGCCAGGCCCATCTGGGTCTAAAATGTGAGGTCCATGTATGTTTTGGCTTTCAACTATGAATGACAAAGCTGAACAGAAAAAGTTGTGTGATATCCTGGCTGAGATTCCCAGTGCTGTGGAGAAAGCCACCCTGGGCCTAGCTCTTAGTTTCACATGTATGTGATGACTTTTCCAAAAACACAGCACTGCCACTGGCTTTTCTAGAATGACTATGGCCAAACTTGGTGCCCAGAATGTGGCAGCAGAGCACAACTTTCTAGCTTACGTGACTCAGAAGGGACCAATGGCTCAACATGGAAGAAGAGGACACTCTTCCTTTCATGGCTAGCATTTGCTGAGAAAGCTTAAAGGGGACCTTTCCTGGGTCTAAGCCTTAGGACAAAATGGTTAATTGCAGCATGTAGCAAGCCCCGTCCCTTCTGGAACATGCTCCAGTTCACCAGCCTGCTGTTCAGTACACTACTAAATCATCTCACAGGCTCTCTTCATGGTATGACTTACAGACTTCTGACCTCCTGAAGACTCTCACTCATTCAGCAGAAATTTCAAAATGAAGGCAGGACATGAACTTATGCCTATTTCACATGCAAAGTGTGAAAACTACAAGTCCCAGAATATACCAGATGTTAGCTGCTGTCTGCCTGCTGATGGTCAGGCAGTCTCTTAGTGGGCAAAGGCTGCTTTACCAGGGCTGCATTGGCCCCATCTTGATCAGGACTCACCTTTTGCATTTGTGATATACTGGTACTGAACCCAGAGCTCTTCCTCATAGTCCCTAATTCTCCAGCTGAATGGGTCACAGTTGCAAGCACCCTTGGGAAGGCTCATATGGTTCTGCACCACGATGGAGGACATCTCACTCTTGGATCTGCAGTGAGGTGAGGTGAAGGTGCTGTGGGCCAGGGGTGGCTCTATGGTACAGTGCTTGTCTAGCTTGTGGAAGGCCCTGGGTTACATCCCATGAACCATATAAAAACAAGACAAGGTGCTGAGGCTGTGCAAACAGCTGCTGTCTCCCTTTCTGGCCAGGGCTTCTGCTATACAAGAACTGGAGGGCTACTTAATAACCTTTGTTTACAGACAGAACAAAATCAGGCCACCTGTGCAGGGCCTAGGAGGGGCCCAAAGCCTCAATCAGAACCAGGTTTCCAGTGCCTGTGCCTGGCCCTCTACTGCACCTTATTGGCCTACATTCCAGAACTGAAGTCCCTGAAATCTGAACAGGAAACTTGGGGAGGCCCCCCACAAACAGGAAACAGAATAGGGGAACAGAAGCATGATTAAGGACATATTCTCTCCAAAGGGAAGTGTCTCCATGCACAGAGTCTAACCCAGCTTTCTGAACTATCACAGGTGCACTGAGAGAAGAAAATGAGGAGAGAGGAGATAGGACAAAGACCTGCCAGGATGTCACAACCTCTAGGCTGTAGATGAGCTGGCGAAATGTTCCTTGGAAAAGCAGCACCTTCGTTCTCAAGCACAGGAGAGCGACTGAGGGTGCTGTGTGGATTTTCATTCACCTTATGTTATTCATCACAAGTGGAATGTTAAGCAACTTAGTGTTACTAAAAAGATACATCCACAGGTCCCAGGCCCAGGCTGGTGAGTCTGGTCTGATCAGAGTCTCTTGCTATCTCTTTTGATGAGAGAGATCATGCTCACCAGCAGAAGGGTGACTGAACCTTGGACCAGCTTCCAAAGGGTGTGCCTGTAGCAGGGTCAGGACAGGGGACAGGGAACAGGGTACAATGGCTCAGCACCACAGTCAGTGCTGTGATCTCTACACCTCTTTCCGCTGTGTCAACAAGCCTTCTAGCCTACAAACCAGGGCTGGAAATTGAAGTTTTCATCACTTTTAAGTGTAAGAGACTCACAAATGCAATTGTCTTAAGATTAGAAATAGGACTGATTGGAACTTAATTCTACATCTAGGAACAGTAACTAGTGCCTTAAAAGGTGAAGAAATATTTGTTGCTTTTTTATATAACTTTTTTAGAACAAGCCAACTAGGTTCTATAAATAAAACAAATAAGGACCAAATTCACTAAAACAATTAAATAGATACTTTAAGTTAAAAAAGCAGTTGTATATAAAATATAATAAATATGAAGAAACCAAAATAAATTTGATACAGATGAAGTTAAATAAGGAAACATGTTTATCTAGAATTCTGCTTTACTTATTGGTGTTTCTGTAACTACTGCTGAGAAGTTTAGACTGACGGTGGTTAACTAGTTGAATAAACTACATCTCATGTTCAGGTTAAAATGATATAATTTTTACATAATAAAAAATTCTGCAATTTATTGTGGTAAAAGACAATAAGTATTTGCGCTGGGGACAAAAGTAAAGCCCTTTGTAGGACTTTTTTCTGATTATGTAGTACATAGGATTCTAGAGAGAATTTAAAAACATCTACTGAGAAGACAACCCATTAGTCAAGGAAATCACTTGACTTAAGACCCCAAACTAGAACATGCATAGACGACAGGTGTAGTGGTGAAAGAGGTTCTGGGCTGGAACATCTGAGTGCCTAGGAAGTGCTCAAGAGTAATGCAGTCACCTTAGAGGGCATCCAAGAGACCAAATTTGAAAAAACTTGAGAATAAAAAAAAAAAAGGAAGGCAACTGGTTACATAACATGATTAACCAGAGAACTCCTGGTGTAAAGGATTCCAAAGAGGCTGGCTATCTAGCCCCAAGGGTATGTGACATTAAATCTGAGACACACAGTGCTGGTGAAGTGTCAAAACATCCCGTGACAATGCAGCAGGCTTCCAAGGCCCTGCCAGCCCCAGAAATGGGCATTGAGGGTACTGTGCAGACAAGTCCAGGTGTTCATGGGTGTGGCTGGTGACCACAGAAAAGAAACTGGTCCCGAGTGCTATGTACACCAAGGGGCAGTGAAAAGGGAGGCTGGCAAACCCAGCAAGGACAGAGCAACAGTGGCAAAGCGTCCATGGGAACATGGCTTGGACATGTGCTAGGAAATGGAGACCATTCAGGGAGACAAAATCCTGTATAGTTTCTGGGCTCACAAACTTCCTTCAGAAGGGTGAAAAATAGGAAAGAAGTTAATGAGCACTGCAGAGAGAACTTGAAACAGAAAAGCTCCTGTGGTGAGGAAGCCAGCACCCATGGGCTGGCCTTCCAGGACTCTGCCATCGCCCACATTCCCCCTGTGGGCCACGTGGGGCACCAGGCCTGGAGCCAGGGAGTCACAAGGTCAGAACTGGAGGGACAGTGGAGGACCTCAGTGGCCTAAGATTACCCTGCCAACAGGTGGTTTTAGACCCTCAGATTCTCCATCTGAGACCCTGAGCAATCCTCCTGTCCCCATAGCACAGGCTCTTCAAAGATTATCTCGAGTCTGAATAAAAGGGTCTGTAGAAAAAAGACTATGAACAATAAATGTCACTTCTGGATCCTATTTTTGTATTTGCTATTACTTCAAGCAGCAGTCCTAGGAAGATAATTTCTGTAACTTCCTACATATCACCATCTCAATTTTAATAACCTTGAATGGCAACTCTGGCTGCAGTTTATGACATGCTGGAAAACATTATATGAGAACAATTTTTTTAAATTTTGCAATTATGAAAAATATTAAGCACACAAAAGCAGAAAAAGGAAGCCAACAATCCCCCATAACCACCATTCAAGTGACCAAAAATCCACCATGACCAACATCCAGGTAGCCAATAAACACCCCAAGACTACCATCCATATGGTTAACAACCACACATGACCATCATCCAGGTCTATTTGGGTTTTTTGGAACAAAAACATAGCTCTGCCCTCCTCAGAGGTGGAGAAAGAAACACCTAGCATGCTCCTTCCCCTGGGATAGTATAACAGGTCCCTGCACTGCCCGCTTCTCAGTACCTGAAGGTGCCGGCCTCCTGGAGTGCATCCTGGTTCACAGCCTCTTGCTCCACCCACTACTTCAGACTGCAAAGTCGGTTCTCTTCTTGATTCTTTAGAAGGACAGAGAGGCATATCTTGGATACCTGCAAGAATTAGGCTGTGAAAAGTCAGAAGGGAAATTATTTGGTCCACCTGTGCGCACCAAGTTGGAGGTTCTGCTGTGCTGCTTGACCAGTTCCCCCACAGAGGGAAACCATACGTCCTCTGGCCAGGCCAACTCTAGAGCAGAATTCAAGAGATGTCCTGAGATTTCTGCAATGCCAGCTGCATACGCCAAGCCACAGGAACCTAGATGGGCAGCTCACCACACTCAGTCACAAAATCCCCACTGCTCAGGAAGGACCTGCTGGGGTAGGATGAGAAGCATGGGTATGACTCTTACCACTGCACACATTGTCCCCATTCAAGAGGCTGAAGAGGATGGTGACTCTCCTCATGTTGCATGGGCAGCTCTCCTGGTCCTTGAGCATCCCCATGGCACTCAGCAGTCTGGTGATGTCCAGGACCTGTGCCTGCCAAGGGAAACAGCATATTTTCTGTTGCTGCCATGTCCAGGGTGTGTAAACGCTGTGCTACCCACATGTGTAGATGGCCTGGTGTCCATGGTGAAGTTGACCTACTGACCTCCCCTAGCTGCTCACTGTGTGTTGTCCAACACCCCTGAGAACCACTGGCAAGGTAATGGCTGACATCAGGGATTTGGTCAGTGGTTGAGGGATAGGAAAGAGCTAACTAGGAGCCTTTATAAAGAAAGGAATGCCAGATATTGTCCTGGTAAATCCCTCACACTTCCAGCATAAAGAGAAGGCAAGGCTTAGCCTGACCCTGGCACAGCCACCTGAGCTCCTCCAGCTCAGCCGCCTGTAGCTAATGGGGGAGCAGAGAACTCACATCACCACCCCTCAGGTCCACGGCCCCCCACTCTATCTCCTCCCGACCTTCCTCTTTCATTTCCATTTCTGCCACCTCCCTGACTTTCTGGTCTCCGCCTCCATTGCCTCTTCCTGGTTGCCTTTGGCTTCAAGCAAAGGGAACACAATCAACTCACCGCTTGGAGAAGGAAAAGGATGAGGTGGCACCAAGTCTGTGCCTAGGCTGAGCCTCACCAGGGTTTCCTCTCCAAAACTTTAGTAGCAGCCCAGTTAAGGGGACATCTGTCATCCAGATCAGCATGAAATCCACTGGTCAGGTGCCCCACAGCCTGGACTGAGGGATGGCACATGACCCACAGCACACCAGCTGATATACTCGGGTCTGCTCCTCGGCCTTCCCATGGCCCTGGGGATCTTTACTGTGAGCAAGAAAGTTCAGGGCCACATCCTGAGTTCCTGCTGAGAGCAGGTGCTGATACTCAAAGTTTACTCAAATGTAGCAGCCCTGACTCCAGCCCCATAGGAGGCTGTCTAACTCGGCACCTTCCACCTGCCTCTCTGACCCCACTGCAGCAGATTGCCACCTTGAAATTCAGATTTTGGACTGCATCCTGGCATGAGAAGCTGGCTAATGCTTTCTTCTTGTCAGTCATACTCCAGGACTTCCAGAGTCCTTCCCCAGCAGGGTTCAAGGGGTCCTGAAGGTTGAGTGGCATCGGCTCAAGGAATGAGACAAGGAGTCATTCCATTGGAGCAAAATCCACAGAGAGAGCTCTAATACAGCTTTCTCTGGGTCACCTTTTATTACATTTTTTCTTATCATTATGGATTCAGAATCATTAATAGAATATGTCATTGATTTTCTCAAAATGTGGCATTCCCTTTGCAATCATTATGGGTATAGAAAAATGCGTCATCAATTTACATTTTCCCAGGATGTGATATTTCCTTAACAATCAATGTGGGCACAAAATCATTAATAAAATGCATCACTAATTTGCATTTTTTATATTTTCTCGAGATGTAGTATTTTCTATGTTAATAACATATGCCAAACCATGTAACCAGATTCTAAGTCTCCCAACCTATCAATAACCTTTAAGTTTAAAGCACACCTGTACTTTATTTCTAATCAAAGATCCCCATCTAAAGAATCCCCCTTAAAACTTATACTTAAAATATCCTAAAGTCTATAAACTATTCTTAAAACATCTTAAGGACCCATACAGCTAAGAACTTAAGAATTCTAAGCTTAAGAATCTAAATAAAATAATATTTACAAAACTTCAAGAATAAGCCCAGGATGGCCAATTTCATTCCTTTCACAGTCCTAGAGTTGCTACCCAGGGCAATTAGGCAGGGAAAAGAAAAAAATGTACTGGGATTGGAAAAGAAGTACTATCCTCACAGACAGATAACACAGTCATCTATATTGAAACCTCAAAGAAGACACACTGTCCCTTGTATGCCTTGCTAATGAACCTGCAAAGGTGTAGGACACAGAGACAAGGTGCAGCCATGTTTCCAAGGGCTAGTGATGAAAAGTATAAAAAAATTGAAAAAAATAATTTTTAAAAATATATATTTTTTTGTTGTAGATGAATACAATACCTTTATTTGATTTATTTTTTATGTGGTACTGAGGATCAAACCCAGTGCTCAAACATGCTAAACAGGTGCTCTACCACTGCACCACAACCCCATCCCTGAGAAAATAAATTGTTACAATAGCAAAGGAATAAAGTACTTAGGAGTAAATTTCCCAAAAGGATTGCAGACCTTACCATTTGCAAACTGAAAACCATTGTTGAAGGAAATTAAAGACCAAAATAAATGGGGAGATATTCCAGGTTCAGAGACCATGAGATGTAATATTGTTAAGAGGTCAGCACTCCCCAAACTGACCTACAGATTCAAAGCCATCCCTGTCAGAATCTCAGCTGCTTTCCTTGTAGAAAATGACAAACTGGTTCCAAAATTCATATGGAATCCCAAGGGATCCAGAAGAGTAAACAATGCCAAAAAGAGGAGAAAAAATCAAGAGAACTCATTCTTCTTGATCTTATGACCTACTGGAAAACAATGGCAGTGGAGACATAGAAGTATGTGAGGGGAATCTTCATGGCTGCATCAACAGACCTCTGACAAGAGTGCCAAGATCACTCAAGGGATAAAGTACAGTGCCTTTTTCAAATGGTCTGGAACAGCTGGATCTCCACATACAAGAGAATATGCCTGAACCCTTACATCATACCATGTATAAAAAGGAACTAATGTTAAGAGCGAACATTCTGTAGAGATTTCAGAAGGGATCTCTCCATGATAGAGCACTTGCTTAGTGTATGGTCCTAGGTTCAACACCCAGTGCCAAAAACAAAACAAAAACCTTTTAGAGGGAGACACAGGTAAATCTTCATGACCTAGGATTTAGCATCAAGATTCTTTGATGTCAAAAGTACTAGCAACAAAATAAAAAAATAGACACATTGAATTCACCAAAAGTAAAAACCTTCCCAGGTGTGGCAGGGCACACCTGTAATCCCAGCTACTCAGGAAGCTAAGACAGGAAGGTTACAAATCTGAGGTCAACCTGGGCAACTTTGTAAGAATGTGTCTCAAATAAGAAACAAAAAGAGCTAGGGATGTAGCTCAGTGTTAGAGTACTCCTGGTTTCAATTTCTACTACCACAAAAAGAGAAAAAAAATTAAAAGTCTCTGTGCTTCAAAAGAAACCACCAAGAGTGAACACAATCCATAGAATGGGAGAAAACACTGTCATATCACACATCTGACTGGAGATTTGCATGTGATTATCCAAAGAACTCTCATAAGCTATGATAAAGGGAAGACATACAGCCTAATTAACAAAATGGACCAAAGATATGAACAGAGATTTGTCCAAAGACATAGAAAACAGGAAAATCTAATAAACAAATGAGAAGGTACCTGAGGTCATAGCTATCAGAGTCACCAGAGAAACCACTTCACACCCCGAGCCTGCACAGACACAGGTCTGAGAGCACAGGCTGTGGGGGTGTGGAGGGTCAGGACCCTCCTAGCCTGTAGCTTACATAGAAATGGTCCAGCCACTGTGGGAATGGTCCATACAGTCTTCAATCACACAAGTACCAAGTGATCTGATAGCGACTCCACCGTAGGCACAGAGAACATAAATTGCATGTCCACAAGAACCTGTGTGTGGAGGTTCACAACAGCAGACTTGTAACAGCCATCAGTCAAGGGGAGCCCAGATATCCATCAGGGGACAAAAGCCCAGATATCCATCAGGGGACAAAAGCACACTGTGTCCATATGATGAGAAACATGTAGCCATGAAAAGGGTCAAAGTACTTACAGGTGCTCCAGCATGGACAACCTTAAACACATGCTCAAAGAAACCAGGCACCCATCTGTGGAATCAACCCAGATGCCCTTCAATAGATGAATGGTTAAAAAAATGTGGCATTTATACCCAATGGAGTATTACACAGCACTAAAAATGACAAAATCATGGAATTTGCAGGGAAATTGATGGCATTAGATCAGATTATGCTAAGTGAAGCTAGCCAATCCCTAAAAAATAAATGCCAAATGTCTTCTTTGATATAATGAGAGCAACTAAGAACCGAGCAGGGAGGAAGAGCAAGAGGAAAAGATTAACATTAAACAGAGACATGAGGTGGGAGGGAAAGGGAGAGAAAAGGGAAATTGCATGAAAATGGAAGGAGACCCTCATTGTTATACAAAATCACATATAAGAGATTGTGAGGGGAATGGGAAAAAAACAAGGAGAGAAATAGAGAAATGAATTGCAGTAGATGGGGAAAAGAGAGAAGATGGGAGGGGAGGGGAGGGGGGATAGTAGAGGATAGGAAAGGCAGCAGAATACAATAGTTACTAATATGACATTATGTAAAAATGTGGATGTCTAACCGATGTGATTCTGCAATCTGTGTTTGGGGTAAAAATGGGAGTTCATAACCCACTTGAATTTAACGTATGAAATATGATATGTCAAGAGCTTTGTAATGTTTTGAACAATCAATAAAAAATTAAAATTAAAATTAAAAAAAGAGAACATAGTCCTTTTGTTTTAGCTCAGCAGTTGGAGCTCTATCAAAAGCAAGTTAAAATATTTGCAAATACCTTCCCTTATTCAAAAAATAGCAAGGGATGAACATTTCTAATCATTAAAATATAACAAGAAAAAAAATCAGAGAGATACAGGAGTGAGGGAGGGAGGGTGCTAAGAAAAGAGTGTGTACTGTGTGTGGAATTTCTTCCACCTGATGTGAACAGGTTTTGCATTTACTGACTGACTGTTGATATGAAAAAGGACCCTACAAAGTCACATGGGCTTGCCATGCTGGGAGACCCTGAGCCATGAACCATGTCTGTACACCCCAGGAGCTTGGAGGAGGGAGACCAGCAATGCTGAGAGGTTCCAGGAACACCCAGGCCCCTTTTCTGCGTTTTATGTGCTGTTTATGGCAAAGGTCATGCATAGGTGCAGGAGTAAATGATTTTGCAAGGCCACCTTTGATTTTTTGTTTCAAACTGACTCAACTTAGAAAAACCATAGAACTAAGTGTTAAACAAATGCATAACACATACATTTTCTCTATGACAATGATCATTTAAAAATATGTGAAAACACAAAGGCCAAAAAGTTGGGTGGGAATGAAGCAAAATCTCAGCACCCAAGAGCTGTGATTTGCTTTTGCTTTTTTTGTAGTTCTCGGTACTGAACTCAAGCCTTACACATGCTAGGCAAGTGCTCAACAGCTGAGCTACATCCACAGAAAAAAGAAAAAATCTAGATGTCTGGATTGGCAACTGCAGAGGACACTGGGGCATTTGCTGGTGTACCAACCTCCCATTTTGACAGGAGGCAGCCCACACCACATAGGAGCCTGCACAGGGGGATGCACCAGCTGTTCTACTTACACATCCTGATAGATGTCCACAAGGTGCATCAGCATTTTGAAAATGTTCCCAACATGCTAGGGAAGGAAAGAGAAAAAGAAATATGAAAGGCTCAACCAGGAAACAGCTGCCGAGCCAAGAAGGGAGAAGGGCACAGAGACTCATCCTATTCTCCCTGCACAAAAGCCTCAAGGGCTCAAGGGCCAATTTTCATTTTCCACCAGTGAAATGCATGCTGTAAATTTAAATCATTTTCTTTCTCTTTTTTCCTTTTATATTTTTTGGTTGGGGTTCTTTTCTTTTTTGAAACTGGGAATTAAACCCAGGGCTTTGCTTATGCAAGTTAAGTGCTCTGCCACTGAGCTACATCCTAGCCCTTACACTATTTTCTTCTTTTAAAAAAATTAATAATTAATTAATTAATTCTAATTAGGTATATATGACAACAGAATGCATTTTGATTCATTGTACACAATTGCAGCACAACTTTTCATTTCTCTGGTTGTACATGATGTAGCGTTGCACCATGTGCAGTCATACATGTACCTAAAGTAATGATGTCTATCTCATTCCACCATCTTTCCTACCCCCAGCTCTCCTCCCCTCCCCCCCTTTGCCCAATCAAAATTCTTCCATTTTTCTTATGCCCCCCCATTATGGATGAGCATCTACTAATCAGAGAGAACATTCAGCCTTTGGTTTTGGGGGATTAGCTTACTTTGCTTATCATTATATACTCCAGCTCCATCCATTTACCTGCAAAACCATATTTTTACTCTTTTTTAATGCTGAGTAATATTCCATTGTGTATATATATATATATATATATATATATATATATCATAGTTTATTTATACATTCATCTATTGAAGGCCATCTAAGTTTAGCTATTGTGAACTGAGCTGCTATAAACGTTGATGTGGATGTGTCACTATAGAATGCTGATTTTAAGTCATTTGTATCTAGACTGAGAAGGGGGATACATGGGTCAAATGGTGGTTTCGTTCCAAGTTTTCTAAGGAATCAATACTGCTTTCCAGATTGGTTACACCAATTTGCAGTACCACCAGCGATGTATGAGTGCACCTTTCCCCCACATTCTCGCCAACACTTATTGTTGTTTGTATTCTTGATAACTGTCATTCTGACTGAAGTGAGATGAAATCTTAGTTTTGATTTGCATTTCTCTACTTACTGTAGATGTTGAACATTTTTTCATATATTTGTTGATTCAGTGTAGATCTTCTGAGAAATGTCTGTTCAGCTCTTTAGCCCATTTATTGATTGGGCTGTTAGTTTTTTCGGTGTTTTTTTGAGTTCTTTATAGATCCTGGAAATTAGTGCTCTATCTGACATGTATGTGGCAAAAATTTGCTCCTAAAATGTAGGCTCTCTCTTCATCTCATTGTTTCTTTTGCTGAGAAGAAGCTTTTTAGTTTGAATCCATCCCATTTATTGATTCTTGATTTTATTTCTTGTACTTTAGGAGTCTTGTTAAGGAAGTAAGGTCCTAATTTGACATGATAAAGATTTGGGCCTACTTTTTCCTCTATTAGGTGAATGGTCTTTGGTCTAATTCCTAGGTCCTTGATCCACTTTAAGTTGAATTTTGTGCATGGTGAGAGATAGTAAGGTTTAGTTTCATTTTGCTGCAAATGGATTTCCATTTTTCTTAGCACCATTTATTGAAGAGGCTATCTTTTCTCCAATGTATGTTTTTGGCACTTGTCTAGTATGAGATAACTGTATTTACATGGATTTGTCTCTGTGTCTTGTATTCTGTACCATTGGTATATATGTCTATTTCGGTGCCAATATCATGCTGTTTTTATTACTGTGGCTTTGTAATATAGTTTAAGGTCTGGTATTGTAATGCATCCTGCTTCAGTCTTCTTACTAAGATTGCTTTGGCTATTCTGGGTCTCTTATTTTTCCAAATGAATTTCATGATTGCTTTTTTTTATTTCTATGAGGAATGACTTGGGGATTTTAATTGGAATTGCACTGAATCTGTATAGCACTGTTGACAATATTAATTCTGCCTATCCAGGAGCATGAAGATCTTTCCATCTTCTAAGGAAGGTCTTCTTCAATTATTTTCTTTAGAGTTCTGTAATTTTCATTGTAGAGATCTTTTACCTCTTTTGTTAAATTGACTCCCAAGTCCTTATACAATTTTCTTTACCTCAAAAAGCATAATAAGGAAAGATAGCAACTATGAAATGTGTGACATTCACAGCACCAACTAAGAGTCATAAATAACAAACAGCTTCTGTTCTTGTAAGCTCTATTTACTAAACCAGAATCAACTCTGGGAAGTCAAACTTCAATCCTAAGAAATAATGACTTCTTATTTCAGCAATTCCCCTATTATTTCTCAGCACTTCTCCCAACCTGCCCTTCAAGACAGAAGACCCACAAGCATTCAATGTTCAGCTTGTAACTTGCTTTTGCTAAGCAAGAACCTGACACCTAACCCCCAACCAAAACCTCCAAGAGATCTTCTGAGATCTTCTGAAGCTGTTGCAGCCTGTAGTGAGTCTCTAGAAAACAGTCCAGGATCGGAGCAGGAATGAGACTCAAGTACTCAGTGGAGTTTTCTGTATAGGGAACCAGGCTTACCAGAGGCAGCAAACTCAACCAGGATCAAAAGAGATACTCATCCACATACAGCAACTTCTTCCTGCTCTCCATGAAGTTAAGAAACTGGCTCTGAATGAAGAGATCAATACAGAGACTAGGGCAGCAGTGAGAGCACTGAGCAGACTCAAGACAAGGAAAAGCAAGGTCCAGAATCCTCAGATTTTAATGGTGATATCAATACATTGTGAAAACAGACATACAGAGCGAATCAAATGAAAACTGAACAAAATAGCCAAGTGTATGGCACACCTGTGATCCCAGCAACTCAGGAGGATGAGGCAGAAGGAATGCAAGTTCAAAGCTATCCTGAGCAATTTAGTGAGGCCTTATCTCAAAATTAAAAATATTAAAAAGGGGCTAGATATGTGACTCAGTGGTTGAGCACCCCTGGTTTCAATCCCTGGCATCAAATAAATAATTTTTTTTTTTACAATTTTTAAACCATTTTGTGTGTGTGTGTGTGAGGTGGTATTGGTATTAACAAGTCTTTATAAGCTTAAGATTCTAACTGAAGTTTTCATTTGAAAGCCTTTGGGGCTCAGTTGTATGTCATGTAGCGAGGAGTAGCACTGAATTTGGCATAAGACTTAATGACTTATTTACAGCTTCCAAGAAATCCTTCTCAGTAGCAATTTTTTGCCATGCTCGGATTGCAAACATACGAGCTTTTGTGCAGACACTTCTAATCTCAGCACCAGTGCTATTTGGACATTGTCGTGCTAACAATTCAAATCTGATATCTCTTTCAACACTAATTGAAGGAGAATGAATCTTAAAGATGTGAGTCTGACCCTCTGAATCAGGTAAACTAAATTCAATCCTGTATCCAATATCCCTGGCCTCATCAGTCCTGGGTCTAGAGTATGAGGTCTGTTGGTGGCCATCAGCACTTTAATGTTGCCTCAAGGATCAAAAACATCCAGCTGATTAATCAGTTTCAACATTGTTCTCTGTACTTCATTGTCACCTCCAGCAGCATCATCAAACCGAGCCCCCAACGGCATTGATTTCATCAAAGAAGATAAGGTAGGCTTTTTTTTTGTGCTGGCCATTTCAAAAAGCTCATGAACCATTCGAGCCCCCTCTGCAACATATTTCTTTACAAGTTCAGATCCAATAACTTGAATGAAGCAAGCATCAGTCCTAGTAGCAACTGCCTTGGAATAGAGTGTCTTGCCTGTGCCTGGGGGACCAAACAGCAGCACACTCTTGGGAGGCTCAATGCCAAGGTTAACAAACGTCTCTGTTCCTTACTACCACCAACATCACTGTAATTGACATCAGGTTTTTTCTCCATTTGCATCATGGTAACTGTTGCGTCAATCTTAGGAAGCAGTGGGATGTGGATTTGATACTTATTTCTGTCCACACAAACTCTCATCCCTTCTTCAATGTCAGTATATGCCACGTGATCGCTGAGGTCTACCATGAACTTGGCAAACTGTTTCACATTGATAATGTATATTGGGTCATCTGAATCAGCATTAATTATCTTTGTACACCTTGCAACCTGTAAAGGCTGTTCACTCTGGAGAGTTTGCTTATCTGCAGCCAAGTCCCAGAGTGGTGGTGGGGCCAGGCCAGTGTCAGATTCTTTAATACCAGTGAGCTCATTAATTTTCTTAAGAAGTTGTTGACTGTCATCCTCAACCTGCTTAATCTTCCATGAGTAAGTACTCTGACTGTAAGTTTTCAGCAAGGCAATACCCCCCATTATTGCTTGTCATCCTTCTCATCCTCTTTGATTTCCCACTGATCAGCACTGAGGTAATTCAGCATTTTTAGGAAATGCAAGTGTCTTCCTTACTTTCTCAGTGATTACACAGCATCTCTAAAATAAATTTTTACAAAAAATTTCTATTTGAATTTCATTTCAAAATATTCCAAAACTAGAGAAGAGATAGGAACAATTGAGCTCACTTCCTTTATCCCTAATGATAGCAGCTGGCTCCCAGTGGACAGGGAGGGTAAGGGGACAGGGAACTCCACACATGACAGTTATCTGTGTGTGGAAATGAGTGCAAAGTTGTTTTCACATTTAATTCAGATTTATTTTAATTTTTTACTTAAATTTGATTTTAAAAATTTTGTGTGTGGTGTTGGGGAGGCAACCTAGGGCCTCACCCATTCTAGGCACACCTCTGCCACCGAGTGCATCCCAGCCTCCTACAATTTTTCTTGTGTAGGTTTTGCTTTCTATGTCTTCTTTGAAGAATCTTTCCTCACTCCAAGATGATCATATTTAGAAGCATGCTGTTAACAGATCCAGGCATGTAAGGATTTTCCAGAGAGCCACCTGCTCAGCGTGGTCAGGAACTTGTGCCCTTGGACTGCAGCACCTTCAAGATACTGAGAGTGGTCCAGTTCAGAATGCAGCCGTCTTGCTGCATGTGCACACGGGCACACCTGAGAAGGGCGTGTGTCCTGCCATGTGGGGTGCTGAAGTTCCTGGGTGCCACCTGGGACTGGCTGGTCTGTAGCTTTCTCCACAACATCTGTACCATATTCATTCTCCTGTCTTTTGTTCCATCAGTCACTGAAGAGGAGGCATAGAGCTCCACAGAGCTATGGATCTGCCCACTCCTCCTATCAGGATTTTGGTTTGGGGTTGGATTTGATTCTCCATCCTGGCGTTTAGTCCTACTTGGTATCTTTGTTCTCTATTCCTCTGTGACTCCTACTTTGACTTTTTTTCTTTTTTGTGGTGCTGGTGATGGAACCTATGGTCCCAGCCAAGCTAGATAAGTGCTCTGTAGCTAAGCCCCAGCCCCATCCCTGGACCTGTTGTGGCTTTTGCATATTTCTTAGTATTCCAGTTTATCATTTATTTAGCTTAGAGTTTTGCATCTCTGGGTCCCCTTTCTCCTTCTGTAGTACAGTTCTCAATGGGGACAGGGGTATTTAAGCCCCCCTCCTACCCAAAGGGGCCTGGCAATACCCAGAGACACATATGCCTTTAAGAACTGGGGTGGAAGCAAGACCAGCAGCACCTTCCAGGTGGGGGCCTGGCACACTGCTCAACATCCTACAGTGCACAGGATGGCCTCCACTGTACAGAATGCCCTTATCCCCAAAATACAATGGTGCTAACTTCAGGAAATCATGCCAGAATTACATTAGACATAATTATTATTATAATATTTTTTTATTGTAATGGGGAGTGAACCTAGGTGTACTCAACCACTGAGCCACATCCAAGGCCATTTCTTAAATCTTATTTTGAGAAAAGGTCTCATTAAGTTGTTCAGGCTAGCCTTGAACTTGTGATCCTCCTGACTTGGTCTCCCAAGTCTCTGGGATTTCAGGGGTATGGCACCACACCTGGTTTAAAAGTTATTTTTTTTAATGGTAGTAAACTCAACCTGAATTTTACCATTTCAACAATTTTTCCAGAATATACAATATGTCAATGACATCACATTGTCACACAACCAAATTTCAGGAGTCTTTTCATCTTGCTAAACCGAAACTCTGTCCTAATTAAAGACTAACTCTCTTCCCCCAACCCTGGCAAGCCACACTACTCTTTCTCTGCATGTGAAGATGCTAGGGAACCTCTTGGGTGGAATCACATGGTAATTGCCATTTTGAGGTCTGCTTTGGTTCATTAGCTCAACGTCCTTAGAATGCATCTGCAGCATGTGACTGAGCCTGCCTCCATGGCAAGGCTTAGCACCCTATACAAATGCCATCTCTCCCTCCTCCATTCACCTTTCCACAGTCCGCTGGATTCAGTGAGTCTTTTTCTCCAACTGCCTTTAAGACTATATCATCCACAGATCCAAAAATATTTATTTTACTAAACATGGATTTATGTATCATGTTGTTCAAGTAGGAAGCTCACCCATAGGTTGAATTTTCAGTTCCGACAGCATTTAGGAGGAGTGATCTCTTCTCACAATTTGTATCTGCCAAGTCAGCCACCTCAGAAGAATGTACATGGGATACCAGGTAGGATTCTATATATGCATGTAAAAATACATGTGCTGTATAGGCTACAGAGAAAGGGAGACAGGAATTCACATATTTGTTAACTTTAAAAGCACATGGAGAACTATTTCTATTTAATTGGACTAGATTTGTAACACCTACATTTTATAATGCAAAAGGAAAGTCCAACTATACACCATGCCTCCTCTGAACTGCTTGTATTTCTATTCTGTTTGGGTTATTTTTCTCCATCATATTAGGATTTGTAGTCAGAGTCTAGTAGGGTATGGGTTAGTGTCAGGGATTCAGCATTTCCAATGGAAAATAGGAAAATAAATCCAATGTGTATGCAAATATGTGCTACACAAAAATCTTCGCACTCTCATCCAGAACAATGCCTTGATATTACCTTTTCCCCAAGTAAGACACAATTCGAGGAGAAGAGTTAGAAAATCTGTGAATACATATCTGGAATGAAAAATGCTCAGGAGTTCACAACCTTGGAGGTAGTAAGTAAGGGACAGGGTAAACACTCCACAAACATGGAGCTCTGCTGGCCTAAAGACTTCTTGAGAAACTGCCTCTGAGGTTGGGCACTTGAAATATATGTTGTTGTCAGGAGCTTTAGCTTCCTTTGTAGTGAGACCATCAAAGCTGGGTCTGCATCTATGTGACCTGGAGGACATGGTTTCTGATTTTCCAATTGACATGAGGCAGAAGTGCTGAATTTTCTCTTTGTAGGTAAACTGTGGCCACTGGGGGCTAAGTGTCTCCCCATGTGGACTGTGAAGCTATTTGGTCATCCTCCACTTTTCTTGGTGTTTCTTGCTGCTTCACTGAGAGTTTCCTATTTGCTTTATAAAATACAAGAAGATCAACTGAGACACAGTGCTGGAGGGAGTTCTGTCACGTGTGGTGGGTCAGGGTCCTAGGAGAATGCACCAACCATGCTTCTATCCCACAGAGCTTGGCCCCTTGACCATAGCAACCTCATTCTGAACATTGCCCTGAAAACTCTTCATATAACAAGATGCCTTTAGATATAAGGGTCTGCTGGCTGCACCATGTCAGTCACAAGCCATTTGGAAGCCAATGGCAGATCCACATGGCCCCACCACAGATGTTTTATCACACACCTGCACACCACTTCCCTAGGCCCACTACTCAGCAGGCCACAACTTACTGGCATCTCTGTTCTACACCATTTTCATGAAACCCAGTCAATCCAGGCACTGTCTGGTACACTCATAATCAGCAACAGGACATCCAAAGGTTCTCCAGTGTCACCTGGTCATGGGAATTTCAAAAATTTCATGGTATTTATCAAGCCATTTTTCAAGGATGAAGTTGGAGGCACTTTGGGTTTCTATTCATTCAGGAACCACTAAATGTTGACGAAGCTCATTTCAATGAAAGCTCTGGAGAAACACTCAGAGGCAAGGCTTTCCAAGATTGGCCAAAAGGTCACATGAAGCCAGGCCCATTGAGGTCTAACAATGTGAGGTCAATGTGTGTTTTGACTCTCAACTATGGCTGCCAGGTCTTTAAGAATAAAATCATATGATATCTTGGCTGAGATTCCCAGTGTTCTGTGGAAAGATACCCTGGGCCTAGATCTCAGTTTGCAAGGGCGACACTCATGCGTGGCCTCCTAAAATCCCAACACAATTCATGACAATACTTCTCTGAGGTCAGTTCCAGAACTCATTCTCTAAGGGGAATCACGCCAGAGTTCAAGCCCAGGTGGACCCAGTCATCCCTTCCAACCGCCACACAAATGACCACAATTCAAACCAAACACTGCCACATGGCACTCATCTTCTTCCATATAGACACTCATCCTAACCTCTGGCTAGAGGTTTCCATGAGGGGAACAGCCCAAGACAGTGTCCAAAATAAGCTCTCTTGCCCCTCATTTGCCTAATGTCAGGGTGGCCTGGACACCCTTCCTGTGAACCAGGAGTGATCAAATAGGCCTGCCATTAATACTGTTCCGCTTCTCCAATTTGAGGCCTACTGACTGTGGGGTATAGATTCTTTGTGTGAATTGGAGTCATGAGAAATCCCAAGCACCTATGGGCTAGCCTCTGCAGGGCTTTGAAGAACTCATTTGAACCACAGGATCCCTATTCTCACTTGATGGAGGTCAGGAACCTTACAGAGGAAGGCGAGAGACTTCATCAACAATGACTTCTCTTTTTGCCATTTTGGCTTTGGATGCACACATGGGATCTTTCTTGAGATCCATCAGGTGCTGAGAATCTAAGCCACAGCCTAACACAGGGCCAAGAGGCTGATTCAGACACATCCTTTTGCAAAGCAATTAAGCAAAAAGCCACAGGTGATACCCATTCATTTTCATTTGAAATCTGTTTTCTTCAGGCTTCACAAAGGGCTGGCCTGAGGCAAAGACCTTCCTGACATTCAGGGCAAAAGAACAATAGGTAAGCAAAAGGCCCAAAGCAGGGTTTCTCCACTGACACTTTACTGGTCACACTGATATCTGAGTTTTCTGAGATGCTCGCCATTCCCTTCAGTTATCCAGTACATGGCTATGTCACCAAGCTTAGAGGTGGTACATATCTTGGACACAAAACCATGAGCCTATTCTGGAGAGTGGCCAGAATTCAGGAAGAAAACAGGAACTTAGGAAGATAGTAGGTGTTGCCCATGGATAAGGCAAGCCCCAGTCCATTCATAAATTGGGCAGGATGAATGCTGGATAGTTTTCTGCTAGACAGGACACATCCATTGATGCATTCCCTTTTCTAATGTCTACAACCAGGGACACAGTGAGATACACAGACATAGAAACACTCACCTTGTCAAACGACTTAGTAGAAACAGTCCACTCCAAACCAAACATACCGCCTTTCCTACCTATTCTCAGAACATGAGACAAAACCACAAACTCACACCCACACCCACAAAGGCACCTCCTTCCCCCAAGTAGGTCTGTGACTATCCGAAGTGTCGTCTGACTGGTAGGCCATACTATGTTTCCTTAAAATGGCCTGTCCTGTCTCAGATCTGGCCTCCTCGGCCAACTCTGTGAAGTTGTCAGGAGCCAGCGGTGAGCCACTCACTACCTGCTTTCTCAGAAAAGTCCCCTCTTCAGAGCTTTCCTGGCATTTGGCCATCCTCACATCAGTAGGTACCAAGAAAGACTGACTCTGTCCTTGGTAAATCCAAACACGTGAGCCCACTGGGACTGGGACTGGGACTGGCTCTGGGTGCCTGGATTCCTGGATCCCAAGTTCAGAGAATTCCATCACCAAGGAAGTGTCGTGAGGTCACTTCCTTCAGGAACTGAATGAGGTCACTGCCTGGCAACCACTTTGTCCTAACAGTTGGTTTCAAGGGTCCCATGAGATGGAGTCTGCCCCTGCTTTCTGTGACAATTTCACAAGTTAAAATGGTATATCCTTCATAGGCACCAAGGAAAAGCTCTCCACACAGGCCTGGTTTAGTCCATCTTGTCCACATTAAGAAGAGAGAGGCTCGTTCAGACACATCCCTTCATCCTGACCAGGTTGTTTGCATGGAAGATGACGTTTGCTCTCTCAGGTCCTTCATAGCTGCCTATATCTTCTCCAGAGATCATTTCTGCATGGACCTTTGAGGTTCTCAGCAGGTGCTATTTCACAGATATGGAGTCAGAAGCCTGAAGGGGCTGCCTGCCTCCTGGAGGCTCAGGAGAGGCCATGTCCTGCCCTTCCCGCTCCCAGGGGCTGCTCCACCTTCCTGTTCCTTCGGCAGCAACTGGGCACCTTCGCAGCCCCCTCCCCCCACCACTGTGAAACTGCTTTCTCACTGGATTTTTCTCCTGCTTCTCTCTTGAAGAACCTGCGATTACATCAGCCCCCAGGACGATACAGGATAGTCTCCCCTCTCGAGGTCTCTGCGGATCCTATCCATGGGAGGGTTCCTGGGATCAGGCCCTGATGTCTCTGGGAGGGTGCTTACTGTCCTCTCAGTGTGGCTGACATGGATTTGCTGGGCCCCTGCTTTTGCTCATCACAGATCCATGGTGACAACGGTCGAGGGGGAGGGGCTCTGTCTCCTTTCTCCAGTTGGTTCCTCAGCCACCCCTTTCTAGATTTGTAGGCAAGGGATGAGGTTTCATTGGGGCCACTCAGGGTCATCACTCCTAGGACAGCGGTGCCCTTAAAGTTGGCGCACACCCGCATGTATTTACTGCTATCCCACTTTCCCTGTGTGCCCCCATCCTTTGGATGGTGAGGAAAAGAGGGGGGAGGAGAAGGTTCAGAAACCCTGGCTTCATCCAACTGGGCGCTCACAGAGGGAACTGGGAGCGAAGGTCCTCCTACTTTCTGGGGAAATGACCTGGTGCCTTATTCTCTGCTTGGATGAGGTCTGACCACTCAGCAGAGGCAGCCGTGTGCCCAGGCGGCATCTGGGGACCAGGACCCTTCTGCTGTGAGGAGGCCACCTTCGCTATTCTTTGTTCTGAATCAGCTTTCTCTGATATTTGCATATCCACTGTCAGCGTGATGTCCCCTTTTCTATCCCTGTACGTTTGGCTCACCTGGGTATTTATATAAAGTGCATTTCCTGGGCTGGGGGTGGTGGAGTGCTTCCTGAGTAAGTGTGTGGCCCTGAGTTCACACCTAGAAGAAAACAGAAACAAATCTGTATTTCTTAAAGGGAGAATATAATTAAATCCTGCTTTTGTTATGGAATGACCTTGTTGTCTTTTATTAGAATGTTTAGAACGTTTAAATTTCATATGTTAATTAATATATTTAAATTCATGTCTATCATCTTGCTATTTGTTTTTATGAGACCCACCCACCATTTTCTTCTGTTTCTCCCATTACTTTTTTATGATTTCATATTTTTAAAAATAAAAAATTTATTGAGATAGAATTCACCTGCCATCAAATTCAGTTGCTTGAGGGGACAATTTGGCAGGTTTTAATGAATTCAGTGATGTTCTTCTCTTGATTCCAGAGCATTGTCACCAGGGCACAAAGAGCCCCCAGAGCAACATTCTGTATTTCCTCAGGTAGCTCTGAAGCTACCTGAGTGTTGACTAGTTTCACTTCAGCCCCAAGACGCCCTCCAGGGCAAATTTTAGGGCCAGATTCTCTCAGGTTTTGCTGCTTCCACTGAGCCTCCGTTTCTCCTTCACATCTGAAGGACAATTTGCTGGCTGAAGAAGGCTTGGTGCATGGTCTTTGACTCTCAACTGAGTACATGTGCCCCTTGCTCCTGGGTCACAGGGTTCTGCTGAGAAAGACTCTTAACCCTGCTGAGGATGCGTCCACCCTCTCCTCTCCAAGTTGAGATTGTCTTTGTCATTGACTTTCAACAGTTTGGTGATGTTTTGTCCCTTTCCCTCCTTGTGGGACTGCTATCACGTGGATATTGGTTCACTTGATGGTGTCCTATCAGGAGCCATTGTGACATGTCTCCATGCCTCTATTTTTCTCATTCCTTTTTTCTTTTAATTCTTTAAGCTGAATAATCTCATTTAAACTATTTCCAAGATAGGTTCTTTCTTGTGCCTGCTTATTTTTGTTAGTCACTGTTTAACTGACTATTTCTCTGTATGTTTTTATCTCTTTATCACTGATTTTGAGTCACTGATTATTTTTCTGGTTGTGTTTTCCTCATGTTTTTTTGCAATATTTTTTAGCTTATTATATTTATGCAAAATTTGATTGAGCTTCTTTGGATGTGTGGGTTTATAATCTTCATCTAACTTGGAAATACTTCAGGAAGCATTTCTTCAAATACTTTTCCAATTTCCTCATTAGGGACCCCACTTATATGGCTATGAGGCTATGGAAGATACCTTACAGTTCTCCTTGAACTACTTCTATTTCTTTGTCTTCAAATTTACTTATCTTTCCTTCTGTAGTGTCTGATCTGCCATTAATTCTGCCTGGTACTTTGGAGTCTTTAATCTCTAAGAATTTTAATTGTTTTTTAGATCTTTCATGTCTCTACCTAACTTTTTTAACATATGCAATAGAGTTAGAATATTTATTTTAATGTCCTCATCTGCAATTCTACTTTCTGTGTCATTTCTGGGCTAGTTTCAATTGATTTCTTTTTCTCCTTAGCATAGATATATCTTACAGCTTC